>NC_059435.1:19949310-20261810 GCF_021028975.2 Sphaerodactylus townsendi
ATATCCCCCCTTTCTCTCCTGCAGGAGACTCAAAGGGGCTTACAATCTCCTTGCCCTTCCCCCCTCCTTGCCCTTCCCCCAAACACCCTGTGAGGTGGGTGGGGCTGAGAGAGCTCCGAGAAGCTGTGACTAGCCCAAGGTCACCCAGCTGGCGTGTGTGGGAGTGTACAGGCTAATCTGAATTCCCCAGATAAGCCTCCACAGCTCAGGCGGCAGAGCTGGGAATCAAACGCGGTTCCTCCAGATTAGATACATGAGCTCTTAACCTCCTACGCCACTTCTGCGTAGGAAATAAAGCATCCTCTTCGAGGAGTTCCACATTGTTTTTAGCCTAAAATGTTTGATTTCCAGCCTGGATTTTTGTGATTCTTTTTCTGAAAACGTTTTCAAAACATTTTCACTTGCTTTGTGGTCTTCTTAAGATGTTTCCCGTGCCTTTCCGTAGTCCCGGACTTCCTCCCTAGCAACATTTTCTGAGCTCGCTTTGTCGTCTTGCCTGTTTATTTTCAATGGGCTTTTAAAATTTTTATGGGGTGGTGGTGGTGGTGATGTCTTTGTAGCCACGAAGACACCCCCTCTGAAGAATCAGCACGAGGTTGTGAAGCTTCAAAGCATCAGATCCCCTGAGCTTTACAAAACGAAACAAGCAGAAAATGGCAGCCAGGAATTGTTTTGAGGAGGTGCGTGCAAACCAACTCGGGGGATTGAAAACATTTTGCAAACATTTTCAGGGACTTGTGCGAAAAAGGCTGTTGTCAGCTATTTCAGATGCAGCTCTGTTTTCCATAATCGGAAAGGCCGAAGCCTCACATGAATACAAGCACTGTATTCCTGGTTCATGCTCAAACCCTGGAGACCCAGATGATGAGCTGTGAATGATAAAAATTTAATTTCATTGAAACTTGACAGAGAGCACATCTTCATTGCAAAGTGCTTGGCCTCTTCTAAGCTGTTTCAAGCTTTTGATTTCAAGGATAAGTCTGCAATTGTAGGTCGGGTATATGTTAGGAGTTCCCCACTTTTTTGAGCTTGCAGGCACATTTATTTATTTATTTAGATTTACTCCCCATCCTTTATTACAGTCTCCGTGCGGGGTTACCATAAAACCCATAAAGAGATCCTTCCAACAATATAATAAAATCCCTATAAAACCCAACCATGAAACCATAAAACATGATAAAAACTCCGACCTAAACCACCCCTAAAAATGGGGGAAGCACAGAGGAAGGGAGATGGAGCCAATCACGGAATGTCAGGGAGCGAGGTTCTATGTAATTCTAATAGTGCCTCTTCAGGCAGAAGCTCTGCATAGCCAATCAGAAGCCGACTTGGCAAAAGTCTCACTTAGCCCCACCTATTTTCTCAAAGCACCTGGCGGGCATCAAGAAAGGGTGTTCCTTTCATATTCCCCATGTTGCAGCTAGATAAAATAATGGAAAAGTATAACTATTCATTAACAATTCATAGAGGTCAACATAATTCATGCCAATGGTGGCAAACCTATGGCACTCCAGATGTTCATGAACTACAATTCCCATCAGCCCCTGCCAGCATGGCCAATTGCAGTTCATGAACATCTGGAGTGCCATAGATTTGCCACCAGGGATTTATGCTGTCATTTAAAAGAGTAGTTGATTATATATGTTGATCACACACACACACACACACACACACACACACACACACACACACACACACACACACACACACACACACACTCATTGTTAGGGCATCCCTAACAATAAAGGAAGGGCAGGATAAAAAAAATACAGCTGAGAGAAGGGATATACACAACCAACTTCACCATCATTTTTGGGGAAGAAAATCTGGTATTTGCAGAAGTAGTGGTTTAGAGCTAAAGGTTTAGAACTCCAGACCACCCTCCCCCCCCCCCCCCGGAACTTCCCCTTCCCCTTCAATGTGCAATTCTGTGCCAGATGTGCACTGTGGCATCCCACTCTTATGAGTGCAGGTGCTGCAGAGCTCCATGGCACCAATTGGAGGCATGGATGCTCTCTTCACCGATGGGGGTGCCCCTTGCACTGGTGGGGTGGGTACTCCCATTGGCATGAACCCATGCCACATTCAGTGGGGGATTCGCCCCTCCCACTCTGGATTGGGCTCTAAAGGTGTTTATTTATACCTTTTAAAATGGCATGTATGGCAAGGATTAAGGTTTATACTTTAAAGCCTTGTTAACCAGATGGAATATAATTACAGTTGTGTTCAGATATCACATTCAGGCATCATAGCATGGTTAAGAGCAGGGAAAACAAACCCAGTTCTTCAGTATAGAGAACTGGAGAACTGTGGTTTGTTTTCCCCACTCCTCCACATAAACCTTGCTGGGTGACCTTGGGTTAGCCACAGTTTTCTGCATACTCTCAGTCCCACCTACCTCACAAGGTGTCTGTTGTGGGGAGGGGAAGGTGATTGTAATCTACTTTAAAACTCCTTACAGGAGAGAAAAGTGGGGTATAAAAACCAACTCTTTTTAACCAGCATTAAAATGACATGTGCATAAAACAGTCATAGCTGGATCTCATCTACGCCTGGCTCCTGTTACTCTCTCTTCCCATGATGAGTGCATATGAAGGAATGCCGGTGGTTACTCATGACACACATTTGCAAGTGAATGAATTCACTGCGTTCCCATACAGTAGGATTCTAAGATGGCACTGAATCCCGGTTCAGATTCCTGGTTTGTGAGGGGAAAAGCAAATTCTGATTATTTCCCATGAGTCTCTGCGAAGAGAGGCAGACAATAAACAAACAAACAAACAAACCCATGTGCCAGAGTTCCTAAGTCACGGGCAGCCAGACTTGGTTTTTAACTGGGATTCTTTAATTGTACTGAGCAAGAAGAGGAAAGAGAAGAAGGGAAAACAACTTGTGCATGTGACTCCAGCGACAACCCAGGTTTGTGCACGTGTCAATTGCATGTTGGTTAAATGTGACGTCTGAATGGAGCTCAGACATCTGCATCTGCTTTCTGTCCTGTCTTGGAAGTGAAGCAGGTTGCCCATGTTACCCAGGTTGCCTTTTTCCATCTCCGCCAGGCTCGACGGCTGGCCCCCTATCTCTCCCAAGTCGACCTGGCCACTGTGATCCATGCAATGGTCACCTCCAGGCTGGACTACTGTAACTCGTTCTACATGGGTCTTCCCTTGAGACTGATCCGGAAACTGAAACTGGTCCAGAATGTGGTGGTGCGACTTCTGGTGGGCGGCTCTTTTAGAGCCCATATCACCCCGGTGTTGCGCCGCCTACACTGGCTTCCAGTGGAATTCCGGATTGTTTTCAAGGTGTTGGTGTTAACCTTTAAGGCCCTTCACGGCTTGGGACCCTCATACCTTCGGGACCGTCTCACCCCATATGTCCCTTGTAGGCCTTTGAGTTCTGCTGAGACCAACTTGCTGATGATCCCTGGCCCCTCTGAGATGTGGCTGGCCTCTACCTGGGCCACGGCTTTTACGGCCCTGGCCCCTGCCTGGTGGAACACACTTCCATCAGCGGTGCGGGCCCTGCAGGATCTTAGTGATTTCCGCAGGGCCTGTAAGACTGAATTGTTCCACCGGGCTTTTGGGTAGGCCAGCCTTGTGTTTTAGGATTGGATGTCCCTGTGTTGCGTGCTGTACCATCATTGGCACTACCGGTGTGACATCTTTCGGTATTGTCTGTCCCCTCCCGGCCTTGGGACTGGGAGCCATCATTAGTATTATTAATATTCTTTTACTGGGTTTTAGAATGCTGCTTATTCTGAGTTATGTATTTTAACTATTTATCACTTATTTATTGTGCACATTGTTTTAGTTGTGGTTTTGTTGTACACCGCCCAGAGCCCTTCGGGGGTGGGCGGTTTATCAAATTTAACAACAACAACAACAACAACAACAACAACAACAACAACAACAACAACAACAACAACAACAACAACAACAACAACAACTTGGTAACTGCCTGGATATGGGGCTACCAAGCAAGTCCAGCAGGGTTGCTTGCAGAGGCAGGCAATGGCAAACCACCACTGAGCATCTTTCGCCTTGAAAACCTTACAGGGAAGCTATATGTCTGCTGAGATTCAATGGCACTTTCTACTACCACCATCTATCCTGGGATAGGTCCCGGAAGTGGCTTGTGAGATCTGCTGCATCTGGGACTGCTTATGGCACCCCATCTAGGTCTGACTGCAAGGAGGCTGAATACTTTCTTGAAGAAAAAAAAATTGACCAACTTCCGAACAGATGTGCTTACTCACAACAAGCCACAAGCTGGGGGTGGTTATGTAACCCCCATTCTCAGAATGGGTTGATCCAGAAAGGGGTGGAGACTCAAAGCTGCAGAGCTCATGTAGTTTCGAGGAGACAAGGCTACCAGACTCGGACCTTGATTTCTATAAGCCTTTAACACCTTGTTAAGGTAACTGCAATGTTGTTGGGAACTACTGGGAAGGTAGTTGTTTATTTTTTGCTATGTTGTAAATGTTGGAGTTTATTGTTTCAGGGCTTCTTTTTGTGGTTGTAATGGGTGAAAGTTCTCCTGGAAACCTTCATCATGTTGAATCCTGTTCACCAAGCCCTTGGAGTCTTCAGGAGCCAACCCACTTGCAAAGAAGAATTGGACTTGGCAATATCAGTAGACTGTAAATATAAGGACTTGAAAATGCAACCTGAACAGGACCTTGAAGTGTGATGTTAAATGTTATATGTTATAGGTTAAGAAAGTAAACCATTTTGTTTTTAAAATTTGTTGTTGCAAACTCATTCCAAGTTCTGACCCACAGAACCCACAGACAGAGGTTACAGTTACGCATCTGCTGGCAGAGAAAGTGACACTTTCCTTTCTTGTGATGCATTCAGACATCACAGGAAGTGAGTCCCTCATTCATGAACCTGGGGCTGATTTCAGCCTCTTTTCTTTAGGACAAATGTCTCCAATGCCCTTACACTGACAGCATGTGGCAGGCTTTCTGAACAGAGGCCCCTTCCGCACATGCAAAATAATGCGTTTTCAAACCACTTTCACAACTGTTTGCAAATGGATTTTGCTATTCCGCACAGCTTTAAAGAGCACTGAAAGCAGTTTGAAAGTGCATTATTCTGCATGTGCGGAATGAGCCAGAGAGTCTGTTGGTTGCTGTTGATTTCCTCTGATTTTTTTTCTTTCTTTAAATCCTTCCTAAATATGGCAGCGAGGCTAGTGACAACCCCCAGGTGTGTTTTAAAATTGTGTTAAACAGACTGGATATCTTTGACACTCCTGGAAGAAAAATCAGATCAAACCCATTCACCAAATATTTCCTAAGAACCTTAATAAGGCAGCTTCTGAAAAATTAACAGGTACTTATCTTATCAGAGGTACACACAGTGGGTATTTCTGGACTGTAAATTAATCTGGTTTAATAACTATTTCCTCTTCCCAGGGAATTCTGGGTTCTGTGGTGGTGGTGGGGAAATAAAAAAAACTATCTAACTGAATTCTCAGCTCTCTTGTCAAACTACAATTCCCAGCATTCTTTGGAGAAGCTAATTTTTAACTATCAAAACCATATAGACCATATAGTGTTAATACAGGCAGAAACTGTGGGCCAGAACAGTTGCCAGATCTTCCCTAATAGTTGACTTGAACTGGTTTACAACACTTTCTTAAATTTTCTTACAATTGCAATATAACCTGCATCAATATTTATTGGTGCCAAATATTTGTTGGTGCCAAATGAAAAGAAAGGTAGTTTGAAGTGAAGTCTGTACATGAAACCTAATCATCTAACCCAATAAGCTAAATTGGCATCAAAATTACCCAATGTTCTTGCAACAGTTCTGTCTAACACATACATACTTATGTGTATATCTAGATATCTACATCTATACTTATAGCTGAAATTAGACTCAAGTAACTTAAATTTGGGAAAACCTCAAGTTTAGCTTGCTTACAAAGTATACAGAATGATATGATCATTAAAGAAAAAATGCCATGCAAACACTTTCTCATCTCACACACATACAAGCACAACTGCTATTCACAGAGTCTCTACACAGTTTGAATTAAAGCATGCAGCCAATCACTTCTGTTTCATCCACTTAGCTGACTGTTGTCCATTAATATTTGTGTTCAGAAAACTCCATTTATATATATAGGCTAAAGGCAAGAAACTAACCTGGGGCCCGACAGAGAACGCTGGGTGGGACTGACTGGGTTGGTGTTGATCAGCTGGGCTGGTGTCAGACAGCGTTGCGTTTCCTCTGGCTCCTGGAATTCAAAGAGAAAGCGCTACCTTAATATCTTTGCCTGGGGACCAGCACGTTACATTTTGCTGTGATGTCACATAGCATCAAGCTGAAAATGATATGCTAAAGCGGTTTATCAATAACTCAGGCGCTCAAATCACTTATCAGCTGCATAAATTATGCTAACGCTCATTCAGGCCTGGCTATTCACTCGCGGAAGATACAGAAATCTGACAGCAGTGAAACTGAAGCTATCATCAACACAGTTGATGTGGGGCTGCATTATACACTCATTTACATAAAAGCACATGAGCTTGCCGGGTGGGAGGAAGAAAGGGTACTTTTTTATGTTAAGGTCTCGTAATTTCACACAGCGAAAATCATCTGAGCTGAAGACGCGTCACTTCTGGTTTATGTCTCTGTGAAGGGTGGTTGTTTTTTTTAAAAAAAACTTGCTTAGTAAAATATGCAGCACCTGCAGTTGAAGCCCTGTTTAACTGGGAGATCTGAGCCAATTAGGGAAACCATGGACAGAGAGGTGGAATTTGGCCAAAGAACTCATCTACGCACTCGAGGAGTACTATTCTGTTTTGTTTGGCATCAGACGTCTTTGTTTTGTCTGCTGTTCCCTTGCTGATTCTCCTTGACCCTCCTCCTCCTCCTCCTCCTCCTTCTTCTTCTTCATGTGTCTTTGCTCATCTTAATTACTTTCAATTATTTTTGTACATTCTGTGTTTTGAATTTGTACTAAAGTTTCATTGTTTGCGTTTCTGGGGATTCTGTGATGAGTAGAGAGGCAGACTAAAATTTTACAAATATTCTAGGTGGAGGAACATTTTCCTTAATGCTTCTCCTTATAAAAAATCTCTCTTGAGCTTGCAACACCACTGTCCTGATTTAAGCTTTGGCAACGCTACAAGGGCTTGGCTTTGATCTGGCTAGTGTGGACATGAGTAGGGTTGACAAGCTCTAGGGCATAAGTGTCAAACTCGCGGCCCTCCAGATGTTATGGACTACAGTTCCCATCATCCCCTACCAGCATCATGCTGGCAGGGGATGATGGGAACTGTAGTCCATAACATCTGGAGGGCCGTGAGTTTGATATCTGTGCTTTAGGGGGTGGCTGGAGATCTGCCAGAATTACAGTCTACAGAATTACAATTTCCGTGTATCAGTGCCCCTGGAGCAAATGGCTGTTTTGGATGGTGGACCCAATGACATTATAATCCACTGAAGCCCCTCCCCGCCTTAGGCCATGCCCTCCCCTGGCTCCATCCCCCAAATCTTCATGAATTCTCAACCCTGACCCCTTCCACTGATACCCTGTTTTCCCCAAAATAAGACATCCCCTGAAAATAAGACGTAGTAGAGGTTTTGCTGAAGTGCTAAATATAAAGCATCCCCCGAAAGTAAGACGTAGCAAAGTTTTTGTTCGGAAGCATGCCCGATGAACAGAACACCAGAGCATGCAGCTGTGGAGCAGAAAAATAAGACATCCCCTGAAAATAAGACCTGCATCATTTGGGGAGCAAAAATTAATATAAGACAGTGTCTTATTTTCGGAGAAACAAGGTAGCTGGACGTGCTTCTGTACAACTCCTCACCATGCTGCCTCGCTTAAGTAGCCTGGCCAAAAGAACTGACTCTGGCAGTTACCCATATGAATGAAAGTGATCACACAAACAGTTCTCATTCTGTTTGTGTGAGTCATGTAAAAGGGACCCGCAAATTCACACAGTATCGCAAGTGAGTCGTTCAGTCATTCATGGGAGCAGCCATCTGCCACAAAACACATCTTAAGATCCAACTCCTCCGCTATCCTTCGAGCTAGATCAACTATGAGAGGTTCTCAAAGGCTATCGCTGCCATTTTTTCCCCTGGCCTGGCTCATATGTTGAAAACTGAACAGGGAAAGCTTCTCCTGGTCCTTACATCAAGGCTTTGAACATTTCACCAGCAACATTTCTCTGTGTTGGGGCTGCTGACGCAGGACCGGGAAAAAATGGTAGCAGCGTCATCTCTATTTGTGCAGGAATTATCTCAAAATCAAAGTTCTCCTTTAAATATCCAAAGTCCAGGTTACCGAAAAGTGTTGCCACGTCCCCCTTGGCCACTGGTGGGAGATGGAGTGATGGGGCTGCCAGCTCAAGGTTGGGAAATTCCTGGCTATTTGGGGGTGGAGCCGGGATAGACCAGAGACTTCAGTGGGGTAAAATACATAGACTCCACTCTCCCATTTTCTCCTGGGGAATTGATCCCAGTCATCTGGAGATGAGTTGTAATTTCGGGAGACTCACAGTTTCCACCAGGAGGAGGAGGAGGAGGAGGAGGAAGAGGAAGAGGAAGAGGAAGAGGAAGAGGAAGAGGAAGAGGAAGAGGAAGAGGAAGAAGAAGAAGAAGAAGAAGAAGAAGAAGAAGAAGAAGAAGAAGAAGAAAGAAGAGTTTGGATTTATATCCCCCCCTTTCTCTCCTGCAGGAGACTCAAAGGGGCTTACAATCTCCTTGCCCTTCCCCCCTCACAACAAACACCCTGTGATGTGGGTGGGGCTGCGAGAGCTCAGAAGAGCTGTGACTAGCCCAAGGTCACCCAGCTGGCATGTGTGGGAGTGTACAGGCTAATCTGAATTCCCCAGATAAGCCTCCACAGCTCAGGCGGCAGAGCTGGGAATCAAACCTGGTTCCTCCAGATTAGATACACGAGCTCTTAACCTCCTACGCCACTGCTGCTCCTGGGAACCCCTGCTTTGAGGGTTGTACAGGATAAAGCCATCAGTCTGTATGGTGAGTGGGAATGAACCAGATTCGCACAGAGACCTTGTCAAAGGAACATAAAGGGTTTATTATGATATGTTTCTATCTATTGCTTTACTGCTGTGCATAGGCCTGCTTTGTCCTGTATATGCCCTTCTAACTAGATTGATTTACTTGTGTTGTTTCCACCTGAACATGAATGTGAGCAACCCCACAGGCACCGCAGACTCACGCCTGTTTATGAATGAATGCATGTGCCTAAAAAGCATTAGAAGCACTGGTGTCTTAAGAACAAAGGATCTCAGGTATTTTTACTAGATGGTTTGGTATAGATTTTGTTCTATTTGTGTAGTTGGGTGTAGAAATGGAATTCTAACTCAATCTTAACAAGATCCCCTTTCCCCCAATGTTTGTCCTATGAATAGCAAGTGCAAGGCAATTCAGAACCACTTTATTGTCATACCATGGTCTGTGGAGGAAAAGAAAAGGATATGATTCCGCCATACTTATAAATTTTAAAGAAGGTATTATCTACTCATTTAAAACAAATTCTTCTATATATTCTCCAAGGGGACAGACTTATAAATAATGGAAATGTGAAAGAAATACCTCACCCACATTAAAGTACAAATAAGATAGACTGCTACACATTATTCAATTGACTTCTATCTCTATAGCAATGTGTCAATCTTAACAGTATTTTATGAGGGGATTAAGCAATAAATGCAGGGAACCATTAAGCAGAAACCTGGGAATCTGATTAATTTGTAATTTTTCGCCAAAGAAAAAAAAGCAAAAGGAAGTCTGAGATTCACATTGGTTTGGGAATACTTACAAGTGTATTGAAATTTTAATATTGATTTTGAACAGGTTAATAAAAGGATGCAGATGTTCTCATATCCTTCTGAAATGATTCCCTGTCAAAATATACTTTCTATTTAATGTTCAGTGCTATCACTGAATAGAGAAGGTAGAGTCAACTTTATAATATTTGCACGGGATTGAATAGTTGGTCATTAGAAGCCACTCCATCACTGAATATTACTTTTTAAAAATTTAAATCAGGTTAGGGGTCCATTTCGGTTCAGGAGATGTGGAATATACAGCTTTCAACATGGTACGAGATGGTGCGCTGGAGAGAGGAGTAGCCCTGACAGTGCTGTGTTGTATGTGTGTTAAATCCAGAATAAATTGTGAATCACAGCTTATAAGTACATGCAGATACAAAAAGTATGGTCACTTTTTTGTACAAATCTATTAACTACTGGCATTGTTACAACCCGTCCTGTGAGGTACAATAATGGTGCAATGCATTTAGAGGTCCCTTCTATTGTTTTCTGGGATTCATAAAGGTGTTTATGAACAATATGAAAAGGACAATGCGTAAAAATGGAAGTGTGTTCCTTACTGCTATTTTAATAAGTTCAAGATAACTGTACACCGCACCTGCTGTTAAAGGAAATGTTTGTTTGGTTGTTTTAATTATTTTTGTTTAGATGGAGGATAATCCAGCATGAAGGAGGAATAATACAACAGAATGCTTTCACATGGCTTATGTGTGTTGTGAGGATGATAATATAGACATGTCGAAACTGACAACAAAACAAGAACCAGTGCAGAAGCGGAAAGTCTCAGTGAATGAGAACTTTTATGGTTTGAATCTTGCCTTTGCTATCAGGTAGCCGTAGGGAAGCAATTCAGCCTCATATGCGCACACCCATATGCAATAGGGGGATAATGATGTGAACCATCTTTACAGCATTGCTGCAAGGATTATAAAGAGATATATGAAGAGCACTGAACCCTTGAAAGCACCAAGTACACGCTAAGCATGGTTAAGAGCCTCCACTGTGTCAATAAACATCTGCTCCCATTTAGTTAATGTGTGAAGACACAGTCCTTCCACGTGCATATAAGGAGGAGCTGCAGTGGAGGGTGTAACTATCCACTGGTTAAAGGACCCTGATGAAGACAGTCAATATGCATTGATATTCAATTATAATTGCATCATATTGGCCTTGCTTTTTCACGACTGTACTTTTCATTAATGACCAGTAGATTTCCCCCTCTCCTTTCTCAAATACCTTTAATGGCATATAAATAGTTTAACGTTAACATTGCAAGATAACAACAGCCTCTACAACTTCTGACGAGTTAAAATAACACCATTTAAAAATTAGCCACTGCTTCCAACAGCTCGTAGTTGTGGCTGTTTAAAAGATATATAACTTTCTGTTTATCTGTAATGCCTTCACTTCCATGCAGGAAGGGGATTATGTGCTTCTTCCTACCTAACTCATAAAAAGGACAATCCAACAGCATATGAGATACTGTTTCCACAGAACCCATGCCACACGGGAATTTCCTTTCTTTATGTGGGATTCCAAGGTGGCGTCCAAGGCTAAAGGAAGAAGGAAGATTTCCCCCTCTCCTTTCTTCACTGAAGTGTGATTGGGATTTTGCAGCAGCACAATGTTTTGTGCATAAACTCCCCATTAATGGGTGTCCTAGACACATCGCTGATGTTATGCAAATCCAAGTTGTAAGAAGATCGAGAGGCTGAGGCCTCTACCCAACTTGGGTTCCTTTGGAGGAGAGACCACTAGAAGCTTATGGGATTTTTGCAGCATTCGCTTTGTTTACAAATTCACAGGGACGGAAGGACTCAAACAGGACAGATCCATCATCTCACATTAGAGCTCCAGAAAGAGAGAAGAGAGATCTTGCGCCTTATGGTGCTTCACCGAACTCATAGTAGGAGGCTATATCCAGACTAAAATTTTCTATGACTGGAATTGAACTTTCCTGCCTCTCCCCTCACAGTTCAGTTCACTGGTCTCCACAATAGGGAGACAACCTGAGGAACAACCCGAATAGGGGTCTGAAGCACAAAGGAAGAACCAGTGAAAAATACTAGTTTAGCCTAGATTCAACCCAGTGTCTCTCTGCTTCTCTTTCAGTCTCTCCAGCATCTAAAGTGCCCTATCTTTTCGCACACAAACACCTGCTTGTTCCATCAGCCCAACATGAGAGATCAACTTCCCCAAGAGATGATGGACCACTTGACTAAAGCCATAAGTTCCACTGAGAAGGATATCTACAGTCACTGAGCCATAATGATCAGGCTCCAAGTCTGCTGCAGCTGATATTTGATGGAAGTCTTGAAAGAAATGCATGCTTGTATAAATCCACACTTGCTGAGGAAGAAACCTGCTAGCAGTAAGTGTGATTATTAAGTGTAAAATCCCTTTACTGTCTAGTTGTTTGAAATCATTCTCAGAAAACTGACTTTGCAGAACATGTGTCTAAGATACTTCAGCATTCTTCCTTCTATTTGGCCTTACCATAGCAATATTTCAATGGGAAAGCGATGTTTCAGATATCACAGTGGGGAGAAAATGCAGATCCTGTACAAACAGCCGATAGCTGTCTGGAACATTTATGTCTATTATAAACACCAGCAGGTTCACAAATGACTCTCATGACATTAACTGTTGAACAATAACATGAATTGCATGAATATGTTAATTGGCATGTATCGTTGAAGGCTTTTATGGCCGGAATCAACTGGCTCCAAACATTTTTTGTTTTGCTCCAAACATTTCACCCACATCTGCTTTGCTCCAAACATTTCACCCACATCTGTGGCTGGCATCTTCAGAGGCGTGCCATGATGATTTGTGTTGCTCTCCATGGTGAGAAAGCCAACACAGTCCAGAAAACTCACAACAGCCACTTTACTCAGTACTTTGAGAGAAGTACTGATCCTTATTAGACCTAGACCATGCCCAATGAAGCAAGTCATAGTATTATTCACCATGTATAATGATAGAACCTCTAATTTGGACTGCTAATTCAAAGTGTGCATTCATGGGTACTTCTTTTACATTTTAGCGTGGGGACACGATTCATAAGAGAGTGTTACAGCATTAGCTAGGATTCCTCATGATAACCAGAGATATAAACATTGACCAGGAATAGTCATAGAAGGGGCCACCTACATATATCACGATATGGACTTGCAGGTATTTGTTGCGTACAAGCGTCTAACAGACACATCACCATAAAAGATAATGGATTCCCACCCCTCAAGTGCTTTCGGACATAATTCAGCAAAATCTCAAACCGTTTTATTTGCCGGTTCAAGATGATGTTCTAGTTTATAATGAAGGGTTTGATTAGTCCATTTTTCCCCTGAAGCCACTTTAGCAATGTCTGTGAAACAGCATACAATTTCATGTGCATGAATGAGGCTTTACGCGGTCTCCAGATGAGATTATTCATGCTGTCTTTTCAGGATCAAAGGGAGATGATGTATCCTCTCATGCCCGTATCTTTCCCCTCAGATGCTGGCACTTCACTTAGCCTTGTAGGTCCTCTACCTAATCTACCCACTATATAGGAATTGCTCGGGAAACATGCTTATTTTGAAAGCCAGAAGGGAAATCGAAGGATTGTGTGCTAAGCACCAAGTAAATGCGGCAGGGTGAAAATTTCAAGCTGGCTGGAAGTTCCATTGCATCCCACGGTCCAGCAGAATTTATTCGTGGCCATTTATTACTGTCAGGGAGAAGCACAGGTGAAAACACCCAGAAAGGAAAAGAACAGCCACAAAAGATTCAGAGAAAGGCTACGATGCCATGTTTTTCCTACCAAACAACAAGAAAGAATTTTCCATATTAATAGTGACTATTTGTTATTTTAAATGTATCTAAAGTAGCCAATTACTGTACTAAACTATTTAATTTAGAGAGAATTTACCACAGGAACTGGTAGGATTCTAGGTAGGCATTATTAAAGTCCTGGGGGCAGTTCAGACATCCACCTCAGCTTACATCCTCGGAGGCCCCAACCGGAGTTGGGTCAAGCATGGGCTGACTGAATCAGGCTGCCGGACAGAGGGGATCATGTTCATGACTAGCACATATCCCTTGCTCTGGGACAACACTGTAAGGGACATTTATCTTCCCTATTTAGTGAACCTTCTTCCTTGAAGTGGAATCCATGAATCCTGTTGTAGGGCAAACCACAGGAAATGCTTTTATTAAATTGGGGTGCTGTGTGATTTCCGGGCTGTATGGCCGTGTTCTAGCAGCATTCTCTCCTGACGTTTCGCCTGCATCTGTGGCTGGCATCTTCAGAGGATCTGATAGTAGGAATGGAAAGCAAGCAGAGTATATATGCTGTGAGGTCAAAAGGTGAGGCCATATGAATAGAGTAGCCTGGCATGTGAGTCACAAAGAAGTCTATAGCATGTGAGTAACAATGAAGATAGCAAGGTCAATAGGTGAATGCATCTGAATAGAGGTATCCTGGTCTTTGTTCCCTTTGATTGCTATTGTCTATAGTTGTCCTGTGTTTGTGTGGAGCTGATTAGTCACTGTCTTGATTCTAGAGTTTTTCAACACTGGCAGCCAAATTCTGTTCATTTTCATGGTTTCTTCCTTCCTGTTGAAATTGTCCATGTGCCTGTGAATTTCAATGGCTTCTCTGTGTAGTCTGATGTAGTAGTTGTCAGAGTAGTCCAGAATTTCTGTGTTTTCAAATAATATTTTGTGTGCAGGTTGGTTTATCATGCTATTGCTGATTTTTCTGGCTGAAGTAGTCTGCAGTGCCTTTCGTGTTCTTTGATTCATGTCTGAGAGCTGCGTTTGGTGGTTCCTATGAAGATTTGTCCACAGCTACATGGTATGCGGTAGACTCCTGCAGTAGCTAGAGGATCCCTCTTATCCTTTTCAGATCCTCTGAAGATGCCAGCCACAGATACAGGCGAAACGTCAGGAGAGAATGCTGCTAGAACGCAGCCATACAGCCCGGAAACCACACAGCACCCCACTGATTCCGGCCGTGAAAGCCTTCGACAATACATTTTTATTAAATTTATGTTCCAGCTTTTTCCTGTACACAGAAAGATCAAGGCAGTACAGAAAGTAGTACATTACAACAAAATGACAATATTACGGGTTGGATCCCATCCGAAAGAACACACAATAGAAGAACCAATCCCCTCCCCCCCCTCCTGTGGCAATTCATCAAGTCCCTCCCATGTTGTTCTGCGGGGGAGGGGGTCCCCTAATTTTCAGGAGCAGCATTTTGGGGGGAGGATTTGGGACCGGCTTTGGAGGGAGAAATAGAAATTTTGTGAAGGGAATTTAGATCCAGTCATATCTGATAAATGATGTCAACCTTAATGATGACAACAACAAAATCTGGGGAAACTTGAAATCTTCCACAATCACTTGACAGAAGGATAGGAATGGCTCAGCAGGCTGTTATTTTTAAAGAGCACATCCAAAATATTTAGCACACAGGATCTCATGCTTTTTGGCTTATTCAGATTAGCCTGTGCAGTCCAACACACGCCAGCGGAGTGACCTTGGGCTAGTCACAGTTCTTCTGAGCTCTCTCAGCCCCACCTACCTCACGGGGTGTTGTGAGGGGGGAAAGGAGTTTGTAAGCCCCTTTGCGTCCCCTTACAGGAGAGGAAAGGGGGATATAAATCCAACTCTTCTTATTTCTCCCCCAGTGTTTTGCTCAGGCCCCTTCCGCACACGCAAAATAATGCGTTTTCAAACCACTTTCACAACTGTTTGCAAGTGGATTTTGCTATTCCGCACAGCTTCAAAGAGCACTGAAAGCAGTTTGAAAGTGCATTATTCTGCATGTGCGGAATGAGCCTCATCTTCACATTTGTGATCAGCTTATCAGTATTCAGCAAGATTTATAGCACCCTTGTTTTTAAAAGCGAACAACGCATCTTACTGATCGAAACATACTAAATATTTCTCAAGAGGTTTTTGGATATTACATATTCTCAAATCACGGACATCCTGATTGAGTTAGTATCTTCAGTTCGTAGACATCCAAACAGTGCCATTTTGAATAGGTTAATTTTTTTTTCTTTTCACTTCACACATTATGTAGCAACATTCTTAGGTGTCATATCTTAAGAAGCCTCATCAAAGCGATTCAGCCAGTTGCTGCTCTTTGACAAGCGCACCTATCTGAGATACATTTGCAAACACACTTCTTTGCATTCACACTTCCTGGTGAACACCTTGCAAATCTAATGTGTGAAGTGGCCCCTTCTCCCATTCATTTATTTTTCTTTCCTCACTTTCATACTTGGATTGATAATCCCTCCCCTCTTCTCTTCTCCCTATCTGTATTTTGCAAAAAAATATGCTTGCATGCTCATAGGGAATCTCAGTATATGATTACTTCCTGCACTGCATTCTGAAGGAGAGCCGAGAAGCCAGGATGCTACATGAAAAGGTAAAGAATATCATCGTAAAAACACATTCTTTATTTAAAACAGGCTAACTCCGCTTGCTCCTGCCCGGCCCTTGAAACTGTGCACAAAGATCCCTCTGTTAATGGTCCATGCATCTTTTATGAACTGGACCCTTCCCATTGTGAGTTCTGGTTTCTTTTCTGCTGAATACATTAGCACACATATAATCACATTAAGGTCACAAAGACCCTATCAATTTTCTGCGAATTCATACAATATTTCACTTGCCGTTAGCCCCGCTGAATATAGTGGTGATAAAGGTTGCCTATTAGAAGATGGACAGTTGAACGCATTATTATTTTATGTTAGGCAGCTGATCCCTAACTAAACAGGGTAGAAGAGTCTCTAAATTAAACTTCCTTTCTTTCTGTTCTTGCATGCTTGCGAAATGCCAAAGGCAGGGTCTGATAAAAGAACATATGTTAGTTGGAGCAACTGCTACTGTCTGCCTGCCAATTTTCTTTAATCACTCCCCATCAGCTCCTTATGATAGTGCTTGCATAATTTAGGCATGTTTTCTTCTGTCCAGAAAACAGGAGTATCTTTATCTGCAGGCCCAAGGTTAATCTACACTGTCCATCTTTGCAATGTCTGCTAACTGCACACATTGACAAAATTCACCCCTCTCCAAAACGAGATTCACTTAGAAGAAGAAGGGTTTGGATTTATACTTCACTTTTCTAAACCATGAGTCTTAAAGTGGCTCACAAACTCCTTTCCCTTCCTCTCCCCACAATAGACACCTTGTGAGGTAGGAGGGGCTGTGAGAGTTCTATAGAGGACTGCGACTAGTCCAAGGTCACCCAGCAGACTTTATATGTAGGAGTGGGAAACCAGCCCAGTTCTCTAGATTAGAGTCCGCTGCTCATGTGAAGGAGTGGGGAAAACTTAGTTTCTCCAGATTAGAGTCCACCTGGTCTTGACCCCTACACCACTTTGTGAACCACTGACTTGCTCCCGAGTTTGCTTCATGAACCTATCTTTTTTTTAAACCGCTGAATTTTTATTAAAAGTGCTCAAGTCAAAGACATAATGGAAGCCTGACCACCTCTTCTGTACCAACCTTCCGGGAGATCTCCAGGTCTCACCTGAAGATCGAGAAGCCCACTTGGAACCTTAAAAAAGCACCATGGGAGTCAGTTCTTCAAAACCATGAGGACTAAAAACTGAGTGGGGGGAGAGAGAAAGGGCGTTTTCCCACTTACCTCGCCTCCGCTTTGCTGCGCGCTTCTCTCAGCACGCGTCATTCCAGGCGCGCCCCCCGGCTTCCCCGGTCATCAAAAGGCGCCGTTGCAAAGAGCGCCTGGAATGACGCACACTGAGGGGGCGCGACAGCAGCCGCGTCCGGGCGGCTGCGTTGTCGCCGCCCCTGTAGTGGAGAGGCGCGGGGGACCCCGCGCTACTTGCACGCAGCAAAAGGTAAGTGGGAAAACGCCCAAAGTAAGCCTGAAATCCTTTCCAGAGCTGCATTCTGATCTCACAATAAATCAGTTTGACTGTGGTTTGTGCAACCTACTCTGGATCATTATTCTCTGTTCAGCTGTAAGCCACAGCTTGTCTGCATTTTGCCTCCCTCCAGGCTCCCAGCCTGGACATCCTCCTTCTACTGCTGTGTCTGTGGCCAGACAGCCACAAGGGGCAGTTCTACTCAAACTGTGATTTGTGACAACAGACGTCTCTAACAAACCACAATTAGTACAAATTATTAACTAACAAATCAGCTATAAACCCTCCTTTAAAACGCCGGTTTGATGACAACCCAGAAGCCCCACTTTCATCCAACCACAGTTTTTATTAACTAGGTTTTGATCATGATGTCTATATTGTCTCCCCAGCAGCTCTCAGGTCATGGTTCTCCAAGTGGGAGGGACTATCAGTTTTGCAACTGGCTGCCTCCAGACCTGCCTTTAGGGAAAGGTAGCTCAGAACTAGCATGAATCATCCATAAATATATACAGCATAAGCATTTATTGTCATTGTGCACGCACAACAAAATTTACAGCAGCATTCCTCGGTGCGCACAATTTCAGACTCATACCCCATCCTCACTTTCCCCTTCCTCCACCCATCCCTACACAGCCCCAAACACATCAACACGAAGCCACGGAGTTTAGCATAGCCACAGCTCTAGAGTAGAAGCTGTCTCTAAGCCTCTTTGTCCTAGTTTTGGTAGACCTGTATCGTCTGCCGGATGGTAACAGTTCAAAAAGAGAGTGTGCTGGATGAGACGGGTCTCTCAGAATATTTTGGGCGTTCTTTAGGCTTCGGGAATTATAGAGTTCTTCCAAGGAGGGGAGAGGGCAGCCAATAATCCTCTGTGCAATAGTGATCACCCTTTGGAGCGCCTTCCTATCTGCCACTGTGCAACTGGAGAACCATACACAGATGCAGTAGGTTAAGACACGCTCTATAGCACAGCGGTAAAAGGACACCAGGAGTTTTCCATTCAGTTGTTGTTTCCTTTAAAGTCTCAGATAGTACAGTCTTTGCTGGGCCTTCTTAACCACCGCAGCAGTATGTACGCTCCAGGTCAAGACCTCTTTAATCATAACACCCAGAAATATGCCAGGGTTGAGGACTATGATCTTAGAAAGACCAGCTATGGACCACAGCCAGGTTCTCTCTCATCCTGAAACAATGCACGAGTCTTTACATCTCCAGCAATAGTTTGCCATCAGGTAGCAGGAAAGCTATAACATGTTACACATGATAAGCTACCTGGGTCGTCTGAGGGGGGAGGGCTGAAAGTGAAGGTATACAGCACAGGTGTCAAACTCGCGGCCCTCCAGATGTTATGGACTACAGTTCCCATCATCCCCTGCCAGCATGATGCTGGCAGGGGATAATGGGAAATGTAGTCCATAACATCTGGAGGGCTGTGAGTTTGACACCTATGGTATACAGTTTCAAATCGATAAATATAGTAGCTCACATGCTCACAATGAACCAATCCTCCCTGACAATCAACATGGCAAACTCAAGCAAGTTACTTATTTTTTTTTTTTGCTATTCTGGACAATACCCACAGGTCTCCCATCTGCACCCCACAGTCATTATCAGGCAAACATGGACTGTTGACGTGGAAAGTTGCCCATAGACCTGGGGAACATGTTCTGACCCTTCAATACAGGTATAATGTGTAGCAAAGAACATGCGTGGAAGAAAATAAAATCCCATCAGCTCTCTATTAAAGGGATGGGGCATTTTTTGCAGGCTGTTGGTAACCCAAATTGTTAACTGAACTGGTCCTGGGGCCAATGGTCAGTTTATTTAGAACTGAAGTTCCTACTGAGCAAAGCTGTCTTCAGTCTCAACTGGACTGGTGAGCAAGCAGTGGAAAACAGTGTGGTGATGAAAAGTGCCATCGCTGCAACCAACTTATGCCCACCCCATAGGATTTTTAAGTAGGAGACTTTAGTGTGGTTTTCTACTGCCTGCCTGTACATAGCGACCTCGGGCTTCTCTGGGGGTCCCCCATCCAAGTACCAACAAGGACTGACTCTACTCAGCTTCCAAGATCTGACAAGACTGGGCTAACCTGGGCCATCCAGGTGAGGGCAGAAAACAATGTACCTACTAATAATTCTAGTTGGGTATCTGTTTAGTCACCCATTTCTGTCTTTCTGTGGCTTGGGATATCAAGTCTAAATATAAGTGCAATGGGTGTATTCTTCATGCATCTGATGATGTGCACTCGGGCTCATAGAAGCTTACGTTGGAATAAATATGGCTAGTGTGTAAGATGTCGCTGGACCTCTGATTAGATTAGCAGCACCCCATATGTCCCGAATAGGCCTCTGAGCTCAGCGGAGGCCAATTTGCTGGTAGTCCCCCGCCCCTCATCTATGCGGCTGGCCTCTACCCGGGCCAGGGCCTTTACAGCCCTGGCCCCGTCCTGGTGGAATGCTCTACCATCTGCTGTCCGGGCCCTGCGGGACCTTGGTGAGTTCCGCAGGGCCTGCAAGACCAAGTTATTCCACCGGGCCGTTGGGAATGCCAGCCGCAGTTTGCCTGCCCCCCCCTCTGAAGCCCCCGCAATAGCTTGCCATCTCCAGCATTGCCTGGTTACTGATTCCATCTATTTTTGGACAATGCTGATCCTCCTGGCCTTTGGTCAGAGAGCCATCAGTATTTGGATTGATATATGAACTGCTGCTATAATGTATTTTAGTGTTTTTATTGGTATATTATTTATGATTTTACATTGTAAATGCTTTCTACATTTATTGTATACCGCCCAGAGCCCTCCGGGGGTTGGGCGGTCTATCAAGTCTAAGTAAATAAAATAAAACGATAAATAGTATATTTGATAGTAAGTCTTACTTTGCTGGAAAGTCAGCTTGTGGATTTCAGCTATGTTCCTCACTGCACAGAGTGGATAGGATTCCTGGAATAACTAGGAACAGAATTGGGACTGTAGCTGAAGAAGTATAGCAGGTACATGAGAGGAAGTGTGGTGCACCCGTTAGGGTGCCGGACTAGGATCTGGGAATCTTGGGTTCAAATCCGCATTCTGCCATGGAAGCCCTCTGGGTGACATTCAGCCAGTTACACACTCTCAGACTGACTTACATCACTGGGTTCTTATGAGGATAAAATGGAGGAGAAGATAATGATGTAGGGTCCCTGCTGGAGAGGAAGGTAGGGCATGAATGAAATAAGTACATACTGAAGTTTGGACTCGCCGTGGTCAATGAAAACAGGGATAAAGGCTGCTAGGGAAATATGTTCAAAAGACATTCACTTTGACCCTTGCTGGGTCAAGTGATATATCATTTTTTCCCATTGTAATATGGACAGAAAGCTTAGGAGTGTTTCTAACACCAGTAGTTTGCTTTCCCTGAAATAGATTGATATCCCAGCAGAGCCAATGTGCATGTACACCTTTGCCAAATCTCGTTTTTAAAAAGATAAAAATATGAGTTTCAAAGAACACATATAACATACACATGCAATGTGTCACGCGCGCAAATGTATACCGGGTTGCATAGGGATAAAGGAACCAGTTTGCCTGTTTTCGCGTTCACATGCATCTGTGGAACCCATGGAAACAATCCGGGTTGCTGTCGCACCTTCGCACGGAGACGCATCAATTTTTTAAATTACTTCCCACCCAGGCATGCACAAATGAACCCCCACAGCCATGCTGATGTCTCATGATATGACCATCTGCACCTGCGTAGTTACGCAGATGTAAGCCACAAAAAAAGTTTTTTAAAGGAAAAGGGAGGCAAATCCAGTGCCTCCAACCCAGCCGTTCACTCGCAAGCAGCTACAACCCAGGATTTTTTTAAAAGACTCGCCAGTTTGGCAATTTAAAAAACCCAGATTGGGGGAATAACACAGCGCAGACTCATTTTGGGGGCAGGATCTGTAAAGTCCCCCCCAAATGGTTTTTTAGCATCCCCCGCCCGTGTTTATTGGTCCATGCGGAAGAGGCCTAAACTATATTCATACTGCCTCTCTGTATGCTTGCTTATTATTTTAAATACTCTTGTGACTGGGGTCCCCAAAAATTGTGTCTTCTTATCCAGGAAATCCTACTGGGGGGTGGGGAGGAAGGGTCAAAGGAAGGACAGACATTCTAGCAGGCAACTTCAAAGTATTCTTGAACCAGAAAAGGCGCTCAACGTCTTTCAAAAATGTGAGTTGTTTTTTTTTTAACTGAGATGAATTTCTTCTGGACTGTGTTAAGCTGAGAGATGGTGGTTTATGAAACTACAGCTCTTGGTACTTAGTCCACTATCCTGATCTTGCTTCCTGCAGTGATTTTGACAATTTCCCACTCCACTCTATGGTTTTTATGCAGCCCTACGGGGCGGCTGAATCAAGAGTCTCATTATAGGTTGTTCAGCTGCTCAGATTTTGCTGAGAATCTTGAAAGAGTAGCCCCACAGAGATGCATACAGCAGGAGCCAAGGGCAAGCCTGGAGAATGAGAACAGCTGCCTCTCTGTAGGCACGCGGCCTCTGTTTTGAGATCAGACCAAATTACAAGACAAAAATCTGCGCTACAAATAGGCACACATATCATATGCATCCCAAAGCTATCATGGTTGCAAAAATTCTCGCACGCCGTTCCCGCCTGCCCCCCGAACAAGGAATCCTCAGCAGCACGGTACCATAGAGAGATCTCATGACACATCTCAGCAGGGCAAGCCATTACTGCAAATGAGAATGCCGGTTTGTATCGGCAGCAACTGTTGGAATATATGCGGTGGAAGTCTGCGTGTGTGCTTTTGACTAATATTAACCTGCAACTTTGCTGCTGGAGAAACCCACAGAAGCAAATGGCTGCAGATAATTTCAATTTAGCTGCTCAAGAGAATGCACTTTGTGGGGAAAGACTTAATATGACTAATTTGAGATAGCAAAGCAGGCATTTCAACGGACAGCAAGAGCCGCTTTCTTCCCCTGATCTCTCCTAAGCCCAACATGAAAAACAGTACAGAATTCAATGCAAAACTGTGCTTAAAGGAATTCTGCTAAAACTGAAACATGGAATTGACACTCTGGCTCATTCCGCACATGCAGAATAATGCACTTTCAAACTGCTTTCAGGGCTCTTTGAAGCTATGCGGAATAGCAAAATTTACTTGCAAACAGTTCTGAAAGTGGTTTGAAAACGCATTATTTTGCATGTGCGGAAGGGGCCTTAAAGTCCACTGTCTACATTTAAGAACAGAAACAGTAATTTATGGCTTGCTGAAAAAGAGAACAAATATGTAGGAAGATTTATGGATCAATTTATGTTTACTCAAAAGTTACTTCCATGAAGTTCAATAGGCCTTGAGTCCTAATATACACAGGTTTGTAGCCATAGATCAATTCATTCTTATTTAAAATGCCTGAAACCTGCTACTGACAAATTAGTAGACCTCTGAGACACACCCTTTTATGGCAAAATAATTTTATAATAACATGCAAATAAGTAACATGCAGGTGAGACATACTGAGAACAACAAACCATACAAAATTCCAGGCTGATTGATAATTTCTTGTTGGAAATGGTCCGGCTGTATATGTTACAGGTATGCAAAAAAGGGGCAGAGTTGGATTTGGGAATTGGGTCACATTTTGTCACAACCTGAGCTGAACTCTGTAATATCGGAAGTTTAAGTTTCAGAAAATAAATCCAATCATGACCTTAATTTTTCCAGTTGTAGCATCCCCAAGTCAACTGAGCCAAAATTGTCAGGGACTGCCTGTGTCATTCAGCCAACGGGCTCCTCTTTCCAAATTACAAACAGATGGGGCCAAGGTCTCTTTTCTATAGGCAATTAAAATTCTCACGTAATCAGCTGGACAACATCCCTCTCATACAGTTAATCCGTGATACTTGAGGTGTCAACCTGGGCAACTTACCAGGAACATACTATGAACATACCATGGGATTTTCTGCTAGCAATAGTCTCTTTAATTCAGAGGCAGAGCAAGGGGGAACTGTGCCCAGGGCGTGCGTGCGCCCTGCTCTCCTGCCGCAGCGCTGTCCTGCCTTGGAACACCCTGCCCCCTCCACAGCCCAACCACACACCCTCCACTGCTCCACTTGGGATGTTGCGCCCCACCCGGCCAAATTGGCACTATTGCACTGCTTTAATTATTTCCCACCACTGCGTGGAGCTTCCCAAAAACTGATTGGAACTGAGCCACCTGGGAGAGCTCCCCTTGCTGGACAGCCCCTTAGCTGCCTAGCACAATATGGTGACTATGTGGCTGCCCACCCATGTGGCTGCCAGTCACTCATCTTTGCTTTCCCACTCCCACCAGTCTTCCTCTGCCTATGATACTAGATAGTGAAGCACCAAAACAAAAATGTCAGATTGGAAGGTTTCCGATGCTTCAAGGATGCAAGAACCATTTTTGAGGAACACTTCTCATTTTACAAATAGGTATTGTTGAGATCAGAATTTCAGTAGTACATTTCTGACTAATAAGGTAGTTCAACCTTTTCCTCCTGTATTTCACAGACTGGATACATGTGCGTGTGTTTACACCCAGTGGTCATGCTAAAGGTCACATTCCGAATCTTCCTTTCCCCGTTTTCTGTATGCAAGTTGTTTCTTAAAGCTTGATCGTCCTGCACTGTCTTTGTAAAAAGAGTGCCTTGAGGAAGAGTCATTTATGATCATAACGGACCTGGTGCAGTGGTAGGATCCAAAAATTTTAGTAACAGGTTCCCACGGTGGTGGGATTTAAACAGTGGCGTAGCGCCAATGGGGCTTGGCGGGGCACGTGACAGAAACTAGTGGCCGGAACTGCACGACGGGAGGCGGAGGCACGTTAATAATTTCTCTGTTACTGTAAAAAACTCTTACTGTAAAAAAAAGTTCCTAATTTCCAGCTGGTATCTTTCTGTCCATAATTTAAACTCATTATAGCAAGTCCTATCGTCTACTGCCAACAGAAACAACTACTTGTCCCCTAATTGACTGCCTGTCAATTACTTAATACTTTCAAATACTTAATTTTGTTTCTAGAAATCAAAAGAAGGATACTTTCCTTAAACAAGGAACTTTACCATGTTCCTAAAACATGTTTTTGAAACAGCCCAACAGGGAGAATTATCCCGTTTTCTACCTTCGCTAACCAGCCACATAGGAAACAACAGGACTTTATGATTTTTGGACCTAATGGAATTTCTAACGGAAAAGCAGACCCAATTAGTAACCCCCTCTCGGCACACACAAATAATTAGTAACCCACTCTTGGGAACTGGTGAGAACCTGCTGGATCCCACCTCTGACCTGGTGATAGTTCTAAGGGCTGTTCCCCTCCCTTGCCCCACCCTGGAGCGATAAGTCACACCAGAAGTGCTCTTGCTTTTCCTGTAGAAAGTAAGAGGCATGAACGGGGCAAGAGGAAGCCCATTGGAACAAGAAATCTTGCCCTAACCTTCTCTCTGGAAGTGTGTCGAGACAATATTTCTTGCCCCGATGTGCTGCCGGTCCCACTGCATGCCCCAGCGCCAGTGGATAATTGGCCTTCAAAAGCATTTACAATTAAGAGTGAGGAGTAGGGGAGGGGAACAGAAGGCAAGGCATACAATGGTGTGTTGTGGTTGTGTGCGCACATTTAAAAGTATATATACAGTGTTACAAATATATGCCATGCACTCACAATTGACACTTTCTTTGAAGAAAAGCAGCTGTTGTAGTGGTAAAATTGGAGCAGAAATATGGTGGATGGAGAAGGGGTACTTATCCCTTTCCCTACCAACCATTTTCAGTTACAAATCAGACACACCATACAAATGTTTCCCGCTATAAAGTTCCAAATGCAGGCAAGCATGTGCTTGTGGCGCTGTTCTGTGGAACAGTTTGTGAGAGGAAGTCCACCAGTCATCACACTTTTCCTAATTATCAAAAGACCTTTCCTGACTTAATACACAACGTTTTAGTTTCTTGATGCATTTTTAATGCTACAAATATTTATTAGGAGATTTATATAAAATCCAGGAGCTGGTACAGATACTTTGAACAAAAATCCAACCAAGGGTTCTATTATAATCACTAATACCGACATTTCCATCTATACAAACACCAAACAATGAACACTGAACTATGAACACCAAACACCAAATATGAAACCACCTCTGGAACCTAAAACTGGAAACATTTTTCTGGCTTTACCTTCAAGAAGAATATAAGTAAAGGTGTTAAACAAAAATTCACAGAATTCTCCAAGGCCTTATATACTTTGCCAATTAAACTGAAACCTTTTGGGGTCCACTAAATTTACTTAAACAATTTAGCTGGTGCAAATACACCACTAATTACTGACTTCTTTTGTACTGGATTATGCAATGTATTAAATTCCGGAGGTGTCTGCAGGGGCATTATAGTCTCTCGTTGCTTTCGATGTTTTAGTCATGGGCTTGTTGTTTCTATTATGGTTTTTCTAGCGTCACTGCTTGTTATTCTGAATTGATTTCAAATATCGGTTGCTTTAACAAGATTCTGTCCTGGTGCATTGGCGTAGTGGCATAGTGGTTAAGAGCAGGTGCATTCTAATCTGGAGGAATCTGGGTTTGATTCCGCGCTCTGCCGCTTGAGCTGTGGAGGCTTATCTGGGGAATTCAGATTAGCCTGTGCACTCCCACACACGCCAGCTGGGTGGCCTTGGGCTAGCCACAGCTCTACGGAGCTCTCTCAGCCCCACCCACATCACAGGGTGCTTGTTGTAAACCCCTTTGAGTCTCCTACAGGAGAGAAAGGGGGGATATAAATCCAACTCTTCTTCTTCTTCCTCTTCTGCATTGCCTTGAGATTCTGGGAGATGATTATATCAAATTAATTAGCAAATAAATAATTGCAATGCATTTAAAATGTCTAAAGAGAGTTTTAAACTAGCATGCATAGATACCTGGAATGTGTTCTATAACTAAAAGATGACTATGGTGCATCATAATACTTTCAGATTTCAGCCTGGTAATTGAATACATGCTCACTATACTAATCAGCATGTTAAATATACGTTATTAGTATGTTTAACATACGATCCTATATATCATATACAATGATTTCATGTTTATGAACTGATATTCTTGTTGCCTTTCCTTTGAAAATCATCTGTGGACACCACAACTCTCTAAATACCCACAATGGCTAAGCACCAGCTGGAGAAATCCAAGTCTATATTATTTATGAAGCCGCAATTCTCCTGTAAATAACCCAGTTGTTAAAATGATATGTATCTATGTAATTGAGTCTTCTGTATACAAATAAATAAGGCTTTATTGCAATGTCAGAAGTTAACAGACCAGTCAATAAAATCAATAATTCACTTTTTCTTGCTTATATATCTACCTTTTCTCCACCTTTCCTACGTCCTCTGTTTGTTCATGTTATATATTAACACTCAGAGGATATATAGCGCTTACATTAGGGTTTATTAAATGGAAGAATGGAAAAGAATGCTTAGGTATCACCACCACCACAATTTAATAGACATCCTCTTTGCTGTGCGATTTCATGTACACCTATTAGACCTATACAAGGAGGAGAGAAACTGTCTCTTTCGATATCTCAGAGTGCATGATATTTTTAATACGAATGACTAGATGAAGGTCTAAGTAAATTAGGTCCATGTTGATACACTTAGCTAAAAGTGCTTCAGGGCTGTATTGCATTATCCCATAACTGCTGTCAAAACAGCGCTGCCGGATTATAGCCCAGCGCCTCCACAGCAAGGTTGTGTCAGCATTTCTCATTATAGCTCCATTTTTTTCCTCCAGAAGTTTATCACTTGACTGTAAAAGAAGAAAGGGAGCGAATCATTCTACAAAACCTTACGTGTGTAAGTTCTCTGTCCTCATATTACACTTGGCAATGTAAGGCCTAAGAGGTATACATCGAAGGTTTGTGCAGGGCAAGGGTTCGGAGGCTGTTTGGGCATTCCCTTTCTTTTTTTCGCAATGACAGCTGCATAGTTTATATTTTCAGCATTCTATCAAGTGAGAAGACTTTGTAACACTAAAAAAACCACAAAAGCCTGGATCAGATGAAAGGTACATTTAGTCCAACACTCTATCAGCAGCCAGTAAGCTGCTCCTGAGAACCAAGCCATGCAACCATGAAAGGGGAAAGTTAATAGGCATCTACCCCTGTCACCTGATACACAGAGGCCAATTGTCTGCAATGGTGGAGGTTCCGTTTAGTATTGCAAGGTCTGGATCTGGCCTTCCTTTCTTACTAAAAGTGAACAAAATTCTGTGATAGTGGCAGCACTGTGGTCGAGCAGGCATTGTATTACTGCCCTAGCCATGGTGTTCTGAGATGTTTCGATGGTCCATTGGCCCTCTCTGCACAGCCAAAATAAAACGTTTTGAGGAAGGAAATAAAACGTTTCCTCCAAGGAGTTCTGCACAGTTTTCCCCCAAAGACATTTTGAAAACATTTTATTGCCGCCTCAAAACATGTTATATGATTCTCTGAACTAGCGATCTTTTTGCCTCCTTGCCTGTATGGAGAAACAGGAAATGCTTTATTTCTACCCACCCAAATTTGAAGCTCCACACCCCACTTAGACTTGCTATTTTCATTTCTCTGGCCTTCCGCCATTTTCTGCTCCTTCAGAAATTCTCTGGCTGTTTGTCATTTTCTGAAGTTTCCTACGGGCATTTTCTCATCTGGCATTGCTTCTGCCAGCCATTTTCATTATTGCTGTACATTAATAAAATAATTATGTGAATGTACCATTTTTCTTTCTTTTTTAATTTTTGGTGTTGTAGATTCGATGCTACATACATTCGAAGTCAGAATTGGCAAGGTTTTGGATATTGAGTCTGCGTGGCATCGAAGCAACACGGGCAGGTGTGTATGTTTTTTTTAGGAACTGTTCTCACCTGAAACATTTTATTTCTGTGGGCTATGAGGACAAAGCCCCCAAAAACACTTATTTTCAAAGCATTCGCAAAACATTTGGCAAACATTTTAAATGCTTAATGCAGAAAGGACCATGGACTCTTATGGATTCTACTGGTTATATTTCAAATTAACCAATGAGTAACTTCTTCAAAAGGACAGTTACAAAATTTCCCCTGTGAGATTATTCTAGAAGCATCTGAACTGCTTAGGGAGCATGGTGCATAGGGTCATGTACTTCAGTTGGACCATACTGTATTTGTCCACAGCAATGGTATAGGGGGAGAAAATGGCGCCCGGGGCAAAATGGCACCTGCCCCTGCCCCCTGTGTCCCCTGTGCCCCCTGCAAGACCTTGGGGCTCACAAGGTCTCCTGGGAAGTGTAGTTCCCGCCAGGGGGCTTTTTCAGCCTGAACTGAGCAGGTCACTTTTTCTAAGGTAAGTGAGGGGGGGTGGGGTGCAATGAAAAAGGGGAGGGGTTTGGGGCAATTTCCCCCCATGTAACCCCAATGGCGCACGCCTGGGGTGTGGCACCTTCCCGCCCCATTGTAGTTCCGCTATAGTCTACAGAGATAAGTAACTCATTAGGTTGCCAGTCTTTGTGTACTGGCTGGAGATCTCCTGGAATTACAACTCAGCTCCAGGTTACAGAGATCAAGTCTACCGTGAGCTTGCTCCACCCCCACCTCTTCAGGAGGTGTGCAAAACCGGGAAGCTCCCCCAGCTCCCCTTTCCAGCAGATCATCCCCCATGCGCAACTTGCCAATGGCTATGACAATAACAACATTTTAACATTCACAACATAACAGGGAACGGGTGGGCAGGAAAAGCCTCGATGTCCCGGCTCCAAATGGGGCATGACCAAGAAGCAGGCCCAGCCGCATTCAAACGACGAGTCCACCAATCGCCGCCCGTCTTTCTTGCCCTTCCCAGGGCAATCCAGTCTCATTCAGCCCTCTGCGCATGCACCCCAACTGGTGCGCCTGCACAGAGCAGGGCCTGAAGCTGGCCACCTTCACCAGGCCAGGCAAACGTCCTCTCTGCTGGGCCCCTTCCTCCTGCAATGGCGGCTGCATGTAAGGCGCGGCCGCGCTTTCTAACAAAACGGCATGTTCTACTCATACCAGAAGCAACTCTTACTCCTCTTGAGTAATGTTGCATTTGGCCCATCCATAGTAAGCATTTCCATAAGTCTGAAACCGCTGTGAAACAACTCCAGATAAATACCTGATCCTCAAAGTGCTTCAACCACACAAGCCTTTAAATCTATAGCATGATCAACTCTTAGTTTTATTACTTCAAAAATTGGTAGGAAAAGTTTCACTGTGAATTCATGATTTACAATCTATCTGAAGGGCATCTGCACTAAATTTTTATTCTTCAATTATATTTTCTCATAGATTTTAATTCTAGATACCGCTCATCTCCCAAATGCTGAGAAAACAGGACATCTCCTTCTGATCCATCCCCCAATCTCAGGAACACCAATATACTCTACAAAAATGTCTAGTTATCTACTCAATAGTAAGACACCATGTTTAAAACAGATAGCTAAGATTCCATCCTGGTTAAATATCAAGATCCATATCAGACCTATTGATGTTCCACACATTCTAGATACAAATCTGAACAGCATTGCCACAGTAATTAATACCTGCCCTTTAATCCTCAGTTCTACAGACTTTTGGTAACCAGATTGACTTCTGATGGTACCTTTCACACTGTGTGGACAACTACATGGCCATACTACTTTCAACTACAATTGTTCAAATGGTCTATTTTACCATCTTGGAGTGCCAGGCTTCTTTAAGGCACAGTCTACTACATGCTATATTCATCATAAGGAACCAGCATTCCTGTGCCATTCCTGTGCATTCCTGTGCCAGTCAAAACAGCACTGATTGTGTGAACTGGAGCCAAAATGGTGAGAGTTCCCCATCCCATTTCAGTGACATGTGCAGCCAGCCATAGATAGTGTAAATATAGACCATAATATAGTGTCTCCTTTTCCCACTCTATGCTGTTGGTAGTGTGCACATGGGGATAGTGATGTGGGGATATAATCCTAGGGTTGCCAGCCAGAAGTGGCAATTGGAATGAGTCTGAGGAAATGGGGACATGAGGGGCATGCCAATAAATAACATCACAACTCTCTGGGAATTTCTGGGAATTCTATGGTAAAACCACAGACTTTCTAGCAATTCCTAGAGTGGACTAATATCACTTTTGGGTTTTCTTCAGAAGTGAGGTCACTCCTTCATCTGACTGCAATTATAATTTATTGATGACCCTCCTTTCCTTCATCATGGAATGCAAGGAAATACACACAAGTTTCCTTGGGAGCTGTCATCCAGGCACTGGCCCAACCAGATTTGTGGTTTGTTTCAGCAAGGTTGCTATACCATGTGTCTTCCAACCGTATCCTTACAACTCTTCTAGACTTTGTATTGTCGAAGGCTCTCACAGCCGGAATCACTGGGGGGCTGTGTGGTTTCCGGGCTGTATGGCTGTGTTCTAGTAGCATTCTCTCCTGACGTTTCGCCTGAATCCTCTGAAGATGCCAGCCACAGATGCAGGCAAAACATTCTTACATACATATTTCCTAAACCTTCTTCAGGATCACCTGTAAAACTTAGCTAAATTCTATTGTCCATTTCTAAACAAAAAATCTATCGAACCCAATGGCTTTGCTCCCTGTTGGAATTGAGGGAGGTATTTTGCCTCTGTGACGGAGTCTTAAGGAGAAACTGGGATTAAACATTTAACCTACTTAACCATCCAATCACCAAACCAAGTAATGACCCATGTTCTGGAATAACTTGTGTGTTGCTCTGGACCTACACTTCGGCAATATTTATAGCATAAAGTCAGTAGACTAGAATTTGATTCCAATACGTTCGAGATTCTCTTTAATATTCACATTTATTGTACATTAGAAGATGTATAACTGCTGAGGTTTCTGTTTCTTTGACTCCGTCCTTTTTAACTTGTAGAATTCACCTTCCACCTTTTGGGGGGCGGGGTCAGATTCTTGGTTATATATATCAAAAATGCTTGAAGGATTGGTTTAAACTACAGGGTGTAAAATTTGTAAATACAAGATTATCAGGTTTTACAGATAAAACAAGAAGCACTTATATTTCTGTTCTGTAACATAATGTTCAGTACATCTCTTTTAATGACTCTCTGTTCACCTTACCACTTTTCCCTGATTACACAGAAGCTAAAATGTCTTTGTGAGACCCAGCAAGAAGAAGATACTTAGTTCTGCAGAAACCTTCATTGATGCAGAAAATAAGTAAACATTTCAAAATAATTAAACATGTTCCATGAGTAAAAATATTCATTGGTCAGGGATAGAACAGCAACTACTCCCACTTTGTGGGACTATACTTAGAACGTAATGTGGTGGCTCAATTTCTAACACTGAGACCAGAGGTTATCAGCCCAGAGGTTATCAGTGTTCCAGTGCCTACATTAATTATCTGCAGTCTTCAGACCATAATTCAAGGTATTGACATTCATTCACCTTCAAAGCTCTGAAAGCTCTACATATCTTACAGAATATGTCATATCCCTGTGATTCATTGTGACCTCCACAGACAACCATCACCACCCTCCCGGCTAAGGACATGTTCCACAGATAGCAGAAGTTGACTCATTATTATATCTCTTGTTGAACACAACCTGAGGCTGAGCCAAGAAGCAAGGCTGGTCCTGCCATTAGGCAGAGTGAGGAAACCTCCTCCATTGGTATACATTTGTGAACAATTGGATGGCTGTCATCTTCATCCTCTTGTTTCAACTATTTAAGCCAAAGTTCCTTGGTTCTTAGCTGACCCCAATTTACCAGCATGGTCGATCTCCGACTGGTCCAGGATACTGTTTTTGTCTCTCTTTCGTGTTTGCTTATTTAAACTGTATGTTTGTATACTGTATTTTCATAAACAACTATGGGTGCCTATCAGGGAGAAAAGTGGGACAGAATGCTTGCAATGAATGAATGAATGAATGAATGAATGAATGAATGAATGAATGAATGAATGAATGAATGAATGAATGAATGAATGAATGAATGAATGAATGAATAGGCATGTAACACTAGCCGTAAAGTAGGCTAGTAAAGAGTAAAGAGATATAATAATGAGTCAACTTCTGCTACTTTAAAGATAGGTTTCAAATCCTAGCTAACATGATCAGGATTAACATTGGGGCAGTTGGTTAAAGACACCAAGAGGAAGAATGGAGAGGAAGAATGCTTAAAGATAGAGGAAGAATGTTTTTTTTAAGGCATTCTTAGGAGATCACCACTCTCACATCTGCATCATCCTTAAGATGCACCATGAAAAGAGCAAATTTTCTGGAACATTCAGTCAGCAAGCAGAAATCGCTTTCATTGAAAAAGAATTACCTCCATGGAGAATCCTTCTGTACATTATAATCGTTTCAATAGCTACAAATTAGTTGTGATTCTACTGCTATAAGAATCAGAAACAAAAGTCCCGAAGATGCTAATGGTGTAGGAATGCAGCTGTAGATGAGAACAGTTGAGGTTGAAAATGGAAAAACCAGAACGGGAAGTGTTCACTTAGGTTGGTTGACTTAGCGTGAAACATAAGAAGTTGTGACTGGGGCTGGCGACAAGCCCAGCAGAGGGATCAAAATACAGCTCTGATTTCTATTTCAATATGACAAATAAGATAATCATCTCTTGAAATGTAGGGTTATTTGCGATATTGCCTTGAAAATAATTCCAGTCGTCATGTATGAAAAGAGGATTCTTAAGGTATGGGGGGGGGGGAGATCTTGTCTCTAAGGCCCTTTCCGCGCGGGCGCAAGCGGGGGTGCGTTGGCATAAACAATGCTGACGCGCACACACACACCTGGGACTGTTCGCACGACGGTCCTGGTAGGGGTGCAGGTGGCGGTGCAGCCTTCACACAGGCTGCGCCGTCCCTGAACACCATACCTCTGTCTCCTGGCACGTCGCAGAGGCCAGGGGACACCCCCCCACACACACACACAGGCTGGAGCGGCGGCTCTGGAGTCACAGGCCAGGGGGGTATGTCCCCTGGCCTCTGCGACGGGCCAGAAGCCAGGAGATGGAGGTACGGCGTTTGGGAAAGGTGGGGGGAAATGGCGCCTTTTATCCGCTGCCGTTCGCACGGCAGCGGTTGGAAGACACCACTGTTGAAAAACCTTGCTCCTTGAGCGAGGTTCAACAATGGCGTCTTCATGCCACTCGGGCATTGCCAGCACAGCGCGCCCGTGCGGAAACAGCCTTAGAGACAAAAACAGATTTTCCCCCAAGGGGCTTATTCCTTTAGAATGGAAGATACTCACCAAACTGCAAATCCATCCCAGTGGTATGTAAACTCACCACTTTTCACTTGATGTAATATACACAACTTCTGTCAGATAAAAATAGCCCTGCTGGGTCAGATCAGTGATCTATCAAATCCAGTAGCCTTTTTCACACATTTACTAACCAGTTATCCTGAAGGGCCAAGAACAGAACATAAAGGATAAGGCATTTCTCTGATGTTGTCTCCTGCCAATTTAAGATTGGAAAATTCCTGGAGATTTGGGGAGGGTGTGGTTTGGACAGGAGAGGCGGGACCTCAGCAGGGTACAATGTCATACAATCTACACTGCAAAGCAAGCATTTACTCCAGGGAACTGATATCTCCAGGTGGGGCCTGAGGATCTCCCAAAATTACTCTGGGACATCTTCAGGCCCACCTACTCCGAGCACTGGCATTCTAAGGTTGGTGCATCTGGATGGAGGTTCCCTTTAATCACCATGGTAAGATTATTTCTAAACCCCTTTCCAGGTGATGCATGCTTATGGTCATCACTGTGTCTGCCGACAGAGAATTCCATAGTTCAATGATGCACTGAATAAACAAGTATTTGTTTTTGCCCATTGTCACAGGATGCACCCAGGTTCTAGTATTTTTGTATAACTTTATAAACTTTTGTCCTGTTCCTCCCTTCTCAGTCATTCTTTTTTTAAATGGCAAACTCCTCAGCCTTTCCTCATAGGAAAGGTGGACCAACTCCTTAATCATCTTGATGCCCTCTTCTGGACTTTTCCCAGTTCTGCAAAATATCCTTTTTGAGATACAGGAACCAGAATTGTACACAAATGAGTCCACGCCACAGATCTATACAGGAACATTACAATACTGATTGTTCTATTTTGAATTCTTTCCTGATATTCCACAGCACGGAGTTTGCCTTTTTCAAAGCTGCCACACACTGATTGCATCAAGCTATTCCAAGATCTCTTTCCCTCTCAAGTCTCAGCTAATTCAGACCCCATCATCATACATTTAAATTGTTGGACTTGATGGCCTTTGTGGTCTCTTCCAACTCTACAATGCAATGATTCTAAGGCCCCTTCCGCACACGCAAAATGCGTTTTCAAACCATTTTCACAACTGTTTGCAAGTGGATTTTGCCATTCCGCACAGCTTCAAAGAGCATTGAAAGCAGTTTGAAAGTGCATTATTCTGCATGTGTTAGGAATGAGCCTTGGTCAGGTTTTTTTGTTCCAATGTGCATCAACTTACATTTACCTATACTGAATTTCGTTTGTCATGTTGTTACCCACTCACTTAATTCAGAGAGATCCTTCTGGAGCTTTTCACAATCTGACTTGCTTTTCATCATCCTGAATAACTTTGTGTCATTTGAAAACTTGTCCACTACAGTGCGCCTCACCCCCAGTTCCAGGTGATTTAAATGAAGATCACCCATCCAAATACCGATCCTTGTTTTGGGACCCCACTGGTCACTTCTCACCATTGCAAGAACTGTTCATTTATTCCTAGACTCGACATTCTGCCCTTTAACCACATTTTAATCCACAACAGGATTATCCACTTATTCCGTGACTGCTAAGCTTATTCGAGAGTCTTTGGTGAGGCACCTCGTCAAAAGCCTATTGGATGTTCAAGTGTACATTTACTGGTTGATTCTTACCCACATGTTTGTCGATCACTTCAAAGAAAACCAAAAATTTGGTGAGGCAGGACTTCCTTTTTCTGAAGTTTTTCTGATGTTCTGAGGAGCAGCAGTGGCGTAGTGGTTAAGAGCAGGTGCATTCTGATCTGGAGGAACCGAGTTTGATTCCCCGCTCTGCCGCCTGAGCTGTGGAGGCTTATCTGGGGAATTCAGATTAGCCTGTGCACTCCCACACACGCCAGCTGGGTGACCTTGGGCTAGTCACAGTTCTTCTGAGCTCTCTCAGCCCCACCCGCCTCACAGGGTGTTTGTTGTGAGGGGGGGAGGGCAAGGAGATTGTAAGCCCCTTTGAGTCCCCTACAGGAGAGAAGGGGGGATATAAATCCAAACTCTTCTTCTCTTCTTGTGCTGATTTTCCCTCATCAGGCTTTGTTCCTCTGTGTGCTTAACACAGGTGTACTGGCAGGAAATGGCACCCAGGGGGCAACTGAAATTGTGTGATGCCCCCAAAATAGCAGGGGTGGGTGGGAGAGCAGTGGCAAGCAATAGGGGGATTGGGTAGGTGGGAAACAAGTAGCGGGGGTGGGCAGTCACAAGGGGAGCAGTAGCAAGTGGGAGAGGGCTGAGCGAGCGGGAGAGAAGCGGCAGGGGTGGGAGAGAGTGGCAAGCGGCAGAAGGGGCTGGGTGAGCAGGAGACATGCATTCACTCACCAGCCACAGTCCACTTCCTCTTCCTGGCCTGCAGTGGGGAGGGGTGGCCAAATGTGCCCCTCACGTGACCTAGGTGCATGGCACATAGGTCGTGAGACTCCCCCAGGCCCCCCAAGAAACGCTCCGGCTTAACAATTCCATCTTTAATAGCAGTTTCTACTAATTAATCTGGAATAGATATTAATCTAGCTGGCCTATAATTTCTTGGATTCCTTCTATACCAATTTCTAAAAGCTGGTGCTAATATCTGTTTGTTTCTAGTCCTCTGGTAGGAAGGCCAGTTTCAGGGACGAGTGACATATATTGGTCAATAGAGGAACCATTTCACATCTGAGTTTCTTGACAACACCCATCCTGACTTGAGGCTTATTAGTTTTGCAATTGACTAGTAGTCCTAGAACTTCATATCTTGTTCCCTCAATTTTCCATTCCGAAACACAGTGCCTGTTGCATGGGCACCAAGCGTATTTCATACTGAAAATTGCTACAAAGAGTTAATTCTACCTGTCTGCCATCTCTCCATCTTCCGCAAGCAATCCTTTCATTCCTTGGTCTTCCAAAGGCCAAACTTTTTCCTCTGCCCAGTTTCCTGCTCTAGATATATTTGAAAAAAAGGCTTATTGCTTGTCTTAATGCTCTGAGCAGGCATCTGCTCATAACTCAGATAAAAAGACTGTGAGGACTAGGGGAACATTAGGAAAGGCTAGAGTGCTAACCCAGAAGTACTGCCAGCTGTCATTGGTCAGTGCTTTGACCAGAGTCAGGTCCAGTAACAGCACAAGGGTCTACTGGGACTGTTGTGCTCTTAAGTGACTCAAATCAGCCCACAATCTGCACCATTCAATACCATTTAAATTAATAAACCAAAAATATTCACGTAAACCACACAATTATATCAACTATCTGTGGATTTCTGTATGTTGGTGTCACTGCAGAAACTGCCGTGGCCATATGGGTTGCTCCCCTGTGGCTATACTGTTTCACACAAATGGTGTCTTCTCATAAACCACCCTAAGTACATTTTACATCGGACCTTGTCAATAAATTATGATGAGCATAACCTGTCTGGAAGCATAATGGGTTGGAGCCAACCAGTTTTTCTTCTAGTGAAATGGAAGGAGGAGAATCCCCTTTGACTTCTAAAAGGGATACAATGAGGCCTGCATATTCAAAAGACCATGAATGGAGTAGGGAGAACTGGATGAGTGAAAAAGCCTGCCTGGATCCAGCCCACTGGAAGACTTATGCAGTCTCAACTGCAACATCAGAGCACTACTTCAGGTTCTTACGTGTGTCTATTTATTTTATTGAAATTGATATATCGCTCTTCCCGAACCTAATGGCCAGGCTCACAGTGACTACAAGGCCCTTTCTGCCCGGGTACCAAGTGGGAGGGTGTCAGCGTAAACAATGCTGACGAACACCCCCCCCCCCGGGACCGTTCACACGGATGGTCCCAGCAGGGTGGCAGGTGGCGGCGCAGCCTTCACACAGGTTGTGCCATCATGGAACGCCATACCTCTCCTGGCTTCCAGCGCATCGTAGAGGCCAGGGGACACACCCCCCCCTGCAGGCTGGAGCGGCGGCTCTGGAGTCGCAGGCCAGGGGGGCATGTCCCCTGGCCTCTGTGACGCGCCAGAAGCCAGGAGGAGAGGTACAGCGTTCCGCGATGGTGGGGGGGAAATGGCACCATTGGAAAACGCTGGTTCAGAAGCAGCGCCTTCGCGCCGCTCGGGGGTGGCGAGGCTGGCCGTGCGAACCCCTCCCCAGGGATGCAGTTTTTAGCATCCCTGGGTCGCTATTATCCCCCTGTGCGGAAACAGCCCAAGAGTCAAAGATACATCAGTAAAAGCAACAAGCAAGTTAAAAACAACACTGAAACATTAAACTCCTATTCTAGATGGCAATTAATTTTTTAAACAATTTAAAGTGTCAATGAAACATCTCAGTTATAATAAAATAAAATGACATGTTATATTAAATTTATATTAAATTTATATCAAATCATACCAAAAGTGTGTCATACCACTTCAACACTGTAAGGGTATGTCCTGAAGTTTTTGAAAGTAGTCACACTTTTTTTAACCCAAATGACACACCCCATCCTCAATTAACATGAAGACAAGTTTGCTCATTTCCACAAACATTCAGGGCACAGCTTACCCAAAATTAATACCACTGGAAAGCAGTGTTATTTGTTTTATGTATTTAAAACATTTGTTAGCCACCTTTCCACCTTGCAGAATTCAAGGCGGCTTACAATATAAATAAAACAACCATTATTTAAAAATACACGCAAAACACTGTGGCTGAAAATCTCCAAGTAGGACTGCCACTAAATAGAAACTAACCGCCCCATCCAAACTTCCCAGCGGCGAGTGGCAGCGCCATTGCAGCACTACCCTGCCTCCTCCTAAAGGTCTTTCCGGTGGTGTAGGGAACAGGGAAATGTGCGGAAACACACCGCCACAATAAAACTCCATAGGGTTGAAAGGCCATAGGGTTGAAAGGGACATAGGGGCATAGGGTTGAAAGGACATAGGCCGCCAAAAGGGCAGGGGAGGGTGAATGTGCCAGAGCAGCTGTGTGCTGTTTCCACGGGACCTTTGGATGGGGCTGTCAATTAGTCGTAATACATAATGCAGCCCTGTGCTCAGTTGCCTCCTGAAGATGGAAAGTGAGGGTGCTAGGCACAATTCCCTGAAGAAATTGCTCCATCATAGAACTTACTCCCCAGTAAATGTGTTACCTGACGGTTATGTTGAAAGACTTGTTGCCCAAAAGAGAAACTGTTAGATTCTGGAGTTTGTTTTAATGGAACCATTTGCAATGTGTACATTATTAGTTATAACCAAGTGGTCTTCTTGGACATGAACACATTAGTGAAATACAATAACCGCTGGTGTATATTATTGTCGACCATCAGATGTTATGATGATGGACATAAAAACTCAACACAATTCAAATATTTGGATTTGTTCAATTCTTCCCAGCAACAGTTCCAACAAGGTGTTCTACTACTCCCTTGGAACAGTCTAGGTCGGATCTCTACATTGACCTTCCATCAAGTAAGAACTGTTTTATATCCAAACACACAGTGAGTGCTATTTTTTTACTCACCTGTCATGGCGATGGGTCATTAGTCTAACTTTACAATGCTATGGATGGTAGTGTAACATTCTAATCTTCTGCATGTTTGCTTGGTAGCAAGTCCCACTAAGTTCAATTGACCTTACTCCTACGTGAGAGGAGACTAAGACATTACTAACTTGAATGCACATGACCCTGCCTAATACAAAATCAGGCTCTTGGACCATTGAAGTCAATATTGTCTGCTGAGACTGGTAGTGGCTCTCCAAGGTGTCAGATGGAAATCTTTCACATCACCTACTACTTGATGATGATGACGAAGACGAAGATGAAGGAGAAGGAGAAGGAGGAGAAGAAGGAGGAGGAGGAGTTTGGATTTATACCTGACCTTTCTCTCCTGTAAGGAGACTCAAGGTGGCTTACAAACTTTTTTCCCTTCCTCTCTCTACACCAGACACCTTGTGAGGTAGGTGGGGCTGAGAGTGTTCTGAGAGAACTGTGACTGGCCCAAGCTCACCCAGCAGGAATGTAGGAGTGCGGAAACACATCTGATTCACCAGATAAGCCACTATCACTCAGGTGGAGGAGTGGAGAATCAAACCCAGTTCTCCAGATTAGAATCCACCTGCTCTTAACCATTACATTATGCTAGAGATGCTTAACTGGAGATGCTGGAAATTCAACCTGAGACTTTCTGCATTCCAAGCATGTGTTCCACCACTGAGCCATAACCCTTCACAAACTTACTCAGTGGCCCCAAGCAACAAGTAACTTGGTTGTACTTTGCCAGTTCTGTAATGCTACCTTTTTTTTCTCATTCAGAGAGATCTGTTTCCCTCTGCAATACAACTCTATTGTCATGGGTATGTCAATTGCTGTCAAATATCTTCTGCCGTACCTTATGTATGGCATGTGGAATAGCAGCCGAGAGACAGGGTAATTCGCAAGTCGCTGAAGTGATTCGCCAAGGGAATCTATTTAAATATGCATTGTTGTGCAACAAAGGAATATTGCTATGAAAAGTTTCCATTGGAAAATTAACTGCGGCTTTAAATTAATTTCTGTAATCACTGGTCATTAATATTTAACATATTCTTATAAAGGATACATACCACCGCAATTCCCCGTGCAGCTAACATTTAATAATGTGGAAATACTTCATCGTCTTGCCATCCCTAGGACTAGATTTGCAATAACAAGTAATGTTAAATGCATTTTTGATAAAAAAAATCAATAATAAATAAATACATAAGCACTTCCCAGCAGATTGCTCCTGATGTTATTTACAAAATTAAAAAACAACAGCGGAGCAACAGGGGACTTTATAACCATTTCATTACTACCTCTTTAATTGTATATGGTGGAACTGCATAATCTGTTTATTGAAAATGAAATCTCTGGAACTGATTCTCCCTCAAGACATTTACCATAAGCATCCGGTGCAATAGCCCAGCATGTAACGTAATATTAACATTATATGCATCAGCCTTTAAACATCCCTGTGGTTTCCCTGCTGGAACAGAACATTTTCCAACACTCTTGTGTTTTGCCCCTGCATTAAATCTCCTATCTAATTTACAGACTGTAAAATACAATATTCGCAGATTACGTTAAATAAAGAAAAGATACATTCTGAAAACACACACACAATTGATACTTGGACAAGCGAGACGATATTTAATAAAATGGAAATAAAGGAGAGCCAGGAAATCTGAATGAGGATGAGGCTCCGACGGAACGAGATGGTCTCTTTTCCGCAGGATCTAGCATGGAAGCCGATGTTGACGAACGGGGACTATGCGGGCAATTTGTTCTCATTGTACTGCCATGCGGGGTGGAGGTGACAACAGCACGGCCATTTGGCTGCTCATCAAGTTCAAAGGGGGCCTTGGGTTTAAACACTTCTTAATGGGGGGGATTTGATTAGGCTGACCAGATGTCCCGCTTTTGGCAGGACAGTCCCGCCTTAAAACAATTTGTCCCGCATCCTGCGGGTTTTTTCAAGTGTCCCAGTTTTTGAAAGGCTGCCGCACTGCCTTCTGGGGCGCAAGGCAGTACGGCAGTTTCCTGCACGCGTGGTCGCAGGCGCGCACGGCCTTCTGGGGCACTCCCGTTTCCCGCCCTGTCACCAGGGCGGGAAACGGGAGGCATGAAGAGCGATGCTTGCAACGGCTTTGTCAAATCTTGGCGCCCATACCCGCCCATCCCGGTTCACAAAGGTGACTATCTGGTCACCTTAGTTTTGATAGTTTTGCTACTTAACTTTGCTACACTCAAGACAGGACTAAAATGTAACACACTTAGGCCCCTTCCGCACATGCAGAATAATGCACTTTCAATCCACTTTCAACGCACTTTGCAGCTGGATTTTACTGTGCGGAATAGCAAAATCCACTTGCAAACAATTGTGAAAGTGGATTGAAAGTGCATTATTCTGCATGTGCGGAAGGGGCCTTACTGTTGCCAAACTACAAGTGGGGCCTAGAAATCTCCCAGAATTAAAATTAATCTCCAGACTGCAGCAATCAGTTCCCTGGAGAAAATGGCTGGTTTGGATGGAGGGTTTTATGGCATTGCACTCCACTGACATTCCTCCCATCCTCAAAACCCACATTTCCCAGGCTTTCCTCCCAAAATCTTCAGGAATTTCTCAACCTGGAGGTGGCAGCTCTAACCATCATCTTAGAACTGTCAAATTAAGTAAATAAGAATCACGTTTTGGTAAAACACATAAGGTCCACCTTTGGGAAGAGAGTGTTGGAATGGGTTTCCCATCTCTAATATCAACTGTAACGCTCCGTGAAAACTAGACACTTTCCCCTCAATAATCAGTGGGTTTATATAGAAAAAGGCTAGAACATTTGTTAAACATGTTTAAAATTCAAATGATATCTCTGTGCATGTTTCTTTGATGCCTTGTTTTGTTGTTACGGGCATCAAAAACTGAAGCAGCCCAGGGCTTATTGGACCTCTGAGAGGACCCACCCAATTCTTATATTTTACTAAGAAAGCTCCCCTAGGTATAATCCTTCTTTCTTTAAAGCACACAGGATGATAGTTGTGAAATGGAGATTAGGGTTTCTTCTACCACCTCTGTTGCGAACATTCTCTGAAGTCAAGATGTTGATGTATTTGCCTATAGAATCCCCACAGGATTAATCAAAAGAAGGAAAAGCTTACTTGAAGAATCCATATCTGGATCCCATTGACTATGTGAACATTGAATTTTTAAAAAAGATTTTAAAATAGATTGACATTACTTTGCAGGACAGGGGCTAAAACAATTTGTTAAAATCTTTTAGTACCAACTGAAGTTGCATTTGATTCATCTGGCTATTCAGCAAGTAAAAGGCAGTGAGCGTAACATGAAGAAAGCACACTGGAATTTTCCTTGCCATATAATTTGATAACCCTCACTTCCTGGCAGGGGTGGAGTGAGGGGGAACTGCCTGGGAGACATGCCTGCAGCCCTGTCATAAGGCCTCCACGCTTGCCCCAGGCGTCCCACTTCCATCCCCTTGGCGCTACGCCACTGCTTCCTGGCAGCCTGCCCTCTTATTTTAAATTTTTATTTATATTCCAATTTTCTTCTTAATGTCAACCCAAACTGACTTATCACATCCTTCTCTCTTCCACCATATCCCCACCAACCAACCCTATGAGGTAGGCTGGACTGGGAGATTGTGGAGGGCCCAAGGTCACCTGGCAAGCTTCCATGGCATAGAAGATATTTCAATCCAGTTGTCCCAGGCCTACTCCAACATTCTAACCACTGTAACCATACCACCTCATTCTCAGAAGTTAAGCACTGTTTATAGTCCATATAAGAGAAATTGTTATTAATCATACAGAATGTTAATTATCATACAAGAGAAATTTTAATGATCATAAAAGAGAAATGAATTATTTCAAATCATTTTTGTGCAATCTGTACTTCTCTCCTACCGTGCTATATTTGATCTAATAGAATAATAGAGGACTATATATAGTTACTAAGCAAATTAACATGATTTACTTTGAAATTAAGAGTACTTCGATGAGAAAGTTAGGTATGCTTAAATATCATTGATGGGAAAGTGATTTTAATCACCTAGCTTTGAGCTTCAGCCTGATTGGCTTTGATGGGTCTTGCCTAATATCCTTTGGATCATTTCTTGCTTAGCTTAGGACAGATCTTACACTACCAGAGAATCAAAGAACCCATTTCACATGGGTGGACTGGCCACTTCATTAGTCATGCTTGTGAAGAACCATGTGAGGAAAATACCACCATCCCTTCCATTAACTGCTGGAAGGTTGGTGTGAAAAGGAAACATGTTATTCTCTTACCTGGTCAGGTTCCCTGACCAGGGATGGCATTGGAGTCAGTCACCTGGAAATGGGTCCCACATAGCAACTCATGAAGTAGTACCTTGTTACCCTTTGACATGCTTCCAGAAAGGCAGTACTCAGTAGGCTTACTTAGGGGCTTTCCCCACTGACAGAGTTGAACTGGTTTCTACCTAGGTTCGCCTCAGTGAATCCCCACTGCCACCGAGCTCAACACTGTTTTGTCTCAGTCCCCCCCCTCCCCCAGAACTGCGACATCCTTGTCACAGTTATGAGCTACACTTTTCTGCTGGAACAAGGTCGATACCACTTTGAAGCTTCACCTCATCGAAACGACACCTCATCTGTTCAACCAATCACGAGCCGCTTTCGTGGCATGCGCAGAATGAGAGAGTCGTGGCAGGCAGAAAGCGCATGTAACAGTAAACTGTAAACTGTAAAAACTGTAAAAAAAAAGAACGCTCCTGTTTCCCGCCGTACCACAAGCTGCAATCATGATCGAGGAGCGAAACAGGCACCAAGATGATCCCGCCCACTTAGTTCAGTTCCATGGGGCCAACTCAGTTGCTGTGGGGACAACCTGGAATCGCCCTCTACTGAAGGGAATCGAGTCGACCTTAGCTCCCTTCTGTAGTGGGGAAAGCCCCTTAATCTGGGACCTCTATTTTTGTAGAATGACTCCTGAGACCATCATGCGTGAATCATTGGTGCTATGTATTTATTCATTTTCTTAATTTATACTCCACCCGTCTTCCCAATGGAGACCCCCAAAGTGGTTCACATGGTTCCCCTGTCCTCCATTTATCTTTGCAAAGGACCCTGAGAGGTAGCCTGAGGGTATGCAACTGGTTTGAGGTAACCCAGCAAGGACAACATGCTTTGTGACCTTCTTAGAGGCATCAACTTGGCCAAAGACTCGGAGACTCGGCTGGCCAAAGGAGCAGCTTGGTGGGGCTGGGTCGAGGGGCGGCCCACAGCAGGCTCCCGCCAGCAAAGGTAAGTGGGGCATGAGGGTGGGGGGCACAGGGGTGGGGATGGGGGGCATGGAGCAGGTGTTGCCCTGGGAGCTATCCCCCACACACACCTCTGATCTTTGCACATGGTAAATACTTTTGAGAGGCATTGCCTTGAATGTGAAACATTCATCTGAATTAATACTTTAAGGCAATAGAAGGAGGGCTCCTCACTTTGGGGATTGTGCAAGATGAAACCAGTCTGATTTTTAAACAAAAGTTCTGTGCTTAAATGGGTGAAAGACAAGACTGAGGAAAAGAAAACCTTTGCTTGCTTTACCTTTGAGTTGTAAGAAATGTCAGGATTTTTTCCCCTTTTTCTTTGTCTTTCCCTGACAGAGTTGCCAGTGATACAGAAACCAAGACCAGAAGTCTTCATGGAAGGCAAGAGTCCTGAATCTTTCCCCTCGTAATAGTTTGGGTATGATAGAGATGTTAACAAAAAAACAAAGATTGCAGCATAACAAATGAAAACTTCCCCCCTTCTCAGTACACCAGCTTCGATTCCATTGCTAACCTTGCTGTCCCACCCTTTTCCCTATTGTTGTCAGCAGGGTTTATCCAGTTTTTAAAGAGAGGGCATTCAGTTTGAAATGTTCAAAAAGCACTGAACAGTTTGAAAAAAGCCTTTTAAAGTTTTCTTTCTTTCTTTCCATTGATACCCTGCCTCACACTAGTGTCTCTATGTGGCTTACAAGGGATTAAAAATATAAAAAACATCATAAACAAAATAGAACATTTAAAACAGCAATAAAAATCAGGGTTGTATGCCCCCTGTCTCTCTACTGATGAAAGTCAACCATCAGAGCCACCAAGGCTGTTTCTATGCCATAACCATGCCTAAAACCAGATTGACATGGGTCCAGGAAATCAGTTTCTGCAAAGGAAGTCTGCAGTTGAGCCACCACCTCCAGGACCTTGCCTCCAAAAAAGGGATATTGGCCACCAGGCAATAATCATCCAGCCCCATAGGGTCCAAAGAGGGCTCCTTCAAAAGGGGGCAGACCATCACTTCTTTCAAAAGCACTTTTACTGCTCCCTCCATCAAAGAGGCATTTACCACCTCCTGAATCCAAACAATCATTAGGGACAACTACCAGTTTGCCAGATTACGTGGGAATATTGTGGGATTTGAAAGGCTAAGCAACATTTTATTCCAGTATAAGCATTTGTGGGAATAAGTTTAGGAAAAGATGTACAGTGTAGACCTAAACAGAGTAACACCTTTTTGTACCTTAGGCTGTTTCTGCACGGGCGGAATACAGAGCCCCAGGGATGCTAAAAACTGCATCCCTGGGGAGGAGTTTGCATGGCCTCGCCACCCCCAAGCGGTTCGAAGATGGACCTTTCGAACCTCACTCCTGAGCGAGGTTTTTCAGAAGCGCCATCTTCCACCTGCTGCCATGCGAACAGCAGCAGGTGGAAGCCGCCATTTACCCCAAATGGCTCCTTACCATATGCTGTCTTCCGGCACTCTGTGGAGGTGACGGGACATGCCTCCTGGCCTTCGTAGCTGCAGCCGTCGCTCTGGCCCTGGGGGCGTGTCCCCTGGCCTCCACAGAGCTCCGGAGGACAGCAGAAGGTGAGGAGCTGTTTGGGGACGGTGCAGCCAGTGTGAAGACTGCGCTGTCGGTGCCACTTCCAGTGGAACCATCCATGTGAACAGTCCCGGGTGGTTTCGTGGGCATGAACTATGCGGACACCCCCCCGCTCAGTGCCCATGTGGAAAGGGCCTTAGAGTCAATTCATTTTAAAAGGTGTAACTCTGCTTAGAGTTGCTCTCTCTGTGTGTTTATAACCATTTAAACATTTTTATTACTGTGAGCCAAACTAGATGTTATGGCAACCACAGGTCAGATCTGTGTACCATTGGACAGTGCAATCCATGGGGGAGGCAATTTCCTTGCAGCCAGGAGACAACACAGACTCTGAAAGGGCAGTATGGGAAGCAAGAAAAAATGGCAGTAATCCCTGGCCCTCCTGCAAACCTTCTATGCAGCCCACTGGGCTGGGCCACACTTTTAACTAGTGTAGGTCAACACCAATCAAAAAGGGCGTTCCCAGCCCAAAAGGTAACAGGAAGTCAACAAAAGTTGGCTCCACCCCTGGAAACACCCCTGGAATGGGCTCTGTGCCGAAGCAGCGATGATGCAGCAGCAGCTTTCACATTCGGGCTCCAATGAGCTGCGTGGCATCTGCTGTCAGCACTAGTGTCCCTTCCTAGTCTTTGGAAGCATCTGGGGCACTCATGCCAGCTTGCCCTCACACCACTCCCAGTGTTCTTTTGCTCCTTCCCATCCCACACCATGGATTGCACTGTAAGAGAAGATTCTGGTCACTTAAAAATGCATTAAGGACCAGATCATGAGGACGGGGCGGGGGGGGGGCTGTTTCAGACCTTGAAAAGGTGCGGAGGAGGAATAAATATCATCTGGTCCTTCGATGCCACAGGCTGATGAAGTTTGGATCTTCACAGCATTTTTAAAATGGCCAAAATCTTCTCTAAAATGGTGTCAACGGTCACAGGTCAGACTGTGGCCACTGTGATGTCTAGTCTGGCTCTCAGAACAAGAAAAAAGGTCCACCTTGGGAATGCAAGTTATGTCCTATGAAAAATCAGGATTTTCCCACCTCAGAAAAACCCTACCCCAAGGCAAACAATTGTTTAGGAACGGCATATGGTATTGTCCTCCTAGGATTTCACCATTTCATGAAGTTAAATAGACCATATTATTCTTCATGAAGTTAAGTAGACCATACTATTCTTCATGAAGTTAAGTCGACCATATTATTCTTAATGCTTCCTTGTGTGAGAAAGCTCTCAGCAGGAGTGAGAGGGATTCTAATCCAGACTGATCTCTCTGAAAGACTAACCTTTTTAGCAAATATAGCTGCGTGACAAGGTAGAATTTCACAAATCTCACCCAAATTCTCTCTACCACAGATTTTTATCCAGCTAGTGTCTTCCATGATGATCATTACCAATGGATATTAGATGATGTTAGTATGTGGTTTGGAACCAGAGCTTTGAGGCTGTGGTCCAGTGGCTAAAGCAGAACAAAATGAAGCCGGATCCAGATAATTCTGGTCGATAAGACTGACATTCTCAAGGAACTGAATTGCAAGATCTGAGCCAAGGCTACCCAGGTCAGGGCAAGATTGTAATACTGACATAAAAAAGAGATAACATCCAAGCATGATAAAACCATTAATAGTGATGAGCATAGATTCACTTGATAGGAAAAATAAGCCTCTGGGCTGAGGGGCTTATGTCAAAGTAAGTCAGTATGGTGTAGTGGTTAAGAGCAGTGGACTCTAATCTGGAGGGCCAGGTTTGATTCCCCATTCCTCCATCTGAACAGTGGATTCTTATCTGCTGAACCAGATTTGCTTCCCCTCTTCTACATTCCTGTTGGGTTATCTTGGGCTAATCACTGCTCCTCAAAACCCTCTCAGCCCAACCTACCTCACAAGGTGTCTGTTGTGGGGAGAGGAAGGGAAAAGAGTTTGTAGGCTGCCTTGAGACTCCTTACAGGAGAGAAAGACAAGGTATAAATCCAAACTCCTCTTCTTCTAAAAGATAGTATGCCTACAACATGTTTGGTCCACTAACTTTAGGCAATATGAACCAACATGATGGCAGTCCTTATTCTTATGGGGCCTTAGTGCTGTTTGTCCTTTTTGCTTCCCTCCCCATTCCTGGCTCCACAGGTGCATCGGAGTCCAATGGTGTCGTCTGAGCTCCTACGTATCAGCTGAATATATTTTTTGTCATATTGATTTATAAAAAGGGATACTAATAATTTGGCGAGAACTTTCCCTGTGCTCCAACTGCAATCCCAGTATACCTGTGATGGTTTAGACCCAGGAGGAATCCTAAGGGCATGAGAATGAGAGGTGATCTTGTTAAGCACGAAATTCCTAAAGCTACCTTGACAGATATTCATGACCTTCTCTTACGTGCTCGGTCTTGCCAAAAGCTTTCCTTCCTCTCACTTGAAGGATTAAGACTTTTTCTCGTGATGTGTCAAGCAGAGCTCCTAAGAATTCCAAGAGCAGTTCAGCGGATGATGAAAGATGGGATAATTTATGATGAAACTTCCTCCACATGTCTATATTATGTATTCTTATATACCCTGGAACTTTCACAGACTTCTAAAGAGTTGCCCCTGGTGAGCCAATTGTGTAAGGGAAAAAAATCAGTGCCAGTGAAAGTTGTTAAAATGCATTACAGCTAAGCATTTCATGAACACAGAGAGGCCAAAGACATCAGTCAATCGGAAGCTCCTTTTTAAATTTTATTTTGTAGCCCACCTGCAATTAAGCAGACTTCAATCATATAATACATAAACACTTTTAGAGATAAGCACTGTACCCCAGGGACAGAGGGAGAAGGAACTGTGCTCGAGGCACAACCTGCCCGCGTGCGCCCCCCACCCACCTGCCCGTCCGCCCACACACACCTGGCACCGGCCCCAGTCCCAGCCCCGGCCCTGGCCCTGGGAGGAGGTCTGGGGGGCAATTTTCCACCTCATGTGATGCCAATGGCACATGCCCAGGGTACAGTGCCCCCTTCCTGCCCAGTTGCAGCTTCGTTACTGCTGTACCCTGACACTTGGAGACATTTAATTGCTTTCCAACAGTCTTCTTTTTATGCTGCTGAGGATGGCCGTTTCCGCACAAACTTTTGAAAACATTTTGAGGCAGGAAATAAAACGTTTCCTCCATGGAGTTCTACATTGTTTTTCCCCTAAAACGTTTTATTTGTCCTTGAATCTCCTTTGTCCTTGAATCTCCTTTTAAAACCATGTATTCATGTTTCCCAATTATGTTTTCATTTTGTTAATTTAAATGGGAATATTGAATACTTGTTAATCTGATATTGGAATATTGTCAAGGCTTTGATAGACTGTTTATTGTTGATGTTATGATCAGCTTTATTGTATTGCTATGTTTTATTGTTCTATCTTATGATGTTGTTCACCTCTTGAACAGGTGCATCTATTGCGCATGTGCAGAGCAAGCAGGAAGCAGGAGGACTTTGCGTGGTTATGCCTCCCATCGGCTCTTCCTCAGGAGTCCAGACCCACTGTCCATGATCTCATCCTCTTTTTCTGGCTATGGAACATAGGAGAGTTGTGGCCAGGGGACCTTTTTTTGTCCTTGCTGGACCTTTAAAGACAGACAACTGGAGTTGTCTTCATTAACACTGACAAAAGGAAAGATCTTCATATAACATATAATCAATATAACATACCAATAAAGGTTGTTATTGTTGCTGCCGTGGTTGTTAATCATCATCATCATCATCATCATCATCATCATCATCATCATCATCATCATCATCACCATCACCATCATCATCATCATCATCCCTGTCATCAGGTACACTGCGGGAATCATAACCTGGACACAGGCTGATTTGGATGCATTGGATAGAAAAACTCGGAAGCTTATGATAGCGCACCATGCCTTACACCCAGAGATCGGGTGGCAAAGGCTTACTGCAAGTAAAGCAAAAAGTGGAGGTAGAGAAACATGTGTTGGGAGATTATGTGAATGAAAGTCAAGAACAGGCATTGACTGAAGTGAAGAACAGAAATTTACTGAAAGCCCAGAGAACGAAGCAAGAGTACAGAAAAAATGTGATAAATGTGATTAAAACAAGGACTGAAAGCTGGCACATCAAAGCACTGCATCGTCAATTTCTGGAGAAGATCAAAGACAAGGTAGATAATAAAAAGACCTGACTGTAGTTAACTACTGGAACTCTGAAAAAGGAAACTGAATCACTTATTTTAGCTGCTCAAGAGAAAGCCATTAGAGCAAATTCGATCAAGACCAGAATTGAAAAATCCTCAGATGATGCAAAGTGAAGATTGTGCAAGGAAGCTGATGAAACTGTAAATCGTGTCCTCAGCTGCTGCAAAAAGATCGCTCAGACTGAGTACAAACAGAGGCACAACTCAGTGGCCAAGATGATCCACTTGAATTTATGCAGGAATTACAACATTAGGACAGCTAAAAACTGGTGGGAACATTGTCCAGATAAGGTCATGGAAAATGAGAAGGTCAAGATCCTGTGGGACTTCCAAATCCAAATGGACAAAGTGTTGGCACATAATACCCCAGACATCACAGTGATCGGGGATAAGAAAGTGACCATTATTGACAAAACAGTACCTGGTGACAGCAAGGTTGTTGAAAAAGAACATGAGAAGGTCACTAAATACTATGATTTGAAAATTGCATTACAGCGACTATGGCACAAATCAGCTGAGGTCGTCCCAGTGATAATTGGCACCCTGGGTGCCATTCTGAAAATGCTAGGCCAGCACTTGAAACATCTTCGAATTGACAAAATTAACATCTGTCAAATTCAGAAGGCAGCCCTGCTGGCATCCACGCGAATACTACACTGATACATTACAACTTCCTAGGCCTCTGGGTGAAGCTTGAATTGTAACGAAATGCAAACAACCAGCTAAAGAACTGGCAGCTGTGATATCAAACATAATAATAATACCAAACCAGCTAAGGTCATCCCAGTGGTAATCAGCACCCTGGACACCATTCCAAAAACTCTGGGGCAGCACTTGAAACATCTTCAAATTGACAAAATTAATATCTGTCAGATTCAGAAAGCAACCCTGCTGGGATCAACATAAATACTATGCCGATACATTACAACTTCCTAGGCCTGTAGGTGAGGCTCAAATTGTAAAGAAAGGCCAACAACCAGCTAAAGAACTGGCAACTGTGATATCAAACAAAATAATAATTTGCTGCATTGGATAGAAAAACTTGGAAACGTCTGACAATGCACTATACCTTACACCCACGCAGTGATACTGATAGACTATACCTTCCCTGGAGAGTTGGTGGTAGAGGGTTACTGCAAGTAAAGCATACAGTGGAGGAAAAGAAACATGCGTTGGCTGATTATGTGGAGAAAAGTAAAGAACAGGCATTGATTGACATAAATAACAGAAATTTACTGAAAGCCCAGAGAGCCATGCAGGAGTACAGAAAAAAAATGTGATAAAAACAAGAGCTGAAAGCTGGCACAACAAAGCATTTCATGGCCAATTTTTGGGGAAGATCAAGGAGAAGGTGGCTATTGAAAAGAAAAGACCTGTCTGTGGTTAGCAACTGGAACTCTGAAAAAGGAAATGGAATCACTGATTTTAGTTGCTCAAGAGCACGCAATTGGGATAAGTATGATCAAGGCCAGAATCGAAAAATCCTCAGATGATGCAAAGTGCAGGTTATGCAATGAAGTCAATTAAACTGTAGATCATGTAGTCAGATTCTGCAAAAAGATTGCCCAGACTGAGTACAAACAGAGACACAAATCAGTGGCCAAGATGATCCACTGGAATTTATGCAAGAATTACAACATAAGAACAGCTGAAAACTGGTGGGAACACTGTCCAGAGAAAGCGATGGAAAATGAAAAGGTCAAGATCCTGTGGGACTTTTGAATCCAAATGGACAAAGTATTGCAGGGGCGTAATGCCCATTGGGCAAGGTGGGCAGCTGCCCAGGGCACCACCTTGTGGGGGGCATCAAAATGCTGGGTTCATTTTTGGGTATTTTTAGTGGTTTTCCATTTTTGGCCTGCAGGGGGCACAGTTTTTAGGCTAACTTTTAGTCCAAAGTTATGGACTCCCAAAGGGGGTGGCCCATCCCCCATTGTTTCCAATGGGAGATAATAGGAAATGGGTGCTACAGTTTTGAGGGTTTATAACTTTGGCCCCCCTGAACCAAACTGCACCAAACCTGGGGGGTATCATTAGAAAAGTCTCCTGATGAGACCCTGAAAGTTTTGAGACTGTGCCTTCAAAAATGTGCCCCCCCCAGCCTGCAACCCCCATTGACAGCAATACAGAAAACTCAATGCAGAACAAAGATTCTTGGGCAAATTTCTGGGATGTTCCTGCAGGGGGTGCATATTTGGATGTATCGGCACCAAAATTTCAGGGTATCATCTGGAAACTGTCCTTATGGGACCCCCCAAGTTTGGTACAGTTTTGTATAGGGGGTCCAAAGTTATTGGACCCTCAAAAGGGTAGCCCCATCTCCTTAGCAAAGAATGGGGGATGGGGCACCCCCTTTGAGGGTCCATAACTTTGGACCCCTAAACCAAACTGCACCAAACTTGGGGGGATTCCATAAGGACAGTTTCCCAGATTTGACAAGATCGGGCTAGCTTGAGCCATCTGGGTCAGGCCAATAACCAACCTGTAAAAGAATTAGAAGAGAACTGAAAGAGATGAGGTACAAAATTCCTCATTTGACTGCTCTTTTCCTGCTTTAGAGCTACATCAACACTGTCCATTGTGATCCCACCCTGAGCACTGGGATGTTCAAAAGGACCTGTGATTCAGCAGAACAGCAGCTAGATTTAGTACTTAAGCATGGCTGCAATTTTCTACCTACATTTTTTATTTGATATTCATCATGCATGTTGGTGTTCGGAAGCAGCCAGGAGACGGACCGTAACAAAAATGTTTCTTTAAGAATAGTTTTAATTTAATGCATCAAAGGAAGCCAACATTTGTAACGGCTAACAGAATGGGGGGTAGTGTGGCAAGAGAAATGAACTGTCAGGGAGCCAAAATTCTGAGCAGACGAAGAGGCTGCAATGTTTGACACAGGATTATTTCATTTGCTGTGGGGATGATAATTATGACAAGGATGGCTTGGAATGATAAAAAGGAAAGTCCGGAGTGTTTTCTGTTCTCCAAGAGCAACATTTTGATGGAATCAGAGGACTCCAGCAACAGCTGAGGAGGCAAGAAGTTTCTGTTCCACTGATGGAAGGGCCTACCATGAGGAGAAAATTTAGTCTAGACCCAACTCTGGTATTATATCCTCATCTGGGAGACTCCTCCAGTCAAATCCCAGGAAGACAGGAGGAAATTTATTGACAACTAGCATCAGTGGTGTGTCTGCCAGAGGGGCATGGGTGGTCAAATGTCCCCGAGCGCCATGTGGGGGGACACAAAAATCGCCCCTCCCCGCTGCTGCCAGCCTCTGGGGGCGGGGGAATGACATCATCTTCTTATTTGTAAAGCAGTAGGAAAAAGCATCTGCTCACCTGAAATATCTTGAATCCTCCAGACTCTCCGGCCCACAGCTCAATGGTTTCATGAGGGAGGGGGGATTAGGACACCATTTTTTCTAACACAATGAGTCAGAAGCTGAGGAAAGACAAGTCTTCCCTGAAGAGGCATGCCACCACCAGCCAGCAAACTAGCTGTAGGGGGTAAGTTAGCTGGTGTTTTCCCGGGCACCATTTTCTCCCGGTATGGCTAGGATTCTTACTTATACAGCAGGGACCTTTCACAGGCCAACACAACAGAAAGCAGCACCTGGGGCAAGTACTGAAATTGTGTCCCTCTCTCAAAATTGTGCCCCCCAGGGGAGGTGACAGCCCAAAACCTGCATTTTGAAATATTTAAACTGACTCTCCTTTTGACATTCTGGTTATAAATGTGCCCCCCCCCTCTAAAGGCATGTTTTACTGCGCATGCTCAAGGCAGAATGGCACATTATGAGAAACACAGGGCTGCTGCTGAAAATGGCAGCTCTGTGCTTAGATCTTCCCAATCTATGGGAAAACTGACTCTTGCCCCCAATTCCAAACATTAAAATGTTGTGCATTAACCTACTCCTGCTAATGACTGGAGTGTAGGGAATGGGGGAAGGAATTGCAGCATATCATTTCCTACATGTCATGGAGAAGAGGAAATGACAAAGGGTTTCTTCCCAAAGAGGACGGCAAAACTAACCTTTAATTGCCAAGTCTTGCTTAAGATAACAAAGAGGTTAATATTCTACATTTTTCTTCCGGAACGCAAAAATATGATCAATGGAAATTTTTTTTTAAATGTTGTTAAAAACAGATGGAGCAACTAATTTCCTCAACCTTTGCTGGATCAACACAGAACCTAAAAGCTTCAGGCGACTTTTACCCCTGGACTCTGTTTTTGTCAGATCAATGACAAGTCACGTTAACAGCAGTGTTTAATTCTATCAATATGTGACCAATTGTGTTAGATTGTTTGGCCATTGATTTCACTTAGTGCTACTGTTCAGCTCTGAAAAGGGACTGTTTCCCCCTACATTACCTCATACAGTGACAAATGTTCCTACTGACTTTCTGTCTGGCACTTTAAACGGTATCTGTTTCTGTATCAGACGAATGCAACATGAGGAGAATATTCGTCGGAAATCTAGTCTAGTCGTGGGCATACAATGCCACCTTGGCTTTAAAGAGAGGATGTCGTGAAAAATAGCAGGGTCGTAGTAGGTGCTTCATATAGAAAGAAACAGGCCAATAAACCGTAATATGAGTAGAACGTTTGGCGAGAGAAGGAAAAAGATTCCAGTTACATTATGAAGAAAGGGCTAACAGTGGAATGTCAAGGCCTTTGTCTGTTTTGTTTTATTTAGAGATGCTAATATTGTGTACTAAGGCAAAAATAGTGGAGTTCACATCTCATAAAGCCTGAAGGGTGTATATGGTTTTTAATTTGGTGCACAGCCCTTTAAGATACTTTTACAAGGGGAGCAGGGAAGGATTATATTTCTGCTCCCAAAGGTTTAAAAAAGATAGACACAAAAAATGTGTGTGCACGTTAAAAATCTGATGAGACATGCATAGTGGCTCATAGGTCCGTTCCACACAGCATAAATAGGAAGTCCCCAGGACCTTAAAAAGGTGTCTTGGGAAGGTGTTCCGCACAGCCTTTTCCCCAAGACATCCACAGGATGCCTTATTTCTGCTCAAGGTGTCTTTTTTTGAAAATGCTTTGAAGTGCATCTTTTTTCCCCTAAGCTACCTGCAAGATGTCCCCTGCCTGGCTGTGTGGAATGCAGAGCTCAGGAGGCATCTTATTTTTCCCACCTGACTCTTTCTCTCTCTGGTCAATTTCACCCTCTGCTGGCACCTGACATTTTGTGTGCTGGTAAAGGGATTCTCTCTGCCTCCATTTGCTGAAGGTTGCCCCAGGACGTTTCCTCTGCAGGCTCTGATGCTAGGCGCCTTTTCAGCTTGGAAAGTATGCAGTTGAACCAACTCATCCTGTTGATTCCAGCAATATGTAGGGTTTTTTTTTAATTTTGAGGAGCTATCCTTGTAGCTATGCAGACACGCATAAGAGAATCTTAGCTGCTCAGAGGACTTCTTTACCTCCCACTGAGAAGCACTGGGTAGACTTGCCCTCTGCGGACTGACCCCCCTTCCTTATTATGCCACAATAAAACCAAGTTGTTCCACAGAGGGCAGATCTACCCAATGCTTTTCAATGGGAGGTAAAGCAGTCATCTGAGCAGCTAAGATTCTCTTATGTGTGTCTGAGTATAACTCCTCAAAATAAAAGGAAAACTGTATGTTGCTAGAATCAGCAGGACCAGCTGAGTACAACTATGTATTTTGGGGGGCTTAAAAGGCACCCAGGATCAGAGCCTGCAGAGCAAACGTTCCCGGGGCAGCCTTCAGAAAATGGAGGCAGGGAGAATCCCTTCAACAGCACGCAAAACGTTGGATGCAAGTGGAGGGTGAAAGTGACTGGAAAGCTGAACAGTTTTCCAATCTGAAACCTGAGGAGCAGCAGTGGCGTAGGAGGTTAAGAGCTCGTGTATCTAATCTGGAGGAACCGGGTTTGATTCCCAGCTCTGCCGCCTGAGCTGTGGAGGCTTATCTTGGGAATTCAGATTAGTCTGTACACTCCCACACACGCCAGCTGGGTGACCTTGAGCTAGTCACAGCTTTTTGGAGCTCTCTCAGCCCCACCTACCTCACATGGTGTTTGTTGTGAGGGGGGAAGGACCAGGAGATTGTAAGCCCCTTTGAGTCTCCTACAGGAGGGAAAGGGGGGATATAAATCCAAACTCCTCCTCCTCCTCCTCCTCCTCCTCCTCCTCCTCCTCCTCCTCCTCCTCTTCTTCTTCTTCTTCTTCTTCTTCTTCTTCTTCTTCTTCTTCTTCTTCTTCTTCTTCTTCTTCGCTGTCCAGAACCGCACCAGCAGCTGCTTCTTTTTAAGATGTCCCCTTGACATTTTATTTAGGGTGTGCAGAGTGAAAAGAGGCAGTCACCTCTTTTTAAGACATTCCACATTTTTTGTGCTGTGTGGAAGGAAACATAGGTCTTTTAGTGCCAAATGGGAATCTGTGCTCTTAAGCTAAAACAGATGCATATAAACAAATTAAGGATGGCTTTGGATAGGGATTTTATCATTTTTCCCATTTGTACTGATCCCCCCCCCCCATTAGTATTGAATGCATAATGATAAATATCTGCATGAGTCACTATAGTGCTGGCTGCAAAGTTCATGACTGGAAGGAGGGGGATGTGCTTTTCAAGGAAGTAGTATCTTCTGCTGGAACCACACAGCGATGCATGCAAATTTCTGAGTTACAAGGTGTTAAGCTGTAGATACATCAGCTAAGAAATCTGGGTTGATGTTTTCAAACGCCTGTCTGCGAACATCAATGGGACAAAGACAGTTTCAGGGAGCAGTCCTGTTAAAGTTTGATTTGGAGAAGTTCATAATGCTAACTCCACCAATCTGACCTTCCTCACCACCAGAAGCGTACCAGGGGTAAATGGCGCCCGGAGACAAATTGTCTCCAGGACGCCCCCCAGGCTCTGCCGGCCCCCCTCTGCCCCCCACCACCCTAGATCCACCCCCTGATTCCCCAGGCTCTATCCCCACTGTCCTAGATCCTGCCCATGTTACCATGGACATGGGCAAGGTCTAGGGTGCCCACCTTCCTCCCCCAACAGACTCCCCCTGCCGGCTGGGCTCCCAGCCGGCAGCTGGCAGTCTCTTCTGACTTCCGCTCTGGGTAGGCCAGAAGAGACTGCAGTCCCAGCCTCGGAGACCTTCTTTTATAAGCACTGAGGCCAGGGGGTGGGGCTTGGGGAGCAGGAAGGGGTAGGACGATGAGACAGGGGGACTTCCTGGTCACGTGGGGGGCCGATTTTGTGCCCCCCACATGACTAGAAGAGCAGATATGCCACTGCTCACCACAACATAAAGTGAATCCAGGCCTTTAAAATCACACGTGGTCTCACATGGACTTGCATTGGTTCTCCCCCTACCCCTAGCATATCTCTCCTCTTCCTCAAATCTGGCTTTCTCTTCCTTCCAACTTTTGTTGTCCAGATTCTTTGCTCTTGAGATACTACTGTTTTCTACATGCCAAGACAGGTAGAATGGGTGAATCAAATCCAGTTCTCCAGGTTAGAGTGCACCACTCCTAACCACAATGCCACCAGTATAATTAGCATTTTACAATCGACTTTTAAAGAGCCTGCCTTTTTTTCCTTTTAAAAATGCTAACAGCAGGGGGAGCCCAGTTTCATCCTGCAAAACTGAGAGGGACTTCAAAGATTTCTCTGCCCATACATTTGTGATTTAAATTGCAGCCACATGTACAATTTACTTTTGGTGGACTGTGGCGGGGGGAGGGCGGGATCTATGATTTCTGTAACAGGATCATTCTGATTAGTACTTGGATAAAAGACCACTAAGGAATTCCAGAGTCACTACAGAGAGGCAGGCCATGGCAAACCACCTCTGAATGTCTTTCGCCTGAAAAACCCTACTGGACTGCCATTAAGTGGGCTGTGAATTGATAGCCCTTTCCATCACCAACAATGGAGTAAACTGGTAGGTGAGCCACAGTGATTTTGACGAGGCACAATATGATCAGGGTTGTCAGCTCAGTGGGAGCTTTTTTGGGATGGGGGGGGGGGAGCAGGAGCATGTTAATTACTACTGGTGCAAACCCAGAAGTGACATTATCACATCAGGGCAATGCTTTAGGATTTCACTGAAACTCTATAGTAAAAACTATAGCATTTCAGTGGAACCCTGGTGTCATCTCAATATCTCTTTGGCATTCATCTGGTATTAGCATAATGTCACTTTTCCCCATTTTCCTCTATGCCCTGCAGGGTGGTGGCAGGGGCTCAATGCTGCTGGGCAAGAGATCTTCCTCTGCAGAAGAGACCTGGCAGCTCTAAATATGATAGAAGAAGTGGTTAGGAACAGCGAACTCTAATTTGATTCCCCAGTCATCTATATGAGCAGTGAATTTTTAACCAATGAACTGGATTTGTTACCCCACTCCTACACATGAAGCCTGCTGGGTGACCTTAGGCTAGTCACAGTTCTCTCCAAACTCTCATAACCCCATCTATCTCACAAGGTGTCTGATGTGGGGAGAGGAAGGAAAAGGAGTCTATGAGCCACCTTGATTCTCATTACTGAAGAAGAAGGTGGGGTATAAATCCAAGCTCTCCGTGTTCTATATACACTTGTTTCTTGTCTCATTTGACCTCTGCTCATTTTGAAAACATTACCCAAAACCTGCAGCGAATGATAACAAGGAGTATGAGAACATGTAGCATGAGCAATAAAACCAAATTCAACTGAAAAAAATAAGTCTAGTTCACAGCTACAGGCCAATTGTGTAGTAACTACAATATCACACTGTCTTGCATATGTGAATGAACTACCCTAGACTCATCACTATGGAGAAAACTTTATCACCTGACGTCAGATTAAAGACAACAGTTTTCTAACAGCACCCACCCAAATATGCAGCTGATAGTAACATGGGGAACAATCAAATGTTGTGTGTGTATCTCAGAACCACTCTAAAGAAAGGTTGTCTCCTTAACCGTGGATAATCTTTCCATTATGCTGCAGAATTCTTACTGTAGCTTTCGATGGCTATTTTATTACAATTAAAATACATGGTACTGCCTTACAATACTCTATCCCAGAAAAAGATGTTAGTAGGATTGTATATCCTTCCACCACAGAAGTCAACATGCCAGACCTTTTTTGTTGTTGTAGAAATGCTCTGCCTAGGTCCTAGAGCCTACCTGTTTTGCAAAAGGCAAGCATTGGTGACTGTCATTCAATGAACTATAAATGCTCTTGTATCAAAGTACCATATTCAATAATACACAAAAATAACAGTTTTGACAAAGGCAGCATGTAAAATGAATGATTATTCTCATTTTCATATGGGACTATATTCTAATGTGGACGTGTACAATTTTCTTGACTGCTGAACTTCAACTGACATATTTTTCTGAGACAGAGTATAAGTAGACTCCACTTAACTGTCTAAGACTGTTCTACTAATTACATCAACATAAAAATATTTTGACAACCACCTGTATAACTGTAAATTCCCTCCCTGCCACACATAGAAATAACATTCCGAAAATTCGCTGAGCCAAAATAAGAAGGCCTTACACATTACTGAATACAGAGAGCATACTCACATAAGCAGAGAATTCACAGTTACCACTTCTTTTCAGAAAGATCTATCTTAGCCCATGGTACTGCTCCTTATGCATTTTTGAAGTCACTGTTAGATATATAAGGTTGGCCTCTTAGAGTCAGTTTGAAAGGGACACAAATTTCGATCTCGCACCTCAAGAAACCTTTGTTTGGATACTTGTTACAAACTGGTGTAATCAATTTGAAGATTATCAGTGGTATTCCTTAATCCCTTCCTAGTGTGTTGTTACTATTAATACAAAGTACAGCCATCATAAGCAATGGGAGCTCTTAATCAAATGCAATGGATGTGGGAGGAAGGGACTCTTTGGGACACTCAGGTACTATATAGACCATTCTTACTGTTTAGCATTCTCACAGCAGGTGGGAGGTAAGAAAGCAGATGATGGTAAGAAAGAAAGGAACTAGATCTTTACTGTTATTACTCCAAGATGATGGAAGAAAGTACTGGGCAAAGTGCATCAAAATGCCTCCGCTACACTCTTTCATGTACTGAAACGATGCAAGATACATCATTTTAGCACTGATTTGGATGTTTAAAAATAGAGGGGTTAGGGAACTCAATCCATAGGGCGGTAGTTTCATAGCAGCTGGAGATGGCGTAGAGGTGCCTCCAAAGAGGGATGGGAGAGGTGGGGCAAGAGAAGGGGGAAAACCCTTACCTATGGCTCAAAACACCCTGTTGTATGTCAATGGGCTATGCCTGCATTTTTACAGTCACTAGGAACAAAAGGGGGCGATCCCAGATTGAAAGCCCTTAGAAAGCTGACTAAAGTTGGCTATAGCCCCGGGAACACCTTGGGAACACTTCCATAGGTGCTGGTGTGGGCTCCTGTGACAGAGGACTGTAGGTGTACTAGCAGCAGCAGTCACACCTGAGTACCACAGAGCTACACAGTATTCCTCCACCAGCATCAATGCTCCTCTTGACAGGAGCCACTTATGCCATTTGGACTGGCAGTGATGTTGGCCTCAGGGTTGTGTTGGCTCCATAGCCCTTTCCCTCCTCGCACCTATTCGGTTCTCTGTTGGTTTCATATTGCCATTGTTTTTTAAACTGTTTTTATGCTTGGAGTGTTCATGATTTTTTTAAGCCCCCTGAACACAGGACGAAGCAGAATATGAAGGTATGTTGCGAGACCAGAAAACTCCTGAAGTGCCTGAGACAAACTCATTCCACCTAACTAATCTTTTTAGGTTACATACTAACTGTCTGAATGAAACATACTATATGTGATTGGCTTTCCTGACATCTTTTTTTGCTAAAAAAACAGCCATGTGGAAGGATTTGGATCAAGGTCACAATGCTAAGGAAGCGGGGGATAATACTCTCCTCCCATTGTTTACCTGATCAAAACTGGGCCCGACACCTTTCCCCCTATTTCCCACAGAAAGGCCCCTTCCGCACATGCAGAATAATGCACTTTCCATCCACTTTCAATGCACTTTGCAGCTGGATTTTACTGTGTGGAACAGCAAAATCCACTTGCAAACAATTGTGGAAGTGGACTGAAAGTGCATTATTCTGCCTGTGCGGAAGGGGCCAAAGAAACATTTTCAACAAAGAAAGCCACGGATATGGGAAGAGTTAATCCCTTCCTTTGCACAGGAGAGGAAGTCCCACGTATTCAACATAAATTAGTAATTTGGCCCTTTACCCACAATCCAGCCCTTGCACTGTAAACGCTTAACATGGGATGTGTTAGTATTGTGGGCCCCTCGTCAGTAGCTGATTCAGAGACAGGGTGAGAAACTCCCTAATGGGATTCTACTACACTGTGTGGCACGTTCATACAGATGTTGCATGGGAGAGGAAACTCACTATATAAAAACAGCTGGAATGTGGGTAAAGCAAGATGTATATCAATTGCTTTCACATCCTGCATGTGAGCTCCCAAAGGCACCTGGTGGGCCACTGTGAGTAGCAGAGAGCTGGACTAGATGGACTCTGGTCTGATCCAGCTGGCTTGTTCTTATGTTCTTATGTTCTTATAATTCTCCAAACTGCAGAGTAAACTACAGGCGTCTAGGGTGGGCACCTCTTGAAAAGAACAAGCTGCTTCCATCAGACTCTTGAAAAGTCTCAAGCAGCTGCAACACTGCTTAAATTACGGCCTTTTCCACATGCACAGCTTACCACAGTTTTTCCCAGTGGTCAAACCCCGTGTCTTGGAAATGTTCTCTGCAAAATTATTCCATACAACTCCTTTCCCCTGTCATTTTGTGTTCCCCCCCATAGTCTCTTCAGTTGCATTTATTCCACATGCTACTGCTGAAAACATATTATTTCTGATGGTGTTGAGATGCCATCCTGACACGGAAGAACAGCCCTCCCTCCCTTTTTTTTCCCTTTTGTGCAGACGCTCTAGCATTGCTGCGCAGTTTTGAAGTAACAATTCAAAAAAGTCTCAACCTGTCTTTCTTCCATTGAGAACTGCCAGTGCAAAATGGAAGCTGAAGCAACTCCTGGAGCAGGTGCCACCTCCTGAAAAAACCCGAAACACATAGCTCCCACACAAAGAACCATGTTTTTTGGCCAAATTTGACCCACAGTAATGCATGATTGTTACTGTGGCAATTCCTTGTCATTTTCCTACTGCAAAAGCAACTTCTCGTGTCAATTTCAAGCCTCCTAACTGCGGATACAGTGTACAGGAGCAGCAGTGGCATAGTGGTTAAGATCAGGTGCACTCTAATCTGGAGGGACCAGATTTGATTCCCTGCTCTGCAGCTTGAGCTGTGGACTTGGAGGCTTATCTGGGGAATTCAGATTAGCCTGTGCACTTCCACACACGCCAGCTGGGTGACCTTGGCCTAGTCACAGTTCTGAGCTGTCTCAGCCCCACCTACCTCAGAGGGTGTTTGTTGTGAGGGGGGAAGGGGAAGGACTTTGTAAGCCCCTTTGAGTCTCCCATAGGAGAGAAAGGGGGAATATAAATCCAACTCTTCTTCTTCTTCTTCTTCTTCTTCTTCTTCTTCTTCTTCTTCTTCTTCTTCTTCTTCTTCTTCTTCTTCTTCTTCTTCTTCTTCTTCTTCTTCTTCTTCTTCTTCTTCTTCTTCTTCTTCTTCTTCTTCACATCACTAATTACATCATATTGCCTACCATCACCTCAAATGCAGTCTACACATTTTTATTCTATCTTTCCTCCAAGGTTTTGAGAATGGGCAGCATAGTTCTTGCTCCCTTATTTTGCCCTCACAACAGTTCTATGAGATAGGCTGGGTTGAGAGAGTCCAAGGCTACTCAGTTTTGGGTTACGAGTTCAAGGCCACTGCTTCAAAGCATGCCAGAGATGGGATTTGAGCCTGGCTCACCCAAGTCCTACTCTGGTATAATAATCCCTACACCAAGCTGGATTCTACACTTTACAATGGAATCTATTCACATATTAGAAGTGAGATACTGTACTGAAACATCAAATGATGCCCATAAACAAGTGACGTGGCCTCCAGGTTTTGTGTTAGATCTTCTCCCTGGCTCATCTCCTGATCCCAGAAAATTGGTGGTTTATCTCCTTCTTCCTTGACCACTAGCTCAAGTTTTCTGAGAATCATAAGAACATAAGAACATAAGAACAAGCCAGCTGGATCAGACCAGAGTCCATCTAGTCCAGCTCTCTGCTACTCGCAGTGGCCCACCAGGTGCCTTTGGGAGTTCACATGTAGGATGTGAACGCAATGGCCTTCTGCGGCTGTTGCTCCCGAGCACCTGGACTGTTAAGGCATTTGCAATCTCAGATCAAAGAGGATCAAGATTGGTAGCCATAAATTGACTTCTCCTCCATAAATCTGTCCAAGCCCTTTTTAAAGCTATCCAGGTTAGTGGCCATCACCACCTCCTGTGGCAGCATATTCCAAACACCAATCACACGTTGCGTGAAGAAGTGTTTCCTTTTATTAGTTCTAATTCTTCCCCCCAGCATTTTCAATGAATGCCCCCTGGTTCTAGTATTGTGAGAAAGAGAGAAAAATTTCTCTCTGTCAACATTTTCTACCCCATGCATAATTTTATAGACTTCAATCATATCCCCCCTCAGACGTCTCCTCTCCAAACTAAAGAGTCCCAAACGCTGCAGCCTTTCCTCATAAGGAAGGTGCTCCAGTCCCTCAATCATCCTCGTTGCCCTTCTCTGCACTTTTTCTATCTCTTCAATATCCTTTTTGAGATGTGGTGACCAGAACTGAACACAGTACTCCAAGTGTGGTCGCACCACAGCTTTATATAAGGGCATGACAATCTTTGCAGTTTTATTATCAATTCCTTTCCTGATTATCCCCAGCATAGAGTTTGCCTTTTTCACAGCTGCCATACATTGAGTTGACATTCCCATGGAACTATCAATTAAGACGCCCAAATCCCTTTCCTGGTCTGTGACTGATAGCACTGACCCCTGTAGCGTGTATGTGAAGTTTGGATTTTTTGCCCCTATGTGCATCACTTTGCATTTTGCTACATTGAACTGCATTTGCCATTTCTTAGCCCACTCACCTAATTTATCAAGGTCCGCTTGGAGCTCCTCGCAATCCTTTGTGGTTCTCACCACCCTACATAATTTGGTATCATCTGCAAACTTGGCCACCACGCTACCCACCCCTACTTCCAGGTCATTTATGAATAGGTTAAAGAGCACTGGTCCCAATACGGATCCTTGGGGGACATTCTGACTTTGCATAAACTACCTATTACATGGATAATTTCCATTCTGACTTTGCATAAACTACCTATTACATGGATAATTTCACATTCTCTTACCAAGCAGCATGTGCCCATTTTCACCACTGGTAAAAACAAGATCTACTTTAGATCATTCCCACACTTTGGCTGAAGAGATGACTCACACATGGTTCGGTGGTGGAGCAGAAATTCCAGTTTCAATTCCACATGGACTCATGAAGGTAGCTTAGACCCATCAAAGTCAGACACATTAAAGTTGGTATTGTCGACTCCGACCGGCAATGGTTCTCCAGCATCTCAGGCAGAAAGCTTTCACATCACCTACCATCTAACCTGTGGAAGTGAGGATGCTGGGGGTGGAACCTGAAATTTTGTGTATGTGTAACCTCTATCTGTGGGTTCTGTGGGGCAGAACTTGGAAGGAGTTGCAAAGAACTAAATTTAAAACAAAATGGTTTACTTCCTTAACAAATAACACTTTTAACATTAACATTTAACATTTACAATTTACAGTCCTTTTAGGTTGCATTTCAAGTCCTTATCTTGACAATCTACTGATAAATGCCACGTCCAATTCTTCCTGCTGGTGGTTGCCTTATGAAGACTTCAGAGGCTTGGTGAATGGGATCCAAGATGATGAAGGTCCCCAAAAGAACTCCCATCAACTACATACATAGCAAGCCCTGAAACAATAAATTCTAACATTTACAATACAGCAAAAATAAACAACTCCCTTCCCACTAGTTCCCAACAACTTTGCAGTTACCTTAAACAAGGGCTCATTCCGCACATGCAGAATAATGCACTTTCAAACTGCTTTCAGTGCTCTTTGAAGCTGTGCGGAAAGGCAAAATCCACTTGCAAACAGTTGTGAAAGTGGTTTGAAAACGCATTATTTTGCATGTGCGGAAGGGGCCAAGGTGTTAAGAGCTTATAAAGAATTAAATCAAGGTCCCAGCCTGGTAGCCTTGCTTCCTCCAACTTCACCAGTTTTTGCAGCCTCCTGCTGGTTTGAGTCTCCACCCCTTTCTGGGTCAACCCATTCTGAACATAGGGGTTACATATGCACAGTGGATTTGCTACCACGGAGCCATATCCCCCCCCCCCCTCCAAAATCCAGGCATATCAAGATAAAAGGATCTCAGGCCAAAGGGTTGGGAGGAACTGCTCCAAGGCAGAGAAGTCAATGCTAGAAACACCCACAGCTGGCCTCAGTATCCAGCATCTTAGCAGCTTCATCTGAGCTTCATTCAGCAGCCCTGTGATAGATTTGCGCTGGATGGCGGTGATTCACAATGTGGAAACAGCTGCTGGTACCTCCTGCCAGTGACAACGCTCAGTGTGATTTAACCGATACACCAGCCACAAAAGGTACCAGAGGAAAGGTTTCATCCTTCTCGCCGGTAACGGAAAGGCACTCTAAAGTTCTGACCCTTGTTTTGCATGTTTGAAAGCAGCCCTCAGCATGCAGGCCACTGAGGAGGAGGTGGGATGCCACTCTTAATTAAGATGGCCACGGGGCGTGCATACATTAGAGCCTATCCACTTGGCTGGGGCGTGCAGCTGCCGAAAGCCGCTAGAACCTCGCCAGCCCCCTTGTCCCCCTGCCCTTTGGCTTATCAGTTTACTTGCAAATGACTCTCTGAAGTATTAACCCAGGTTAATTATTCGTCAAATATGATTATGCGGCGGTAATGTAAAAAATCGGAAACGTAGGATGGAATTTTTCACTCCACCAGTTTGGCAATTGTGGCAGCTGGTGGAGTTGCCGGAGTAATTACCAGCCCATTCCAGCCGGTGGATCAGCCTTCTGGTTCGGAGAAGGGAGGGGACGGAGGGATGGGGACAGAAGGAGCAGAGAGAGAAGGGAAAAAGCAATAAAGAACTACGGGAGCGGGAATATGAGCCGTGCCGATCGACAGAGGGGGGAAAGGAAATTTCACAGCTGCTGGTGGTGATAAATGAGAGACGGTGGCCCTACTTCTAATCAATACATGTAAATGCTACTCATTACAGCTTTTATACACACTTCTCAATTAGCCTTTCCTCCCACTGGTAACAAGGAATGTCATGCTTTCTGGACTGTGAAAGTGGTTGAGCACTAAGTTCACCTGCATCTGAAAAGACACAGTAACAATGCTCCGGGACTCGGCTCGGCAGCAGGTGGTAGCAGTGGAAGTCTAAATTCCTTCTGTAATGCAAACTAAATAAAAACCCCAACTGCTGCCATTTAATTAAATGGGTACTTTCCTTGGTCTTTTTTTTAAAAGTGCAATTTCCTTTCTCTTACTTCCCGCTCAGACCTACAGCAGAGCAAACCAGAGGCATTATGACTCTGTGTTCCCTTTTAAAAAGGAGTGGGGAAAGAAGACCAGGGCACAAACACGCATATGCTCAGCTGTAGAAACTTCATCTCATCTTTGGGCACAAGGCACCAGCAGGTCTTCTGGCCCCATGACATAAAGGTGAGCTGCACTGAGACCCAAGAGGGCCATTGTGAAGTTCCCATCCATATCAATGGAAAACAGACAGGGTGCCTTTCTAACAGACTGTACGCTCTGTGTGTATAAAAAGGCATATTTTCATGCAAGAGAATAGCTGTGTTGGACTGCAATAGAACTGCTAGATTCGAGTCCAGTAGTGCCTTAAAAACCAACAAGATTTCCAAGGTAGAAGAGTCTGGTATATGGTGACAGCTTATATACCCTCACCCATTTTTGTCTGTTTGTAAGGTGGGACTGGTCTTGAATCTAACTTCAGTACAAGTATCAGAGGGTTTTAACACAGGCTTAAACGATACAATAAACTGCATTTGATGAAGTCAATGTTCAATGTGTCCATCTCAGTACCTGTCAAAGAAGATGGCATTTCCTTTTCAGTACTGTGCAAGCAGAAAAAGGTTTGGTATGCATGGAAAAGCTCCTTCCTTCCTTCCTTCCTTCCTTCCTTCCTTCCTTCCTTCCTTCCTTCCTTCCTTCCTTCCTTCCTTCCTTCCTTCCTTCCTTCCTTCCTTCCTTCCTTCCTTCCTTCCTTCCTTCCTTCCTTCCTTCCTTCCTTCCTTCCTTCAAAAAGAGGAGCAGCAGTGGTGTAGTGGCTAAGAGCAGTGGCTAAAAGCAGGTGCATTCTGATCTGGAGGAACCGGGTTTGATTCCCAGCTCTGCCGCTTGAGTTGTGGAGGCTTATCTGGGGAATTCAGATTAGCCTGTGCACTCCCACACACGCCAGCTGGGTGACCTTGGGCTAGTAACAGCTTCTCGGAGCTCTCTCAGCCCCACCTACCTCACGGGGTGTTTGTTGTGAGGGGGGGAAGGGAAAGGAGATTGTAAGCCCCTTTGAGTCTCCTATAGGAGAGAAAGGGGGGATATAAATCCAAACTCTTCTTCTTCTCCTTCCTTCCTTCCTTCCTTCCTTCCTTCCTTCCTTCCTTCCTTCCTTCCTTCCTTCCTTCCTTCCTTCCTTCCTTCCTTCTTTCCTTCCTTTGTGCAATGACACTCCATATTATAGGAATTCATAGAGGAGTCAAGGGCCACATTGTGACCTCAAAGCACACACAGGAGAGAAACTGATCATCTGAGACAATGAGGCTGCACGTCTAGTGAGTAACTGCTCAATGGTCGGAAAAATAGGCCAATGATCCAGATTTCAAAGAGGCCATATTGCCCGGGACTGCTGAAAACCAGCTTTTGCGGAACAATAGAGTCTCCATGTTCCCATTGAGAAGTCTATTTTCCCATCATCAGAACAAAATGGACTCATTCCGTCGGGTCACCTAGTTCTTTTCTGATCTGACCCATGCTACTACTTCACTCAGTTAGAGGCTATCATTTATCCGTTCCTCAACTAATTAGATGCAATCTGAGTTCTATTTTTCTCTTGGGAGTGACAAAAACTCACCGCCTCACCAAATGTACCTCCAGTAGTGCACCTTAATGCATGCTGTACCGTGTATTTAATTCATCTCAGCAAACAAGAACAGCTGATATACATACACATTCATGTTACTGGTTAAGTCATAAGTACATTGTGGGCTGGATGAAAGCAGCTTTTCAGCTTGTAAGAAAAGGAGGCAGGGTCACTCTTTGACCACCCAAAAGGCTATGCTAGGGATCATGGGACCTGTGTATACAAAAGCCATATGGGGCCATAACTACTACAGGGAGGAGTTGAGTGAAATTCACTGGAGAAACTGGATGGATGCAATCTCATGTCTTATTTCTTAAAAGCATGCTGCCGAGTGTTAAAAAAACACCCCTGTTTTGTTTTTCAATACAGTTGTATACTTCTTCCTAACGTCGGTGGTAACGTCTTACTCAATGCTTTGAGCGATGCACTGAGCTCGAAGGCATATGGTATATTGAGAAATGGAGAGAGTAAATGTTTCTCTGGGGTTTACTCCCTGTCTGGTACGAAAGCTCTGTATTAGCTGTACACAGCATCCCTCAAGTGAAGCCGCACAGCGCTCCCAGCTTGTCAATCATGATGCTTCAACCTGCCCACCTGCTGTGTCGAGGACTTACACCTGTCTATTTTGGCACCCTTTTATCTTGCGGCACTAACTGCTCCATCCGGCACTTGAAAACACTTTTATGAGCCGCCAAAAAAAAAAAAACCAAGGTAAAAAAAAGGCTTTGTGAATGAAGTCTTGCCTCAATGACAAAACATACTTTTGTCGCCAGATCTGGAACTGCAGATCTCTGCCCCTTCCTTACTGGAAGAGCAAAAACAATGTTATCCTCACCATTAGTGATATCTTACCGGCACCACAGGTGTCAAACTCGTGGTCCTCCAAATGTTATGGACTACAGTTCCCATCATCCCCTGCCAGCATGATGCTGGCAGGAGATGATGGGAACTGTAGTCCATAATAACTGGAGGGCCACGAGTTTGACACCTATGTAAGACTTATCCCATCCTACATAAAGCAGAAATGGCCCTGCTTCCAATGAGGTCGTATTGACATGGGAGGATCCTCTTTCTGTTATTTCTATTAAGGGGGAGATGTGTGCCCCCAGATTTAAGAGGAGACACATACATACACATGCACAACATCATGGGCATTGTCAGGCAGTAGCTGTGGTTATCCTGTTCATATATTTAAAATATTTCCTACCCCACCTTCCTGCCACTAACGCACCCAGGAAATTAACAAATACAGAAGCAATAACCTTCAAACCAATCAAACGTAGGAGGCAAGCCAAAAAACAAAGGAGGGAGGTATTATACAGGCGGGATCAAACAAAATCAGGCTCTTCTGATTGGCTCCTGGAATAATAGTGTTCTCCACACATTGGAAGACGAGGAGGGATGGAGAAAGGAAACTCCATCGGAAGGGAATGCCTGAAAAGGGCAACTGCTATGAAGGGTCCCCCTGTCATGTAGACTTCCACCACACCAATGATGATGTTTTCTAGAGTAAACTGACAGATTAACGTGCTCTGCTATACCTGGGTTCGTCTATTGAAGTAAATTGGCTTAGAAGGGTGGGACTCGGTTTAGGATTTCACATCAGCAGGTGCCATAGACTCATTGTTATAGATCACTCATCCAATAATTGTTTGCGCTTAGGGTTGCCAATTCTGGATTGAGAAGTAATAGGAGATTTTGGGTGTGGAGCCTGAGGAATATGAGGTTTGCTGGTGGGGGAAGGGCCTCAGCAAGGTATAATGCCATAGAGTCCACTCTCCAAAGCAGCCATTTCCTGTAGGGAAACTGATCTTGGTCATCTGAAGATCAGATGTAATTCTGAGGAAACGCCAGGCCCCACCTGGCTGTTGGCAACCCTCTTGGACTTGTCGGGCAACTTCAGATACTATATGTTGCTCAGTTTATATAACACTGGATTTCAATTGAATCAGAGTTATAAGGGGGAGGGCCTATAGTTCCAAATAAACAAATAAATAGCAGACCAAAGTTTATAGCAGACCAAAGTTTATGTGTAAGTTAATAACAGAGGAGGTAGCCCTTTCATTACTTGGGTCTCAGACTATTAAAGCTTAAAAGGTTCATTCCGGTATTTAGAACTGAAACTGAAAATAATTGAGGGGGTGGATCCAGTGACACATTAGTAGAAGGTGTTAATAATTACATGTCTTTATTCAATACCCCTCCATCTAGCCAGCAGTCCTATTTGACTTAGGGACAGTTGATTCCTGGGTTGCAGGACATTTGTGGACTGGGGACCACATGTGTTTGGGGACTGCACTAAGAAATATGCAGCTCTGCTGCTAGAAGATGCAGAGAAAGAGCTTAATCCATGTGGGTGTCCATGACCCCACCAAAAAACCATTCTGGAGTTGAGAAGAGCTGTTGGGGGGTGGGGAGATACCTCTTGATTTCTTCTGCACTGTCCTGTGCTCCAATGAGATGGAGGAAAGGATTGACTCTTTGATTTGGAGAAGAAAAAAGTGGTTGCCAGGAAACACATCAGCAGGTGCCCTAGACCCACTGTTGTAGATCACCTGTCTATCTGATCAACAGCGGTCTTACAAGTACAGTCTCTTTTACATGATATCATACTTAGCGGAAAATAAAGTATGAATGGCTTATGCTTCCAGTTTTTTGCTAAATGTTGACAGTTCCAAGAAAGGAACTTAAACTCTCTCACTCCACAGGCATAACTATTTGTTTCCAGTGGCAACACACACATTGTACAGAAAGCAATGAATAATTATCAGGGCCGGAGCGAGGGGGAACTGCACCCAGGGCACATGTGTGCACTGTGCCCCCACCATGCTTCCACCATGCCCCCGCACTGGTGCACACCTGGTACGTCGCACCCCCCTGTCCCCTTGGCAATACACCACTGATAATGATATATTACAACCAATCCTTTAAGGGAGGGATGCAGCAATGTCAGTGAGGAAATTCGTACTGGAACCTCACAGGAACGTAGAAGCAGAAATGTAAAATACCATTTTACTGAGTTTTCTTCTCTAACAATCATGCAAGAAAATATAAAGGTACAAATATGTACGTTTCCTGCACATGAGCATACAAACATGCGCATGCACACACAGTGTGTGTTCTTAACCACAATCATACCCATCAAAGCCCACAGACTTCAACAGTTTTATAAAATAAAACAAGTGAAGTAAGAAGCCAACAACATTTACAAAAATTAAACACTATAAAATGCATTGGCCCTTTCCACAGAAAACAAAGAAGAAGAAGAAGAAGAAGAAGAAGAAGAAGAAGAAGAAGAAGAAGAAGAAGAAGAAGAAGAAGAAGAAGAAGAAGAAGAAGAAGAAGAAGAAGAAGAAGAAGAGGAGGAGGAGGAGGAGGAGGAGGAGGAGGAGGAGGAGGAGGAGTTTGGATTTATATCCCCCCTTTCTCTCCTGTAAGGAGACTCAAAGGGGCTTACAATCTCCTTGCCCTTCCCCCCTCACAACAAACACCCTGTGAGGTAGGTGGGGCTGAGAGAGCTCTGAGAAGCTGTGACTGGCCCAAGGTCCCTCAGCTGGTGTGTGTGGGAGTGTACAGACTAATCTGAATTCCCCAGATAAGCCTCCACAGCTCAGGCAGCAGAGTGGAGAATCAAACCTGGTTCCTCCAGATTAGATGCATGAGCCTCTATTTGATTAGAGACAAAAATGCTTTCCATAGAGGCAAAAATTTGGACTGAGAGCATCCTTTATTGAAGAAGAATGTTCAGTTCAAGCAATGCCTTGATTCGCTTACTGGCAAATGATACATTTGAATCTCAGTGGAAAAAAACAGTCGAAATTAAAATCAGACAGTATGGCCGGTACAGCCAGGGCCTGTTAAATTGAGACTACTGTCAGGCTAAACAAATAATTGCCCAACAAATACATGATATCAAAAGACAGAACAACACTAATAGAGTCAAACGGGGCATGTTTGATTTAGATTCAAAACTGGCCCTGCATCATATATTAGGCAAATAGATAATCCTGAATACCCCTAAAGAATTGCCACATGAATCCTCATATCACCGAATCTACAGATCTGTAAAAAAAATAAAACTTGGAACAAACAGAAAATGGCAGCCAGAACATCTATTCGAGGATATAAGTGTGGACAAACAGGGGTTTTTTAAATTGTTTTGAAAACGTTTGCAAAATGTTTTCAGAAGCTTGTGTGGAAAGGACTATTGTTTAGCTTTGGCTTCCCTGAAATGGATTCAAGGGAAAAAAATCCATCCTATCAGTAAACTTTAAAGTGATACTCCATCAGCTTTCATTGGACTTGAGAATCTCTATCACTCTCTTTTCATCCTGCTTAGCCTTAAGCTTCTTTAAATTTCCCTGCTCTTAAATTTCTCATCTCCCAAGATCTTCCTCACCACATTCATTAGGTACGCAACTGTATTCATTCACACCCGGTCCAAAAGGAGAATGTGACTGGCTTTTAGATATACGGATTGTATTCTATACGGACATTATACGGGTGCAGGGAAAAAACACAGGATCTATTGCCTTGCACGGAAAAGCTGTTAATGAGAGGTACTGAAATGGTAGCTGTCACTTTACATTGGATCAGGGCACTCCGTACAATGTATGGAAATTAAGAGCTCCCAGTGGCAACAGATCCCATTTCAGTCATTAGTTACTAGGGAGTGACAGAGACCATTCAGAGGACCAGACCCCTGTGAGGTTTTCCCATCCTCAGGGGATTCACCGCTAATGCTGTTTTACGCCCCACTTCCTTATGATGTGTAGTGAGCACAAATGAAGGGTTCCATTTATTTATATATCTGGATGCTATATTGTAAAGGGGGGGGGGGGGAGAGAAAAGGCAGACAGACAAAAACCCCAAACGTTAAACCAATAACCAAGCTAGTAAACAATAATCCATTTGGCACAGCTATATTAAAGCACTTGTCTATCTATCTATGTATAGAGTGGGTACGGGAAGCAACACAGAAGTGCATTAGAATACAATGAATACCAAACACAAAGTTTTTCATCCACTAGCATTCTCCTTTGAAGAAGCTTCGACTGAGAACGAATTTGAAAAGCAGAAGCCCCAGTAAGTCACACTCCAGGATCAGAAGCATGAAATATATATTTCTATACACGTTTAACAAGAAGTTTCTTAATATTGGCTTCAGTCCTTCTGTTTCCAAAGCGAACAAATCAGACAGAAGGACAGAAGGTTACCGATTAGTCCTGGTCACTGCTCAAAGAGTGTGGGTTATAAATAATAAAAGAGGAAAGGATGATGGACGCTCAAATATAACTTGGGCCCAGAGCAGAGTGACAAAAAAGACCACAAATCTAATTTTCAGCTTTAAAATACCAAGGATTGTAGAACCAGAGCTCGTACCAACAAAAAGTGTAAATTTAAAAATGCAACATGCAAACCACAAAACTAGACTGGTCAACCATGATAAGGCAACAGTCTGCTAACGACAATATTTCAGCTCTCACTAAAATAGAAATTGAACTGAAAGGTATGAGAAAAGAAGACGAAAACAAGTGTTGTTACAGGATACAATTATGGCTGTCAGCTGCCAGCTATCCTTTGTTTTAAGGAATATTCATTGTTGGAGAAGACTATATATTTCTTGGTCCCCCAAATGTTTCAGCTTTTGAGTATCTTTGGAATTATGAGGGAAGTGAGCACAAGCCAAAAAACGGCTGCTGCAAGAGGCAATACCAAACACAGTATCTCCCTCCTCACTTGGCAAAACAGTGGCAGAAGGGGGAACAAGGAGGAGGAGGAGTTTGGATTTATATTCCACCTTTCTGTTTTGCAAGGAGTCTCAAAGCGGCTTACCAACTCCTCTCCCTTCCTCTCTTCACAACAGATATCTTGTGAGGGTGGGGTGGGGCTGAGAGAGTTCTGAAATTACCCAGCAGGCTTCATATGGAGGAGTGGGGAAACAAACCCAGTTCTCCAAATTAGAGCCTGCCTCTCGAGTGGAGGACAGGGGAATGAAACCCGGTAATACAGATTAGACTCCACCACTCTTGACCACAACACCATGCTGGCTAAAGGAAGACTGGAGGTAGGCTGTAAGAAAAAGAAGGGGGATAAAAAGAAGAAAAAAACTGCAAGGGTGATGGAAGCTCAAACACAGGTTCTTATCAGTTCTCTTGATTCTTTGTTGGCTCTGGCTGCTATTGCACCCCTTCATTGGACTGAAGGTACCCAATAATAATGTCTTACAATGGTCCCACCCACTTTTTGTAAAGCTTCATAGTCACCAGTGGTGACATGGCACTCATGGACATGACATTGAGAAACCCAGGAACATACTATCAAAAATATAGCAGATCGATAAAACAAAATGGATACCAAAATTATCCCCTTATCTCTAGGAGGATAATCTTGCTGAATATCTGTAAAGGGTAAATGTGATTTGACCAACCAAAGGGAGAATACTGCAGTCTAAGCAATCAAACTTCCACCAGGATTTGGCTGGACAGCTTTTCACCCAGAAATAAATCTGCAGAAAATGAGTCCTAGTAATCCTAATCGCTAACAATTTTATTAAAAAATGAGAGTAAGATTAGGAACCAAGCAAATAATAAATAGGTCTAGGAGTCAGTATAAGTTCAAAAGTATTGGCCTATTACTAGTACAGGGGTCTACAACCTGAAGCTCTCCAGATGTTCCTGGACTACAAATCCCATCAGCTGATGGGATTTGTAGTCCATTAACATCTGGAGAGCCACAAGTTGCAGACCCCTGTACTAGATCATGCAAAAAGAATGGTGTGGCAGATGGCAACAAAATAAAACAGAACAAAAACCTACCATACCAATCACTAGAATATCATACCAATCACTAGAACCAAGAATGATCTTCAAGGCATCAATTACTGGAGGAATAGAGAATGGAAGCAAGGAACTTAGAAGCATTGGAGCATCAATTCAACACAGAATTCAAAACATAAGGGAATAATGGCGGCTAGGAATTTTTTCAAGCAAATGAATGCAGACGTATGTCATGGTAAAAAAGGGATTGAAAATGTTTTCAAAACATTGTTGGTGATTTGTGCAGAAAGGGCCAGGGAGATGCTTAGCCAAAAGAAAACAGTGTTGATGTCATATTAACGCTGATGTAGCAAGTGTGCCGAAGTCGGACCATGCAAAAATGCACATCGCTTCCAAAGGAATCTCAAAACCATTTCTTTATCAGCATTTACAGAGATACGGACTTCGGGTGCGTGACGATTTATCTATTTCACAAAGAAGAGTACCATGGATTTAATATTTTGTTTATTGTACATTCTCACACCTTATTTATTACAGGTAATGCAAACACTGCATCGGAGTAGAGGATGATTAATTTCCTTATACGCATTTTTATGGTGCCACCATAATATCTGAGTCTTTCATAAAAATGAATAACTCAGTTCACCAGTAAGCCGAAATGATATTATAAAGATCTGTTGAGGTATATTTGACATACAAACTACCACATAAAAAAAGAAAACCATGTTCACAACAGTGCAAGGGAATGTGATTTTAAGAGAACAAATAACACTTGTTGTCTCCCATTTCTCAAGAGCAACTTGTCAAGAGAGTTTGCATCAAGGCAAAATAGAATAATCATTTTTACCATTTCAGAAAAACTTTCAAGAGTTCAGTGCATTTCACATGCATTTTTTTTGCTGTAATCCTTATAAAAACCTGGTACTGCAGGCCTGTATCATTATTTCACTATTGAAAGGGGGAACCGAGGCTGAGAAGGGATTGCTCAGGTGGACTGACTATGAGAAAGCCAGAGTGACAGAGTAACGTAGCAATTCAAGAGTCAGAGTTGGAACTGGGAGATTCAAGTTGAATCCCAGTTCTAAACTGGCTAGTAGGGTAAATCAAGTGCAGAAAAGGAGAGCACTGATTTAAGAAGAGATGCTCAAACACCCACCGATTCGGCTTTACCAGTTGCGAACAGAGACATAATTCGGCTTGCATCCTGTTTGCTGGTTGCGAACAGAGACACAATTCGGCTCACATCCTATTTGCCGGTTGCGAACAGAGACCTAATTCGGCTCACATCCTGTTTGCCGGTTGCGAACAGAGGCCTAATTTCTCAACAATATTTTGTTGATCTGTTCATGGGCATTTGGCAAGTTGCTCCAACACACTCCTTAACTATATTCATAGCTAATAATTCAGTTCTGTGGGATCAGCTTTTTATGTATTCTCACACAGCTTGATTCAGTTGTACCACCCTCATCCTGCACAACTCCTCTGCTCACCAGCAGTTGTTTAAATAGACAATTAGATCACTCACAAGTCACATAAATCAGTCATCAATAAATGGTGTGTTTCAATAAAATCCTACCTTTGTGTGCTCACCTAAGTAGTCCTTAGTGACACTAATGGCCACTGGTCACTTTGGATTTGCAGAATCATTGCATATGCACACTTCTGGGAAAACCAGATGCAAAGTATTGGGGGCTGCTACATTTGAACTAAAAGGAACAAGTGATTAGCTCATGTTTTATTGCTACTTTCAGGCATGGTAAAGTTTGAAAGTGAAATGTATTTGCAGTATAAATTGCAGCTTCCCTGACGTTAAGCTACTTTGTATCCTTAACTGGGAAGAAAAACAGAATAAATATCTAAGTAAATAAGTAGAATGAATGAATGAATGAATGAATGAATGAATGAATGAATGAATGAATGAATGAATGAATGAATAAGATGATAAAAGAGAGATTCAAATTGATAGCTACCTGAATTGTAGCTCAGTCTTGGAAACATTATGCTATTATCTGGAACTGTGTGTGTGTGTGTGGGGGGGGTGTCTCACTGGAATTTTTGCCTCAGAGGAAAAGAGGTGGTTTCTTCAAAGTGATCCTTATTCAAACTATAACATTAAAGCACAGGAGCTGCATGCCAGTATGCAGAAGTCTCAGCATTCCTCAAAGTTGTGCTCCCTATGCTGTGCCTCATGGGGCAACATTTTATGAACTCTTCCAACTTACAGAGTACATGAAGGTGAAAGAGCACAACATATGCTGAACTTGTTCAAACAAGTTCCCTTTGCTGCTATCAGTCAAGCCAGAGATTGCTGAACAAGAGAAGAAGAAGTTTGGATTTATATCCCCCCTTTGGATTTATATCCCCCCTTTCTCTCCTGCAGGAACTCCAAGGGGCTTACAATCTCCTTGCCCTTCCCCGCTCACAACAAACACCCTGTGAGGTGGGTGGGGCTGAGAGAGCTCCAAGTAGCTGTGACTAGCCCAAGGTCACCCAGCTAGCGTGTGTGGGAGTATACAGGCTAATCTGAATTCCCCAGATAAGCCTCCACAGCTCAGGCGGCAGAGCTGGGAATCAAACCCGGTTCCTCCAGATTAGATACACGAGCTCTTAACCTCCTACGCCACTGCTGCTCCTAAGCCATCATCAGATCTCTAGCATTTTACTTGATTATTTTTGTAATCAGAAAATGTTGTTGATTGTTGTGAAAAGTGATGGGGGTTAAGCCCAGTCTGTTTTTTTCTTTGCAAACAGTCCCCTGCCCCCCAAGCTAATTGTTGAGCTTTCAAGGAAACTCTACTGTTTGCCTCTCATCTTGTTTGGCCCTCAGCACTGATATGAAGTCTCCATCATTAATCTAACAGCAAACTGTCTATCCAATGATATGCCGAAAGAGATTGGTCTGGGATTCAGATCTCTGAGTTTCAGTGGTGTCCTGTAAGATTTTTCATACCTCAGAACTGGTACAATGGTGCTATTGAGCAGTGGTGAGGAGTTCAAACTGAGAGCTCCCACTTCAAATCGTTCCTCAGGAGCGAACTCACAAGGAAAGCGATGGCATCTTAGCCTGTATCCACAATACAAGGAGGAGAGTTGTAAACATTACTGAGATAGGGTATATGAAACATTTTGGATTGGATCCTACCTGCTTTTTTGCTGATGAAGAATTTTTTTTTGCATTAGTATCTGCTTTTTCAGATCTATTTAATCTGCCACTTTTTTCAGGTGAAAAAAAACTCAAAAATACCAATACAGTATTTTTGGGGTTTTTTCTGTTCGGCTCTAGCTGAATGCCCACCCCTGTAAATACCTAAATAAATACATCAATAAGACAATAAAGGAGTGGTTCAAATCCATAGCTACCTAAACTGTAGCTCAGTCTTGGAAACATTATGCTATGCCAATTCTGGAATTGTGTGGGTGGAAATCTCTCTGGAACTTTTATCACAGAGGGGAAGAGGTGGTTTCTCCTAAGTAGCCTTTGTTTAAGCTATAGCACTACAACACCAGCATTAGACCCCAAAGATCACTAGACCTCAGAGCCAAGTTGGTAAGTGGCCCTGTCATTCATCCAACTGATACGTGTCCAACAGATGTTACAAGAGCAAGATTAATCCAGACATATAACAGTCACCCTCATTCAGCTCTGGAACTGTCCGGGCCCTGCGGGACCTTGGGGAGTTCCGCAGGGCCTGTAAGACGGAGCTGTTCCGCCGGGCCTTTGGAGGAACCAGCCGCTAATAGTGCCCCCTTTCTTCGGCCCTTGACAACTGGGCCACCTGTCATCCAACAAGACTCGCCATGCCTCCCTCTCTGAGGGGGGAGGGATTTTTATTACTGGAATGCTGGACGCCACTTTAATTTGTTGAGTTTTATAATTGAAATAGGAATGAAAACTTTTTATCGCTGCCTTAAATTACTACTTATTTTATACTGTATTTTATATGTTGTGCACCGCCCAGAGCCCTTCGGGGATGGGGCGGTATATAAGTCCAATAAAATAATAATAATAATAATAATAACTATAATGAAGTAATGTAGCAAAGCAATATGTGTGTGTGAGTGCGTTAGACAGGGATTACAAAATTTGAAACTAAATGTTTTTGGCTTTCTCTTCTGACAAGTATGAAATCGTACAAATGTCAGTACACGTCGCTGTAAATAAAGGAAACTCAATAAAGGTCAGTTCAGAGAAAACTGAAATTCTCCTTCCCAGTGAGTTCAGCAAATGATCTTCCTCCTCCTTCAAGTCCTTGCACTGTTGGGCCTTGGAACGTGCCTAACCGCTTCCTTCCTGGTTTCTTAGTGTCCAGCTGGCTCAGTATTGGATACTGATCTTCCCTCCAAGGCAGGCTTTCCAGCTGTTTCCATTAAACCCGGGAAATTATCCAGCCATCTAATCTCACTCCTTGATCCTGAAATTCGTTTTAAAAATTCAGTTGCTGCTTAGGTTAAAATCTGATTAACTTCCTTCACAATGCCACCACTTGAAGGAGAATCTTGTAGCACCTTCTTGTAGTTCTGTGGACTTTGTGGACTGCAGCCAAGTTGGTGTAGTGGTGGCAGCAGGGCTGGAGCTAGGGGAAACTATGCCCGGGACATGCATGCGCCCTGAGCCCCTACCACGACACCACCCATCCCCGCCACACTCAGAATGCCCTCGCCATGCCACGCCCCACCATGCCATCACACCGGTGCGTGCCTGGTGCATCGCGTACCCCCCCTTGGCCCTACGCCACTGGGTGGCAGTATCAGACTAGCCTCAGGGCAGGGTTGTCAGATCCGGTTTGGAAAATATCTGGAGATTTGAGGGATGGAACCTGAGGAGGGGAGAGTTTGGGGAGAAACTTCATAAAGTCTATCTTCCAAAGCAGCCATTTTATCTAGGTGAACTGATCTTTGTTGCCTGGAGTTCAGATGTAAATCCAGGAAACCCCTGGAAGTTGGCAATCCTGCACCTGGGAGGCCCTGGTTCAAATCCCTACTCTGACAGGGAAGCTTGTTGGATAACTTTGGCCCAGTCACTTTCTCTTTTAAATTAATGTATCTCCCAGGGTGGTTGTTGTGTGGAGGGCAGTCCCATACGAAGGGCTGAGTGCCCAAACATGTTGCTGAAGCCATACTGCCATAAGGCTCCCAAGGGGGCTTTCAAGAGGTGAGGAGACACAAAAAACCACAAAAAAGCTTCCCTGCCAACAAGAAGACCCTGCTGGGCTTAACAGACTTGTGCCATCAAAAAGGTGACTGACGTCCATCGTGCTGGCTGCCAGGGTAACAGGGACGACTGCTGGATGGAATGTTGACTCCTCCCCCAGCTACGGCTCCTCTCCCAACTATGGCCCCAGACTGCCCCTGCTATGCCGCTGCTGGTGGCGGGGGCACGGGGATGCTGGTACAGCATTCAATGCCACATTCCACTGCCCTGGAGGACTACAGTGGCCGCCCATCAGAAAATCCACCCTTCCACCAGAGCAAGTGCCCAGAGAGGGGAAATCCACCAGTGTGACCCCACAATTTATGGAGGAGAAGTCGATTTATGGCTACCAATCTTGATCCTCTTTGATCTGAGATTGCAAATGCCTTAACAGTCCAGGTGCTCGGGAGCAAAAACCGCAGAAGGCCATTGCTTTCACATCCTGCATGTGAGCTCCCAAAGGCACCTGGTGGGCCACTGCGAGTAGCAGAGAGTTGGACTAGATGGACTCTGGTCTGATCCAGCTGGCTTGTTCTTATGTTCTTATGCTCCCAGCAATGGATTCAGATGGGGCTGTAAGATGGAGGAAGGGAGAATACTCTTCTAAACTGCTTTGAAGGGAAAATGGAGCTTAAAATGAAAATAAACAACTGCACCTGAAGAAGTCAGCTCTATCTCAGAAAAGCTTATGCTGGAATAACACACTGTTAGTCTTTCCAGTGACACTAGATTCTTGTTTACTTTCACTGTGACCAACAAACGTGGCTGCTCCCCTGCAATTCTAGTGTGAAAAGTAGGCTCGGACATTGAGCTGTCCTTTCTGGCCGTCAAGGAACTCTGCAGGCCTCTCTGCGGATGCACGAAGATCAGGATAGAGATGAACGAGTTATCTTCTAGGTTACTTTCTCTCGTGCTGATCTCCAGCTTTGATAGGGGGTCATATTCACAATGAAGACCAATTGAGACGCTCCATTCTTTCAAAGTTCCTTTCTCCAAGATGGATGCCTGGCTGTGGTCTCTGATTAGAATGTCACATCCGAATTAAACCACTCGGCAGTGTTTCAGTCCTTGTGCAGCCTCAATGCTTCAGATACCTTAAGTATAACTCATAGGGAAGAAGAGGAACAATGAGCTGCCACCGCCAAATAATTGCACAGAAGGATGGGATATATCCGCAGATGTATCTTGTCCCTTTCACCCAAAACAAGTGCCAGTTTTATTCACCTTATATTGTACCCCCTATGTTATAGGAATTATACCCCTAATCTTCATATCTAGAATAGATGAACTAGATGAGATAGAGGGATTTTCTGCATTTTTAACGTAAAAAACTACTGGGGTTTTTTTTTTTGGGGGGGGGTTAAATTCTTATCTCCTGTACTATTTTTCCATTTGTATGAACTTCCTACCAGCTGCCGTTTCATTGGTGAGGAAACCATAGAGGAATTCCCCTCCCACCATTGCATCAATCCCTCAGCTCTTTTTGTTACATATGTCCAGTTTGACCCAAGTCTCTTCATCCCTCAACACTGCTGAATCCCATCGATGTGTGCACATTTCTGGTTTATTTACTGCATCCTCTAGAAGAGATGAAGAGTTTGGATTCATGCCTCTTTTTTCAACTGTAAAGAGCCTCAAAGTGGCTTCCAAACACCTTTCCCTTCCTCTCTCCACAACAGGGACCTTGTGATGCAAGTGGGGCTGGGAGAGTCCTGAGAGAACAGGGACTGGCTCATTCATGAGGAGGAGTGGCAATAAAACCCACGCTGATTATGCACAATGGGTCTGCTGCGCTGCACAGGTGAATGTCCTTCACAGCAAGATTTCTTGTACAGACTTATTTCCTCAAGCCCCGCTTTTAAAACTGCCCCAAAGTCAGTTACCAGAGACAGGTCCAGTATATAGGGATGGTTGGAGCATACATTATTAATATTCCACGTAGAGCACCAAAATGTCTATGGCAAGCCCTGACTTTAAAGAGGTTGCTGAATCTCAAGAGAACCTTCAACTTGCCTAGGGCTCATTCCGCACATGCAGAATAATGCACTTTCAAACTGCTTTCAACACTCTTTGAAGCTGTGTGGAATGGCAAAATCCACTTGCAAACAGTTGTGAAAGTGGTTTGAAAACGCATTATTCTGATCCATCAGATCCTCTGAAGATGCCAGCCACAGATGCAGGCGAAACGTCAAGAAAGAATGCTGCTAGAACACGGCCATACAGCCCGGAAACCACACAGCACCCCAGAGATAACTGTGCTCGGGCTTCTTTGCATATCATCACTGCTTCAGTTTCCCAGGATTAACTAGAATCCAACTGCTGGCTCCTCAAACTTCTAGTATTACCAGAAGACTACAAGAAGGAGACACGTTCCAGCATCCACCATACTGTTAAAATAATGCCACCAATGCCTGTGGGCAGAACTACGCATTTCAGGCAAATATACCCAATGAACCTTGAAGACTGTTACTATGAGAATACAGTTTCAGGAGGGAGGCCATGTTAGCTTGCAGTAGAAGAGCAAGTCCCATGACATCTCAAAGGCCCATAAGATTTTCTGAGTATAAGCTTCTCAGAGTTGAAGCTCAAAGGGAGTTTTGATTCTCAGAACCTTATACCCTGTGAACGTCATTAGTGTTTAAGGTGCTACTGGACTAGAATCTTGCCAAATTGGAATAGAGCTACATTTGCAGGACTGAATTGGAGTCAAGAATTGGAGAAGGGGAGAGTAACGCTTTCTTCAACGTCTGTTTTTCTGTCATAACTCCGCTCCCCAGGTTGTTTTCCTTTCCCCCACTCTGGAGTTCCAGGTGCCTTTCTGCTACCAACTGTCCTCTCCAGAAGCTGTGTTTCCCTAAGAAAACCAGGTGCTGGGGTTTTGTGCTTCTAACCTGAATTTCAAATGCTTGGAATATTCAGTTATTGTGGTTTCAGTTTACCCAAAGAAAACGAAATCTCATTAGCTTTACATGCCCTGCCCTGCATTGTATTCAAACGATGTGATACGGAATAAATATTTAAAATTAAATCAGGGAGCATGTAATCAAAACAAATTACTCAGACGTAAAGGTGCTGGGTAAGAATGGTTTCAATGATGGCCAGATGGGACATGTTGGTGAAATATTTATAGGCAATACATTTAGATCACTGGCTTATGACCATAATTAAGAACGTAAGAATTGCCCTGTTATATGCAATAGTGGCCTGCAAAAAAAAGGAGGGAATGCAAGAAGAAAAAAGGGGAAAGGAAAGGCTAGTTTTCTTTTGCAGGATTCTCAACCTATGGGTATATGTATGTTTGGGGAAGTCTATTCTTTTTCTAGCTGAGGTAGGGCTGACAGCTCTGAGTTGGGAAACACTTCCAGGACATCGTCTGGAGTTGCAACTGATCTTCAGACAGCACTGGTCAGTTCCCCTGGAAAAAATGACTGCTTTGGAGGGTGGGCTAGACGGTATTATATACCACTGAGCAGCCTTTCCTCCCCTGTCTAGGCTCCACCCCCCAATCACCAGAAATTTCCCAACCCAGAGCTGGAGGCCCTACTACATAAATATTATTATTCTATACCTATGGGCCACTAGGGTCTTCATGTTACCACCGGTGGATCTTGCCACACTTAGAATGGCATGCCTGGACATAACTTTTCTGTCATGGCTCCCACTCTGTGGAACTGATCCCCCTTAGAGGAGGAGGAGGAGGAGGAGGAGGAGGAGGAGGAGGAGGAGGAGGAGGAGGAGTGTAGTAGTAGTAGTAGTTTGGATTTATACCCTGCCTTTCTCTCCTGTAAGGCATCTCAGAGCGATTTAAAAACTCCTTCCCTTCCTCTCCCCACAACAAACACCTTGTGAGGTAGGTGGGGCTGGGAGAGTTCTGACAGAACTGTGATTAGCCCAAAGTCACCCAGCAGGATTCATGCATAGGAGTGCGGAAACAAAATAAGAGTCCGCCACTTATGTGGAGGAGTGGGGAATCAAACCCAGTTTCCCAGATTAGAGTCCACTGCTCTTAACTACTACCAGAGGCGAAGGTACAAGGGTACCAGGGGGTGAGCATTGCTCCATGCGTGTGCCTGGGGGGCGCAAAAATTCAGGTTTGTGTTTTTTGTATTTTTTAGTGTTTTTTTCAGTTTTTGGCCTACAGAGAGTAGAGTTTTAGGCTAGCAGCACCAAAATTTCAGGGTATCTTTAGGAGACTCCTGATGATACCACCCATGTTTGGTGAGGTTTGGTTCAGGGTGTCCAAAGTTATGGACTCCCGAAGGGGGTGCCCCCAACCCCCCATTGTTTCCAATGGGAGCTAATAGGAGATGGGGGCTACACCCTGAACCACACTTTACCAAATCTGGAGAGGCTCCTAAAGATATCCTGAAATGTTGGTGCTGCTAGCCTAAAAACTGCGCCCCCTGCAGGCCAAAAACTTAAAAACACTGAAAAATACAAAAAGCACAAACGAACATGGGGGTGGTGCACGCAAAACTCAGATTTTGCACCGGGCTCCATTTCCCCTAGCTACGCCTCTGACTACTATACCATGGTGGATCTTTTAACCACTACACCATGCTGGACCCCTTCATTGAAGATCTTGAGGCACTGCAAGACCTGTATGTTTGGTAGAACTATTGATGGGCTATGAATAGCAGGCATCTCTTTTCAATCTTATTTTATGTTAGTGTTCACTTGTAATGTTTTAATTATGACTGTTAAGATACCTTGAATCAAGAGGAAAGGTGAAATTAATTCATCAATTACTCAGTCAATCCATCAATTAACACTATCAGCTCTGCTACTGATACTTGTTAAGAAAAATCAACTCCTTAATGTGCCCCAGCATCAATCTGACGGACAGGCAATTCACCATAGGGTCAGGATGAGAAAACACATCGTTTTGCAGACACGGAAAATCCAGGGATGCGCAGGGAAACCTCTGCAAGTTTCCCAAGCTTTTGAAAACATGTACAGCAATATATAAATATATAAACATCATCTGTTTAAAAGTCTAATGTTTACATCTCTAAGAGAGATCTGCTAAAAATGAGTCTTACTGCTACTGAAGGTGGTACATCCACTCAGCCATTACAGTGAACTGAACTAGACAGACATATGGAAATCATTTCTCAAAGACCCTTGGGAATCGGTGGCTGTCACCATGTCCTTAGAGTTTGATTAAGGATACAGAAAAATCTATTTACCAATTGTCCCTAATCCCTAATCTATTGAAAGTGAGAATAGGAAGGGGAAGGGAGGGGCAGCATTCAAAGTCTAACCAAACACACCAAAAGAGAGGAAGAGTTGAAGTTCATCAAAAATGCCCTCAGTAATCTGGTCTATAACATGATCTGCTAGACAACTCAGAACAAAGAGAATCAATACAATTACAATGAAAAGTAGACCACGTAATTATATTTCATCTATGTAAAATGAAGAAGCAATACTATGTTCAGGAAACAGGAAATAGTCTATACCAAGTACAAACATGAAGGATAAAAATCAACAGCATATGAACTTATAGTGGCTATTTAACATCTGATTTTGATCCTATATGTATGGATTTTATACAGCCACTCTGTGGTGGTATGAAGTTCTGTTCCCTGGTTTTATACCTCTGCACTGAATACATGTGACCAGAGGTGGGATCCAACCAGTTCATTTTTTCTGAGTGCCAAGAAGGGGTTACTAAAGCAACCTCCATGCCCAATAGGGACTGGAGGTGCGTGTGTGCGGCGGCGCCACCGTTTGAATCCCACCACCATCGGAACCTGTTATTCAAATTTTTGGATCCCACCACTGCATGTGACATTTCTTCACTGTTATTTGGGGAGTGGGTATAATAGTTATATTCAATCAATCAAGTACAACCTCTTTAGGATGCAAGGGGGCTTTCAGTTTGCAGCATCTTGTTTTAAGAGGACACATTCACACTTAGCTCTCATAATGCAGGATGGCTAACACATTATGCCAGTGGGGAAAAGAGAAAGAAAAGCCCTATTAGAATAATGTGTCCCTAAAGAGGTTTTAAGACTAACCTGAGCACTGGTCCATGAAGGTTAAATGCTAAATTTGTAAAGACAATACTCATTCTAACCTTTTAAGACAGGCAGATGAGCACTGAAATCTCTTCCCATTACCAGGAGTAACTGCTAAGTATCAACAAGCTTGACTGCTATCACAACTACAACACTGAGTAGTTTTGGATGTGAATTCTTAACACAAAGACCTATTTGCATAGGTTTGAAAGGCTTGTAGTATTTCACTCTTTGGCCGTTTCTGCATGGCGTTGCTGGGGGTTGGGTCGGCACATTCCACGCCGACTCAACCCCAAACAGCCGGGATGACGGCGCCGCGGAGCGCCGTCGCCCGGCCGACCCGGCTTGTCCCTGGCCCTCTGGCACGTCGCCGAGGCCTGGAGACATGCCCCCCGGCCCTGCACGCCTGCTTCAGCGTCGCAGGGCAGGGGGGCATGTCCCCAGGCCTCAGCGACGTGCCGGAGGGCCAGGGACCAGGTAAGTGAAGGGTGGGAGTGGGGGGGGGAAGGCGCCTTGGAGCCACTGCCGTTCGAACGGCAGCGGCTCCAAGCCAGCGTTTTCCAACAACCTCGCTCCCCGAGCGAGGTTGGGAAATGCCGGCTTCGCGCCGGTCGGGCGACGCGAGGGCTGTGCGGCTGCGCAGCAGCTGCACCCCCTGTGCGAATGGCTCCCTGGGGACGGCGTTTTTGCCGTCCCCAGGCCGCCATAAAACGCCCGTGCGGAAAGGGCCTTTGTTTATATGCTTGTATGTGAGAGGATTTAAGCACATGTGCACACAATTTATTGCACATGCGTTGCAAAGGTGTCTACAGTACGGACTCAAATTAACAACAGAGTGTCACAGATTGGCATATTGTAATGCAAACTTTATTTTAAAGCTAATTATCAGGTACATTTTTTTTTAGACACGTGATACTAACTTGGGAATGTGGCAACACCAAAAATGTATTCTGGATGTTTTTATATGGCAATTTATCCTGGGGGGAAATCCATCTGTTGTGGATTGTGGAGAAGCCACATAAAGGAATAGAGTACATGAGTTTGTTGACCTGGTCCAATAAATCTGAAGAACATGGATTTCTGCCTTTTAATGACGCATGCCCAAATATGTGCATATGTGTTCAATATGATGAATGGACAACTGTCTTTGAGATCACAGATTTCCCCAAAAGTCATGATAATAGATTTGATTTTTGGCTCACCATTTGTACCTCTCAACATGACTTAATGTTTTCTCTGCACAATTGTGTGTCTGCATACATAGTTTTGTTGGTTAGTATATGCCAGCCCTAAGATTTCAGAGACAGTGAGGTCTTAGACCTCATCTGATCAGGCCATGCTGATCCATGTTTTTATAACCTTGTGATTGGATTACTCCAATGTGCTCTATGTTTGGCTGATCTCGAAGAGGACTCAGAAACTACAACTGGTTCAGAATACAGAAGTCCGAGGGATTACAAAACAGGAATATATCTTGCCTACCTTAAAACAGCTACAATGACTGCCAGTTCGTTTCTGACTCCAGTTCAAGATGCTGTTTATGACTTTTAAAGTCATACCAAGGACCCACAAACATAAAGGACCATCTCTTTCCTGCATGTCGCTGTACACATGTTGTGGTCCTCAGCCTGCAAGTTCTCTCCCTGCTTTGAGTAACCTGCCTGGTATTAACTACAGGTCACACATTTTCTCTTGCAGCTCCAACTCTGTGGAACAGGGTCCCTGTGGAGGAGAAGGGTAGAATGCCAGCCCCAGAAAATTTTGACAGGTCGTTCTAATTGGTAGGGCTTATAATAGTAGCATAGAGTTCCATTAGATTTTAACTTCAACACGTGCGTTTTAAGTTAAGATTTGTAAGCCACAGTGAACCACAATGACAGGAACGAGATGAATATAAATAAAATAAATAACTAAAAGTTAAATAAATAAAAGTTCCAGATTTTGAGAGGTCCAGAGGAAGATGTCTTCCGGTGTGACACCTTGCCCAAGTTCACATACAGCCCACTGGAGGAGAGAATGAAGTACTCCATTTTCATACTTTTTAAAGCCCCATTTATGCCATGGTGCAATAAAACTGAGTGAGTTGTGCTCCACCCTTTCGTGGCACTCAGCGTGAAATGGGAAACCACCCCAAAGATATCCCAGGAACCTCAGAGATGATCTCCTATTCTGGGGGGACTGAATGGCCAAACATCTGTGGTTGGATAGGCTGTGAGCCTTGGCTGATTTCCCATCATGCCAAAGCTTTGATGACCGCCCAATATGAGAAGAGAAGTACATGGCTGGCTTTTGCTGGGCTAGGTCTACCTGCAGTCCAGTTCAGCAGGACTTTTCTAATGAAAAAGGCATCGTTGACTTTCTTTTTTTAAAAAGCCATAAACTGACAATACTTGACATGTACTCAAAGATCAAGTTTAATTCGGTTCGCGCAGAATGTAATGATTTCCTTTTCTTTCCCTTTATAAATATTGTCCGCTGACAGCGGTATAAAATGCATAGATCAATTCAGACCAGAATGCCTGCGCCGGGTCTTAATTGATTCAAAATCAAGATGTATTGCCACAGTGTGAAAAAGGAAACAGCTTCATAAGCCATCCCATCGCTTCGGGTTTACATTTCTCCCCCTGTGGAGACTCGCTGGGTCTCTAATGCTTTCCTCACCCTCTTGTGTTTGCTCAAAGACTTTTAGACACAATATAAATCCCATCATCAAACCACACAATTATTTCTACTAATCCGTTGAGAATGCCACAAGCCAGAAACATTTGAACGTTGTCAGTCTCTTACAGTAATCTAAGCATTCATTCAAGCACATGCAGGAAGTACTATGTACATTTCAACTAACTTTTTTCTCTTGCTTTTTATGGATGACTCCATCACCTTAATATTCCTCAGGCATCAAATTCATTCCTCTCACTAACTCATCTTAGCTCACCAGAGTAGCATCAGCTGTAAGAACGACAAATAGTACATGTTTCCCGAACTCCTTTACTTAAAAGGGCAATAATCCTAAAGAGAGATCCTGGCTTTTACTTGTACAAAAAGAATTAATCAAAAGCAGCACAGTTGTGTCCCACAATGACTGACAGGCTGGGATTTCCAGGGAACTGCTCCTGCAATTTAACTATATATTGAAGATTTTCTTCTGAAACTGATTGGAAAACCTTTCTGCCAAATATTGGAGAGAAGTGCCCAGAGAACCAGAAAATTTCTGAAGATTAAGGTGGAAATACCATTATAAACACTTTGGCCCAGATTGTAGATTAGCGTCTAGCATGAAGCGTGGTAATTGTGTGTACTTAAAAGAAAGTCAGAAGAATTTTATAGACTTCCTGCACAATCAAATGCATGTCTACTCAGAAGTAAGTCCCACTATGTTCAATGAGACTTATTCCCAGATAAGTGTGCATAAGACTGCGGCCTAAATCATGTCTTTCAAAAACATGTCTTCAATAAATACTCATTTGTTAAATATCAAATTGCACCAGTACAAATTTATCATAAATTATACTATATATCATATAAACCATATATGATAGATTACCCCTTACAAGGCACTTTACATTCAAGAAGGTGGGTTGCTCTGGGTGGACACTCAGTAATCTATTCCTGCCAGTCAAAGAAATGTTAAATTGGCACCAGAGACATGTAGAGTTCAAACAAAAATTTAGATTTATTTACAAGGAAATTGAAGTAAATCAGGAAGGGTTTTAAGCCAAGTATCATGTATATACAAGACGCTGGTTCAGAGAAGATACTTGTTTACAAGATGTATCAATATCTTTAAATTGCTATTACAAAGATAGCACGGGTCACTAACTCCAGTGCCTTCAAGTTTGTTAACAGTCTCTTAAAAAAAAAAAACTATCCTAGTCCTCAGGAGGTGTTTTTTATACTGGTTGGAAATCTCTAATTCCAGTGCTGATAAGACTTAATTCCTCACTTCAGTTAACTTTGGCCCCCCCAAACCAAACTTCACCAAACTCAGGTGGTATCATCCGAACAGTCTCCAGATGAGACATCAAAATTTTGGTGCTGCTATTAGGGTTGGTCAATACTAAAAAAATTCGGTAAAATTCGGATTTGGGTATTTGGGGGCATAAAATGATTTGTATACCCAAATCCGAATCATAGCCGATTCGGAAATGCCCGAAATTTCGGGTAAATCTGAAAAATTCGGGTCCGTTTTATTATTTTTTTTAATTTTTGGTGTTTTTACACGTTTTGGCCTGCAGGGGACGCAGTTTTAAAGCTAGCGGCACTAAACTTTCAGGATATCATATGGGGACTATCCTGATGATTCTCCCCAAGTTTGGTGCAGTTTGGTTCAGGGGGGGGCAAAGTTATTGACCCTCAAAAAGGGTGCCCCATTCCCCATTGTTTCCAATGGAAGCTAACAGGAGATGGGGGCTACACTTTTGAAGGTCCATAACTTTGGACCCCCTGAACCAAACTTCACCAAACTTGGGGAGTATCATAGGGACAGTACTTTTATGATACCCCGAAATTTTGGTGACAGTAGCTCTAAAAGTGCACCCCTCACAGTCACCCAAAGAAATTTCCCCAGATTCTGTGCTCTGTAGTGGCTGGCTGGCTGGCTCCATTGCAGCCAATGGGAAATTTCTGTGGGAGGGCTGTGGAGTGCACATTTCTCATGGTAAACCCACAAAACTTTCAGGGTGTCTTCAGGAGAGTCTCTTCATGACACCATCCAGGTTTGGTGACCGTTGCTTCAAGGGGTTCAATGTTATGGGTAGGGTCCATCTCCCACTGCCCCCATAAGCAAAGTTCCTCAAACCTGGATGGTGTCATTCAGAGACTCTCCTGAAGATACCCTGAACGTTTTGTGACTGTACCTTGATAAATGTGCACCCCACAGCCCTCCACCAGAAATTACCCATTGACAGCAATGCAGAAGTCACTGCAGAAAAAAGAATATTGGGCAAATTTTTGGGGTGCCTGCAGGGGCGCATTTTTAGACATATCAGCACCAAAATATCAGGGTATCATCAGGTGACTGTCCTGATGACACCCCCAAGCTTGGTGCAGTTTGGTTTAGGGGGGCCAAAGCTATGGACTCTCAAAATGGTAGCCATCTCCTTAGCTCCCTTTGGAAACAATGGGGGATAGGGGGCCCCCTTTGAGGGTCCATAACTTTGGCCCCCCTGAACCAAACTGCACCAAACGTGGGGGGTGTCATCAGGACAGTCTCCTGATGATACCCTGAAATTCGGTGCCACTAGCTTTAAAAATTCCGGTTTTCATGTTTCACCGCTCCTGCACATGAAGCCTGCTGGAGTGAGTGAGCGGTGAAACACGCAAACCAGCATTTTTTAAAGCTAGTGACACCAAACGTTTAGGGTATCATCAGGAGACTGTCCTGATGATACCCCCACAGTTTGGTGCAGTTTGGTTCAGGGGAGCCAAAGTTATGGACTCTCAAAGGTGTAGCCCCCATCCCCTATCAGCTCCCATTGGAAACAATGGGGAATAGTTGCACCCCTTTTGAGGGTCCATACCTGAACCAAACTGCACCAAACCTGGTGGGCAACATCAGGACAGTCACCTGATGATACCCTGATAATTTGGTGCCGATACATCTCAAAATGTGTCCCCTGCAGGCACCCCCAGAAATTTGCCCAAGATTCTTTGTTTTGCAGTGACTTAGCTGTATTGCTGTCAATGAGGAATTTCTGGTAGAGGGCTGTGAGGTGCACATTTCTGAAGGTATGGTCACAAAACTTTCAGGGTATCTTCAGGAGAGTCTCTGGATGACACCATCCAGGTTTGGGGAATTTTGCTTCAGGGGGTTTAATTCTATGGGACCCCAAAAGGGTAGGGCCCATCTCCCACTGCCCCCTGAAGTAAAGTTCCCCAAACCTAGAGGGTATCATCCAGAGACTCTCCTGAAGATACCCTGAAAGTTTTGTGGGTTCCTATGAAAAAATGTGCACTCCACAGCCCTCTATCAGAAATTCCTATTGACAGCAATGCAGCTAAGTCACTGCAGAACAAAGAATCTTGTGCAAATTTTCTGGGGGGGCATAAGTTCCTGCAGGTGCGAATAATAGATTAGTATCAGTACCAATATTTCAGTGTATTATCAGGAGACTGTCCTGATGATGCCCTCCAAGTTTGGTGCAGTTTGGTTTAGCGGGGCAAAAGTTATGGACCCTCAAAAGGGTAGCCTCATCTCCTTAGTTCCCATTGGAAAGAATGGGGGATAGGGACACCCTTTTTGGGGGTCCATAACTTTGGCCCCCCTAAACCAAACTGCACCAAACTTGGAGGGTATCATCAGGACAGTCTCCTGATGATACCCTGAAATTTTGGTGCCGATATGTTTAAAAATGCGCCCCCTGCAGGCCAAAACGTGAAACAACACCAAAAAATAAAAATGCAATTCGGCTGGTGATCTGAATCCCATGGATTCGGATCTGTTAGGATTCGGACAGCTCAGATTCGGACCTTGCTCGTCCGAATCCGTCCGAATCAGTGCAGATTCGGTAAAAATCCAGATTCGGACTGTCCGAATCTCCAACCTACCTGCTATCCTTAAAAATGCACCCCTCTCAGACACCCCAAGAAATTTACCTGGATCCTCTGCTCTGCAGTATCTTGGCAGCTCACTGTATCCAATGGGGAATTTCTGAACATGTAAGCAGACTGCATATTTTTCAAGGTAGAGGCATTAGACTTTCAAGGTGGCTCCAGGAGGCACTCCTGGTAATAGCATCCAGGTTTGGTGAACTTTGCTTCTGGGGGTTCAATTTTATGGGCCCGCAAAATAAGATGCACCTGAATAACCAGGGGCAGCCATTGCTGCCGTGGTGAGCAACGCAGCAAGATAAGGGGCATGCATGGCCTGGCGGCAAGCTGCAGAACCGGGTGCAATGATTGGCTCCCACCGAAAAAGGCGGGAGGAGCCTGGGTATATCTAGACGCCTTCCCCGGTCCGCACCCTTCCCGGCGGCGAGAACCAACAAGGCGTGGTCGTGTGTTTGGCGTCTCGGGTAAGGCCTGGAAGGAGACTGGCCTTTTCTTTCCTTTCTTTTCTTAGCTGATTTTCTTCTTCCTCTGCACTCCTCGCTTCTCTCGTTTCAACCTTTCCTTTCCTTTCACCTCTTCTGGGCCGGTCTCGCAGCCGCCATGGGGCTGAAAAGGGCCAAGAGCAGGGAGCCTGCTGCTGAGGCGGCGGTGCCATCGGGCAGAGCGCGTGCTCTGCTGAACAGGGTCCGGGCCCAGACTGGCCCGGGGACGTCGGACGACGGCCCGGTTGTTGGGCGAATCGGAGCAGCGGCAAGGGCGGCAAGGGCTCGGGCTTGTCTCCCATCGGCAGGGGACGGCCGGTCGGCATGGCGGGACAGTCTCCCCTAGGAGGGGCCCTCCCCGCGGTCCCGGGGGGTGCCGGCCCGGCATCTTCCCGGCCCGAACATGTCAGCCATGTGGGCACCGATCCTGCCTTGGTCCGCAACCTGGCGGACACCCTGTTGCATCTTTCACAAGTCCTCGGCGGAGCGGCTGGTGAGTCGGGCCCCACCTCGGGGGTCAGGGGCCCTGAGCCCACCGCACCAGCGGCGGCCGGTGCGGCGCCGGCGGGGGCCTCGAGCGGAGCAGTGGAGGAGCCGCACCTTTCGCCACCGGTTAGCGTGTCCACATCGGTGGATGCGTCCGTCGGCCCCTCGGGGCATGAGGGCAGGAGGAGGAAGCGGTCGTCAGGGCGTTCCCGTTCCTCCAGGCGATCCCCCAGCTCTTCGTCGTCGGGTGAGTCTACTGAGGATGATGACGCGCAGGCTACAGGGGAATTTTGGGTGCGGGGGGGAGAGAGTCCCTGCTCTCCCACCGTGGCTTGCAAAGCGCAGGCGTTGAGGCGGCGGCGCCATCCCTAGCCCGACTCCTAGGCGACTGCGGCGAGCCGCCCGGGTCCCACCTCCCCAGGAAGCTCCGGGAGCGGGCGCTGGATGGGTACTACGTGGACATCTTTAAGTTCCCGCGGCGGGAGGGGGAGTTGGGTTTGTCGGGCGGGAAGGCCGACAAAAAACAGAAGGACCCGGCAGCAGCCGAGCGGAATTTTAACAACTGGCTGCAGGGCTTCACCGAATTCCTGGCCCTCATCGGGGCTGCGTATCCCCTGCGGGCCTGGCACCTGGCAGCACATGGCTCATGTGCTGCGGGCTCCGGCGCTGGCTGGGGAAACTCGCGGCCATCGCTACGACAGAGGCCATCCACAAGAGCGCCTACCAGCGCAAGTGCCTTTTCTGGTAGGACCTCATCCACGACCAAACCTGGATGAGTGGAGTGGTCCAGCCCGCCATGGGAGGGGCGGCGGATCCTCCTGTTCTTACAAACCCGGCAGAGCCTACCCGGGGCGGGTGGGGGCTAAGGGGTTGTGTTGGGAATTCAACAAAGGTGCTTGCCAGCGGCCAAAATGTAGATTTGAGCACTCTTGCTCCTTTTGTTCCGGCAGCCACAGCAGGATCAGCTGTCCCAAGCCGGCGGGACGCCCTCCCTTTCGGCGGGCCCGGTGGCCTGGCGCCGGGCCCTCCCAAAAAGATGCCGGTGGCCAGGCGGTGCTCCGCCCCCGCAAAACACTGAGATGCCCACTCAGCTGCAGTCTCTGGCTCCTACACCCGTTCAAGTGGGGGTGCTGCTGGGGTGGCTGCAGCATTACCCAGCCAGGGGGGCTGCGCGCCTGCGGGGGGATGGTTTCTCTTCTGGATTCCACATCCCATACCAAGGCCCAAGGAGGGCTTACCAAGCCAGCAATCTAAAATCTGTCCGCGATCTCCCTGGAGTGGTGGCTGATAAGCTCAACAAGGAAATCCAGGCCGGCCGCATTGCTGGCCCTTTCAGTCACCCTCCTCTCCCCAACCTCAGGGTCTCCCCATTGGCGTCGTGCCTAAGAAAGCCCCGGGGGAGTTTCGCTTAATTCAACACCTCTCCCACCCGGGCGATTCCGTGAATCATTTCATTGACCCAGAGGTTTGTTCGGTCCGTTTCGCCACCCTGGGCGAAGCCATCCTCTGCGTCAGGCAGGCGGGTTGGGGGGCATCCCTAGCAAAGTGTGACATTCAGTCCGCCTTCCGGCTCCTGCCCATTTCCCCGTGGACTTGAGGCTGCTGGGCATCCACTTCCAAGGAAATTGGTATGTGGACAAGGCCATGCCCATGGGCTGCTCTTTTGCCCGCGCCGGCTTTGAGACTTTCAGCACTTTCCTTGAATGGGCTTTCAGGCAGCGGGTGCCCTCCGGTTTGGTGACCCATTACCTTGATGATTTCTTGTTTATCGGCAGGCAGGGCACCCGGGAGTGTGAGCTGGCCCTTCAGGCTTTCCAGGTCCTGGCCGCCGAGCTGGGGGTCCCCTTGGCTCCCAACAAGACGGAGGGGCCCGCCACTGCCCTCAGCTACCTGGGCATTCACCTGGACACGGTCCTAGGCACGTCGTCTCTCCCGGCTGATAAGCTTTCAGCCCTTTCAGCCCTGCTCCAGTCCGTTCTCCTCCTCCGAAAGTGCAGGGTGCGCCTGGTCCAGTCCTTACTCGGCCACCTCAATTTCGCTTGCAGGGTGGTGGCCCCGGGCAGGGCTTTCTGCTCCCGGCTGGCGAGGTCCTTGTCGGGCTGCAAGTCCCCTGACCATCACATCAGGGTCTCCCGGGGCATGAAAGAAGACCTACAGGTCTGGTTGTCCTTCATCCGAAACTTCAACGGCATCTCTTTGTGGCAATCAGCTTTGGAACCTGGCCTGGAGTTGCAGGTGCACTCTGATGCCTCTGGGGCTTTTGGTTTCGGTGTGTTCTTCCGGGGTCAGTGGGCGCAGGGCCTTTGGCCCCCAGAGTGGCATGCGCAGGGCATCACCAGGGATCTCACATTTCTGGAGCTGTTTCCCATCCTGGTGGCGGTGCACATTTGGCACAACCTCTGGCTTAACAAACGGGTGCTTTTTTGGTGCGACAACCAGGCAGTGGTGCGTGTGGTAAACAGACAGTCGAGCAAATCGGCACGGGTCATGCGCCTGGATTACGCCAATTTGGTTCTCACCTGCCTCACTCACTTAACATCTCTTTCAAAGCTGCTTTCGTTCCAGGTTTGCAGAATGAGATTGCTGATGCCTTATCTCGCCCAGCAGGTGGATCGTTTCCGGCGCCTGGCGGGGTGGAGCCGTTCCAGCGACAGTGCACGGCGTCCCTCTGGAGCCTTGGCATCGAGGCGATCATCACAGGTGTTTTGAACTTCGTTGGCACCGGCCCGCGTGCAGGCAATATCTGACGGAGCTGTCGCGTGATTTCCTGAGCTTCGCTGCGTCCTCCGGGCGCCCGGTCTGCGGTGGGGTGGACACTGGCCTCCTCCTCGAGTATTTGGTCCGGCTCCATGGGCAGGGATGCACCCGGCGCACCATGGGGGTGCACCTGGCAGGCATCGCTTTCTACTGCAAGGTTTCGGTTTTCCTTACGTCACCAAGGCGTTTGTAGTCCGCCGCCTAGTGGCTGGGTGGCGGCGGGTGGGCACCAGACAGAGGGACCTCAGGCGCCCAGTCACCAAGGAAGTGTTGAGGGCGGTCACTGGGGTGCTAAGGCAGGTGTGCGCTTTGCGCTATGAGCGCTTGCTTTTCGCCGCCGCCTTCCACCTGGCACACCACGGGGCTTTCAGGCCTGGGGAACTGGTCGTCCCTACCAGGGATCGACCTTCCAGCACCGCGCTGCAAAGGGAACACCTCGTCCTGTCGGGGGACATGGTCTACGCTTGGCTGGCCCATTCAAAAACCGACCAAGAGGGCCGCGGGGCTTGGGTCACCATGCCAGCCCTACCGGGCGACGCCACCTGCCCCCTCCCCCCCCTTATTGAGTGGCTACGGCACAGGCCTCGGGTGGGTGGCATGCTCTTGGTGCACGAGGATGGGTCCCCCCTCACCAGGTTCCAAATGCTGGCGGTGTTCAGGGCATGCTTGGCTCAAGCTGGGCTACTGGCCGCGGAGTTCGGCCTGCACTCGTTCAGAATAGGGGCCGCCACGGCCGCAGCAGCAGAAGGCAGGGCCCCGGAGGATATCCGCAGTTTGGGCAGGTGGCGGTCGGGGGCCTTTCGGGCATACATTCGCCCACACCTGACTTGTTGATTTCCGTCCTCAGTGCCTCCAGGGACGCCGCAGACTGTCTATCGGCAGGTGTGGGTCGTGGGGCGCAGCCTGCGTCAACAGAGTCGGGGACTACGCCTGCAATTCCAAATGGGGCCGGCATCTCGGACTTGGGGCGCACGTAAGAATTTCCTGGATGGGGCAGGGGCACATGCTTTGGCATGAGCTAGAGCCCAAGGTCATTGAATACATTTTTCAGCTGGCTACACCGGACCTCCTGGTCATCCACCTTGGGGAGGAAGATCTCCCCGCCAGGTCGGGCCTTGACCTGCGTTTTGCGGTGGCCGCCACGCTCAGGAGCTTTGCCAGGCACCGGCCTAATATGACCTTGGTTTGGTCCGAGATGGTGCAGCGGGCCCATTGGAGCGGAGCGTTGGATCCCTCTGCAGTGGACAGGGCCTGCAGAAAAGTCAATAAGGCGGCTGCCAAGGTGGTGCTCTCCCTCGGGGGAGCGGTGGCAGAACACTCCGAAATCACCCGGGACGTCATGGACCTTTTTCAGCCGGATGGCGTCCGCCTGTCCCAATGGGGCATGGACTTGTGGCTTCAGTCAGTTCAGTTTACCCTTCGTCGGTGGTTAAGATAGAGACAGGCTCAGGCTTGAGGAGCTTGGGCGGTGAGCTGCAAGGGTGGGCAGCTCGTGGCGGGTTTGCAACGGTATCGCACATCTGGGGAGAGAACGAGCCTTCCGGCTGGGGCTCCCAGGCTTGCGCCCTATGAGGGCCGGGGGGTGGGGCGGGCAGGCTGGCAGGCAGGCCAGCAGGCCGGGCCGCTGCCCGACACCCCAGGGAGTGGGGTTGGGTTGGGCCGTTAGGCGGCCATGGGCTTAGCCGGTGCCCGACACCCCAGCAAGCACGGGAGGAAGACGGGCTGGGGGCGGCCTTGGGGCTCAGCCGGTGCCCATCTCCTCAGCAGGGGCGGGAAGTGTGGAAGCATTTAGGAGTATGATCTCTGGGCTTCCCTTCCCGCCAGTTTCCCATTCATTGGGATGTGATGTGCGACCCGTTTGCCGCCCAGCTCTGATGTAAATAGTTCTTGTTTATATGTTTGTTGTTTAATAAACGGGCTGCGGCCCATTCCTTTCCAGCCTGTCGTTGTGGTGTACTTATTGAGCGAGGGAGTCTCACCATCTACAGCAAAGGCTTATTTTGGTTCCCCAAGCCTACATATGAAGTCTGCTGGCTGAATTCTCTCAGAACTCTCTCAGTCCCCCTGCCCCCACCGTCCCCAGAAGAAAATTTCATCAAGCCTGGATGCTATCACCGGGAGGGCCTCCAGGAGTCACTTTGAAAGCCTGGTGCCTCTACCATGAAAAATGTGCAGGCTGTTCAGAAATTCCCCATTGGCTACAATGGAGTCACGGCAGAGCACAGAATCTACCAGGCTCCCCAGCAAGTTCTGTGGTTGAAAAAATTAATTAACTTTTACCACCATAGACTTCAATGGGGCTTGCTGTTATGCCCAGCTGGCTCTGTGGTAGAGATTTCAATTGGGAGAGGCTCTGGGGATTGCTCTGGGTAGGGGCACTTATTTCCTGCAGGGCTGCTAATGTGAGTATCCCGAAAGGAACCAGCCAACTTTACTAACGTTTGCATGGGAGTGGCAAATTCTGTGGGCATCCAATTGAACCTGAGGCCAAGTCCCCAGCCATCCAAACTTCAGCAAAGTTAGCTGGTTTCTTTGAGGCTTCATTTCCCCCCACTGCTGCCCCAAAACAACTGCCAATCAGTATGCAGGACACCAGGAATGTTTGCACCTGTGTGGATACACTTGGGGTTTAAATACAAAAGACCCAGGCTAGTGCAAAACAAACTGGAGTATTTCCTTCTGGTCTTCACTCGATTTCTCCACAGAAATGGGCAGCCCATGCGAAGGGAGAAATGGGGATAAAATAGACCTGGATTGTCCATGAACCCAGCATGCCCTTGGGTTTTTATTCTGGTGCCCAAGGGCATGCTATGTTCATGGACAATGAACTCCACCCAGACACAGGATTTGCATTCACTACTTCAGGGAATGCAAATGTGAATACAAATGCAAATGGACTGAAAACCCCACCCGCAATACAATGCAGTCAATCATACCTTTGCATAGCAAGTTCCACCCAAACACTTACTGATTGATTCCCCACCCTGGGACATGGACAATATATGCCCAACTAAACATTCCCTACTCACTGGACAATGTGTTGCACTCTTCTCTCTGTGATACACCTCTGAAGATGCCAGCCACAGATGCAGGCAAAACGTTAGGAACAAGATTTATAGACCAGGGCCACACAGCCCAGAAAACCCACAATAACCAGTTGAGTTTGGCTGTGGAAGCCTTCAACAATGCTATGCCTTTCAGCTTGCATGTATCAATCTAGGCTTCACTCTTCCTTGCTTGCCACATGATGTTGACTGCTTTAAATGAACCCGTCAGCTGACTCCCTCTGACTCCTTCAGTGACATGAATAGAGTTTCATAAGAGAACTGTTTTGAGTTTTCTAGTGTCTTGTCAAAGTTTTTGGAATTTACCAATTGATGTCTAAAGCAATTCACATAATTTGGGGGTTTACTTTGAAATTATTGCATCTTGGAAAAATAGAAGATTGATGTAAATTTACCGTTTTGTCCTTCCAGAAATTGAAGTTTCCCAGGAGAGCAAGCTTTCCTAACATGGACCCTAGTTGGTGGTTATGTGGAGGAAGATAGATACCAGAGCAAGGCTCAAGGGTGAGTTCTCTTCAATCTTTCCAGATCCAGGATCCACCTTTAACGCCCATGTGACACCATGGGATTCACTGACTTGAATGTGATGGGAAGTCGCATGAATCTACAGTCACATGATAGGAAGAGTAAGAGCCTTGCTTTAGCTAAAAATGAATCTTCTTCACCATGAGGATCCAGGCATTCTTTGACCCAAAGAGTCTTCTAGCCTCTGTTGATTCTTCCTTCTTTATCCTCATAGGCAAGTTCCAACTGATTAATTTTAGTGATATCAAAGAACAAAATGTGAGATGGCTGTGAAGACTGCAAATAAAAGATTCTATGCATCCTCCATTGCATCCACAAGCCCTCAGCTAGCACAATTATTTAATGTGGTTTGATTTGTCCACCCCTTTGTATGAGGCTGCTACAATAGGAAGTCACTAGGTTGATATTCTTTAAACAAGTAAAAAAAAGGAAAACAACACTTTGAAGCAAAGTCAGGTTAGGAGACTTTTTACAAAACAAAACATTAGTTTTTTGGGAAGGAGGCTTTTAAAACCTTCAAAACCTGCTAGGTTGCAGTGCAGGACAGGTAGGTAGGCACCTAACTTCCCAGAAGCACAAAGAAAAGTGTTGACCAATACCTGCACAGGGTCCAGTGCCAGGAAAGGCAACATGGTAGTCACCAATAGATTTTCTTTAAGGCTTTCTTAAGACTCAAGAGTAAGATCTTCATCTGCCTGTTTTGTTAGAGTGTCTAATACATATAAGATTTACCACTGATTCCTTTAGCACATAGTTTCTTTACTCGAGAGTCTTCAAATCAATTTGCTGGCTATGGAGGTAGAGCGTTTGGGAGAAAAGATAAAAGTCTAACAATGCAATGCAATGCTAAAAAAAAGTGTCAAACCATAGAAGTATACCCCAGTGAGTTCAAATCCCAGGTAAGTGTGCATAGGATTGAATTCAATTTTAAGCATGTTTACACGGATGTCAATTCCACTGAAATCAGTAGGACTTAACATTAATCCAATTGATTCCTACCAGCTGTTTGCAGCACCTGAAGAACTGTATACACTGGACGAGTGTATACAGATCTCTGATGTTAGTACTGATAATCTGCTTTCTGGTAAACAGACAAAGGAAACAGTATGTGGTTTCCTCCCTTCCCTCCTGAACCCATGACTATCTTTATCAGCGAAGACCTCCCCTGACCTAAACATGCATATGTGCTGTTGCTGGAACGGTTCAAGAACTTCGCACATCCCGTAGCTGTTCTCAGTCAGCTGTTCCCAATGAGATCCGTCTGGGACTTGGAAATGATGTAAATTTTCCAAATCTGAACGGAACTACTTCTGATACTTGGGAGCTGTAGAAACTTTCCCACTGGACCATTACTCTGATAATACTACAAGAGGTGGGAGGGACTTGAACCATAGAAAGACAGTGTGATTCAGTATCAGTAGCCAGTCATATGCTAGAGACACTGTCTAACCACAAGATCAAATACAGATATTTATCAGTATTTCTATGCTCAGGAGACGTGGCCAAACTGGCGTTTTCCACCTTCACCAGGCCAGATTACTGACCAGGCAGCTGTAGTGACGCATGCAATGCTCACCTCCATACTAGACTATTGTAATTCGTTCCATGCAGGACTGCCCTTGAGATGATCTGGAAACAGCAACCGATTCAAAATGCAGCTGCATGGATCCTTACCTGGATGCCATGGTGAGTGCATATCCATTCTGTGCTCTTCCAGCTGCATTGGCTTTTGGTTGGGTACCGACAGCCGATAGCATAATCAATTGACTACTACTAGTTACATCTTGTCTAGCCCACTGCTGGAGCTAAGTCAACCCAGTCATGCAGATCCATGTTTTTGTAATTTTGTGACTGAATTACTCTGAAACACTTTACCTATGTCTGCCCTTAAAGATAAGTCAGAAACTTTTTGGTACAAAATGTGGTGACTCATGTATTACCAGGGACCAACCAGAGTGAACATGTGTGATTTAAACAGCTACACTGATTATCCATCTGTTTCTGAGGTTAATTTAAGGTGCTGATTCTTGCCTTTAAAGTCCTTCACAACCTGGGACACAGGCCCTTTCCCCACTTACCTTTGCTGCCCTTTGATGCACGCTACTCTCAGAGCGCGGCATCTCTGGTGTGCGCCCGGGCGTCCCCACAACCCTGCGCTCTGCGCGAGGTCATCAAAAGGTGCCGTTTCGAGGAGCGCCAGGGATGCCGCGCGCTGAGGGGGCGCGAGAGTGGCAGCGTCGGGGCAGCTGCGTTGTTGCCAACCCTGTAGTGGGGAGTGCCGGGGGACCCCGCTCTACTTGAGGAGAGTAGCGTGGGGCTTAAGGTAAGTGGGGAAAGGGCCACAGATATCTTCCTAAACCACCCCATGCATATCCCTTATCTAAGTTTGTCTGCTTTGTTTCCACCCTTTCTGCAATTGTGCTCACAGTAGGAATGAACTATCAAAAAATGTGAAGGAGATGTCCTTTTGTTCAGTTTTTAGGAGGAAGTGTATAAATGTATTGTTTGCCATGGCATTTAACAGAATTTGATTTACAGTTTGTTGATGATGGATACTTCATTTTATTATCTGGGGGTTCACTGTATTCACTGAATTGTTTGCAAACCACCTTGATGTCATTTATGAGGAAAGACTGTATAAAAGGTTTAAAATACATATGTATTTTTTTAAAACTCCCTACTGTACCTGATGTGGAATAGATAGGTTGGATCTAGTCAATCTTTTTGCTCAGTCTTGCCCAATTCCCCATACCACATGGCTTTTGTACATGCAGGTTCCATGATTCCTTGGAGAACACAGAGATGGGGGTTGTGCACTAGTAATCAAAACTGTGAGTAATGCACAAATAATGGCAAGCCATCAGTAGGACTGAATAGCTTAACACTTTACTAAATCAATAGTGTGAACGAAGTCTACAAAAGGGGCTGTGAAACCGCTAGTGCCCCAATCTCCACAAGCATATGTCAAAGCATGCAATCATTCATATTTTCCAATCAATGTACGCTTCTCTAAGCTAATTAGAAAGCCCACAATGAGTTGCCAGCATCCGGTAATTATCAGGCTTTGATGAATCTTCAAGGCTCATGGGCATGTGGCATTTTCAACATACACAGGATTTGTCCCATCTAAAGATGTTCTTACAATTCAGTTCAGTTCGTGTTATTCTCTGTGCTGCTCTCTCTAGCTGCAAAATGTCCTTTGTAATTCTTCAGATAGTCTTTTTTAGTGGGAGGGTTGCCAGCTGTGTGTTGAAAACTACCTGAAGATTTGGGGGGTGGAGCCAGGTGAGAGACAGGTTTTTTTGAAAGAAGGGACCTCTGCACAGTATGATGCTGGCACCCTCCATAGTCTATAGTCTGGAGGTCAATAATAATAATAATAATAATAATAATAATAATAATAATAATAATAATAATAATAATAATAATAATAATAATAATAATAATAATAATAATAATAATAATAAACCTTTCATGATTAAGAAAAATACGTTGTTATAAATACAGTTATCAATACAGTTAAGACAGTTTGCTAAAACAGAGCACAAAAAGTTAGCCAACGCTTCCAATACTTCCGCAGATTCATTATTCAATAGAGTTACCATGGTTGATAAATCAGTATAATCAAGTTCTCAGTCACAGGTCCAGAAATTTATTTCTAGCTAGGCTATGTATCAGACAATATAATAACACATGTTGGACCGATTCTTCATAAGCTAAGCTGCAGGGACAGGATATTTCATTAAAAGGCACTTTCTGTATGCTACCCTGACTGGTAACTGAGGGGAGAATCTTACATCTAGCAAGAGTTAAAGCTCAGCGCAGTTTGGACTCCGTAACTAAATAGAAATATCTAGCCATGGTGTATGGTTTCAGCGGTATGGAGGTCAGTTGTAATTCCAAGAGATCTCCAGGCCCCACCTGGATGTTGGCAACAAATATTGGTGGTAAAAGGACCGGCCCCCCACCTGCCCTTCCATTTCATTCAACAAAAAAGCTGGTGGGATCCAACCCTGCATTTGTAGCTATTCCAAACATGATAATGTATACTCTTAATCTACAATGTCTGCAGTGTAGCCAGTGGTGGGATTCAGCCAGTTTGAACCAGTTCGGCAGATCCGGTTGTTAAAATGGCACTTGTAAACAACCAGTTGTTAAATTATTTGAATCCCACCACCAGAACCAGTTGTTAAATTATTTGAATCCTACCACTGAGTGTAGGTATGTTGCCTCTTCAGGTCTTTGTTGGAGAGTAGGTAGGTAGGTAGGTAGGTAGGTAGGTAGGTAGGTAGGTAGGTAGGTAGGTAGGTAGGAAGGTAGGAAGGAAGGAAGGAAGGAAGGAAGGAAGGAAGGAAGGAAGGAAGGAAGGAAGGAAGGAAGGAAGGAAGGAAGGAAGGAAGGAAGGAAGGAAGGAAGGAAATGAGCATGCACCATCACTGGCTACAGGATGGTGAACTGAGTGATGGGGAATGCCTCAGGCTGTCCAGGCACAGAAGCAGCACATAAACGTGATGTGCACCTCACTTTTAATTGCAAATGTATCAGCAATGCAAGAGCACTGGAGTGGGCATGTTTCAAGCCAATCATGGCCATTACAACATGGGAAATCTACAAACAGTCTGACCCCTCCCATACCCCACTAGCTCTTTGAAACAGCACAAACGTCTAAAAAGGCAGGAATCGGATACCAGCACAATATCAACCACTTTGTACAGGTTGTGCAAAGTGTAGGTAGCTTAATAGAGAAATGGACCTCTTTTGTAGTCCAAAAGAAAACTATGAGAAAGCATGTTGCTTTAGTTATCTAAGAAACTAAAAAGCTACTTAGCAAGAAAAATGGTAATGATGAGAAATTGCAGGTATTTTATTTCATAGGCATACATTCCATTATTAATTTAAAAGCCAGTTCAATAATTTCAATAACTCTTCCAGGCCAGAATGCCAGCTCCACTTCAAAAAAAGGGGGGGAGAGGGAGATGAAAGTCATGGAACTGGAGAAGTATGACATCTTTTAGTATGGCATGTTTTAAACCCAAGCGAGAGGGATATTTTGTGTTAGATTGTGGTCTTTTCTGCACAAACTTTTCAAAACATTTTGAGGAAGGAAATAAAATGTTTCCTCCGTGGAGTTCCACATTGTTTTTACCCCCAAACATTTGATTTCCAGCCTCAAAACGTTTTAAATGAATCCCTTTTGAACAATTCTCTGGCTGAAACATTTTGAAAAACACCTTCGGTTGCTGTGCGATCTACTGACCACATTTCCCACGCTCCTCTGCTTCCCTGAACTTCCTCCTCCGTGCTAATTTCTGAGCTCACTCAGTTGCCCCCTCGCCTGTTTATCTGAAGTATTTCTCTGTTCTTTTATGGGGGGAGGGGGCAATCTTTGAAGTATTGAGTGTAGGAGAAGTATACAAGGATTATACGAGGAAGCATTGAGTATATGAGAAAATGCAGCGCGAGGCTGTGAAGTATTGAAGCATAAATTCAACACAGGACTAAAGAAAACAAATCCATAATGGCAGCCAAGAACCATTTCAAGGGGCAGAACTGCAGCAGCGCCATCCCTGGCCACCCCAGGGCTCTAGACTGAGCTGCCAGTTTCTCCTTATAGTGCAAGGATCCCAGAACTTTAACCATTTTGGTCGCCCTCCTCTAGACCCGTTCCATCTTGTTAATACCCTTCTTGAATTGTGGTGCCGAGAACTGGATGCAGGATTCCAGGTGAGGTCTGACCAATGCAGAATAGAGTATTACTTCCCTTGATCTAGACACAATACTCCTATTGAGGCAGCCCAGAATCTCATTGGCTTGCCTTGCTGCCACATCACACTGTTGACTCATGTGGTCTACTCGGTTTGTGGTCTACTAAGACACTCAGATCCCTTTCAAGGCTGTTGTCGCCCATTTCTTATCTGTGCATTTTTCTGCCTACGTGTAGTGCTTTACACTTTTCTCTGCTGAAATTCATTTTGTTAGTTTTGGCCTAGTTCTCTAATCTGTCAAGGTTATTTTGAATTCTGACCCTGTCCTCTGGGGTATTAGCCACCCTTTCTAATTTTGTGTCATCTGCAAATTTGATTAGCATTCCCTCTATTCCATCATCTAAGTAATTTATAAAAATACTGGATAACACTGGGGCCAGAACAGAACCCTTTGGCATTCCACTATTTACTTCTCTCCAGGATGAAGAGGAGCCATTGGTAAGCACCCTTTGGATTTGGTTGGTGAACCAAATACAAATTCACCTAACAGTAGCCCACATTTTACTAGCAGTTTTGCAAGAATATCACAGGGAACCTTGTCAAAGGCCTTACTGAATTCAAGGTATGCTACATTCATAGAATTCCCTTCATCTAGCAAGCTTGTCACTCTGCCAAAAAAAGAGATAAGATTAGTTTGCAATGACAAAGTGAGGAATTTGTTGGACCATATACTCTTGGCAGAGTCTGACTTCCAACAAATATCAGAATAATTGAAATCTCCCATTGCTACTACAGCTCTCCTTTCTGAAAATTTGGTCATCTGTTCCAGGAAGGCATCATCCAACTCTTCAGTCTGTCTTGGGGATCTGCCTACAATGACTTTCTCACCCTACAATTTCTCTCCCCCTTAATTTTTATCCAGACACTTTCAACCTGGCTTTCGGAATTTAAATCATGGACCTCCTCCCAAATATAATCATCCCTGAAATATAATGCTGCTGTTACTCCTTTCCTATTTGCTCATGTTCTTTGAAATAGGTTACTCCCCTCAATAATTGCCTTCCAATCATGAGACTCATCTCACTAGGTTTCAGTAATATCTATTCTATCATATTTGCTTGGCTTTGTTATGAGTTCAAGTTTGTCTTATTTCCCATGCTCTGTGCATTACTGTAGAAACATCTAAGACCATGGATCATTCCCCCTGGCTGCCTATTTAAGGTTTCTTTCCTCCTGCTGTTGGGTTCTTAAATTATTAACTCAGTTCTCCCTGTAGCATTCAGACAACTATGTCCAGCACTTGATGAACTCCTGCCCTCAAGAATACTATCTCCTTCCACCACATAATTCAGTTTAAAGCCCACTTGATCATGTTTGTGAGCCTCCTAGCAAAAATGTTTCTCCAATTGCCATGAAGTGCAACTTATCTTTTGCCAGAGGTCTGCTTTCATGAAACCGCAGACCACGGTTCAAGAAGCCAAAATGTTCTTGGCAGCACCATCTGTGTAGCCAGTTGTTCACTTTCGCTATTCTTCTTTCCCTCCCTGGACCATGGTCTTCAAGTGGGAGACAAAATGACAACCTGTGCCTCAAGATCCTTCAGCTTCCTACCCAGTGCCTCATAATACTTTATAATCCTTTGTGATATCCTGAAAGCTTTTTCCTGCATTGTCATGATTCCCCATGTGGTCCACAAGGAAGGGATAAAAGTTAGTAGGCCTGATGAATCTCATAAGCCTCTCTGTTACCTCTAAATTATCTGCCTGGCGTTTGGAGGCTAAGTGCTAGTCAAAAGGAATGGACCCTCTGTGTCCTTGTGTGTGTGTGGGTGTGGATGTGTGTGTGTGTGTGTGTGTGTGCAAGAGAGAGAGAGAGAGGAAAAAAATTAAAAGAAAACATAAAGTACATTTGAACCCAGAACTCTAACATTCAAGCAGCTGACTGCGGACAAAGGAAAAACCCAAATTTTAGTTCCAAGGTCCCTACACAGTTATACATTTACTCATTCATTGTATATGTAGTATATTACCACATACCTTTTGAGAAATGCCTATATGGCCAAATTAAGCCTGATGTGTTTTATGTGTACTCAACTTCTACTGAACAACTCAGTGACACTAATGGTCTTCCTGACATTTTTTTTCAAAGCTTCCTAACTCCCCTGAGATTCCATACCCAGTGAAGAAGTCCGGAGCCTGAGAATTCGTTTCATGTCGTGTGTGCTTCCAGAGCTGTGTGGAAGCAAAGAGAATCCTAGAGCCCTTTCCTTAAGGCAAAATGTCCAGAGGTTCATAGAATAACCTCAACATTCTGCCACAACCCAAAAAAGGGTATGCAGTTAAGATGAGCTTACTGTCCTTAATTTACAAATGCATTGCTTGTTTCTTTAATCTGGGGCATTTTTTCCAGTGATAAGCCCCCTACCTCTTCTTTCCAGAAGTGAGACACAAGCACATAACAACTTGCAAATGCCAGTCTTTTCAATTGCCCTAGAGCTTTCCTTTGGCAAAGATGCCAGAGTCAGCAACTTCTGCTTTTCTTGGTTGTCTCTGCCTGGCGAACAACTGAAGCAACTCTGAAACAAGCAAAGTGTTTTTGTGCCAGTCCCTGCGTCTTGATTACTCTTCCTTGTCACCCCTTTGCCATTCCTTCTTGGGGAAAAGAAAGAGTCGTATAAAATGAGAATGAGATACACTGAGAAGCTGCTTGACAGGAAAACAAGTGTGGCTCAGTAGAAATTCAAGGGAAAGTTTTCTTCACACGGTGTCAGGGGTGTAACTTCCAGAGGGACAGGGGGTATCCCCTGTCCCTGGGTGCCACCCAGCAGGTCACTTGAGGATGCGCGCAAAATTGTCCCCTACACTAGGCTGACCAGCCGTCCCGCTTTTGGCGGGACAGTCCCGCCTTCGCACAATTTGTCCCGCGGGTTCTTTCCATTGTCCCGATTTTTGGGAGGCTGCCGCACTGCCTTCTGGGGCGCAAGGCAGTACGGCAGCCTCCTGTGCGCGCGGCTGCAAGAGCACAGCCTTCTGGGGCGCTGCCGTTTCCCGCCCTGTCACAGGGCGGGAAACGGCAGCGCTCCAGAAGGCAGTGCGCTCCTGCGGCTGTTGCCTACCCCCATCCCGGGTTCACAAGGTGACCATCTGGTCACCTTACCCTAGGCCCCGAGGTCTGCGGCAGGCCTGCCTTGTGTCCCTCAACTCGACTTTGGCAGGCTCGCAGCAGGCTGCTGGGCCTCCCCCCCCCCACCTCTATCAGTGGCCAGCTTCCAATAGAGGTGAGAATGGCTGGCAGAAGCAGGAGCCGGGCGGGGAGCACACAAGGGGCCAGGCAGGGAATGGTGTGGTGGTGGGGGGGGCATCCAGAGCAGGTGTTGCCTTCTGGTGCCATTTCCCCCTGATATGCCTCTGCACTGTGTACACAGGAATCTCCCTCATACTCAGGGCCACCTTATCCATTAGGCACTTCAGGAATAGTGGCTCGGGTCTGTGAATTTTTTAGAGCCTACAAAAACAGGATTAACTAAAAAAATCAGAGAAATTGGGAAGACAAAAAAATCAAAATAAAGTCATTTTCTCATCTACATTATTATTTTTTTGTATGGCACCCTTCCCCACCTGACCATACCTCACATTAAAGTATGAGGGAGGACGGATGGGCAAGGGCTAAGGAATTGGGGAAAAAAATAACTTCTGGTTTTTAACAGATATACCTGTTTTGATGTCCATAGAGGTCAATAGGACAGTTTTTGGAATGATATCTGTCTGTCCCTAGTGGTATGTCGGGGCGAAGCAGGGAGTAGAATACAAGAGTGCTTAGGCCTACAAACACCTCAATACAGTCTTACTTATATTGAGTGAGACCCAGTGGTCTATCAAGGTCAGTACTGTCTACTCGGCAACAGCTGTCTGAGGAACAGGTAGTCCAAGGGACCCTGGGAAGAGTTTAGAGAGCAGAGAGGTCTCAGCAGATAGTGATGCCACAGAATCCACCCTCCAAACCTGCAATTTGCTCCAGGGGAACTAGGGTTGCCAGTTCCAGATTGGAAAATACCTGGAGACTTGAGGAGAAGGCTGTAGCCTGAAGAGGGGTGGGGAGGGGAGGGGAGGGGAGTGACTTCAATGGGACAGAATGTTATAGAGCAGTGATGGCGAACCTTTTTGAGACCGAGTGCCCAAACTGCAACCCAAAACCCACTTATTTATCGCAAAGTGCCAACACGGCAATTTAACCTGAATACTGAGGCTTTAGTTTAGAAAAAACGGTTGGCTCTGAGGCGTGCATTACTTAGGAGTAAGCTTGGTGGTAGTCGATGGCTTTGCTTTGAAGCAACCGTGCATCTCTTCCAATGGGTGAATCACAACCCTAGGAGGGTTTACTCAGAAGCAAGCCCCATTGCCAGCAACCGAGCTTACTCCCAGGTAAAGGATTGTGCTTTTGTTCTTTGCATGAAAATCAGTGGGGATTAACAGCGCTTAACAGGGTTACCTACACTGCTTCCCCAAAACTTGGTCTTAGGTTTAATACTAATAATCGAGCCCAGCGGCCCAGGCCAGCCTAGATGTGGGGGGGGGGGCACTCTGTTTGTGCGTGCCCACAAAGAGGGTTCTGAGTGCCACCTCTGGCACCCGTGCCATAGGTTCGCCACCACTGTTACAGAGTGTATTTTTCAAAGTGGCCATTTTCTCCATCTGAAATAGAAAAGTAGTTTGGAGGCAAGAAGGGGAATTTGATCAAATAAGTCAGTATTCTCTTACACAGAGTTCACTTTTTCAAGGTGAGGTGTGTCTTGCAATAATGGACTTCAAAGAGGGGCTGTCTTCTCACCATCTTTCCCACCTCAGTTTTCCCTCTGATAGTATAGTTTCAGGCTACTTCTTTCTTTGTTGGGCAGATCTATATAATAAATAACTAAAACAACATCTTCCTCAAGAGAGGTGTATCTCTCTTTATATAAACTAGTTTTATAGGCAGTCCTCCCCAGGGAACCTGAAAACTATTATTATATTGAAAGTAAGCTAGTGATATGTAACAAATTCTCCCCCACACCAACCTTCTACTCTCAGGAGTCTTTTGGTGAAGTTATAACTGTTAAAAGGGTACATACCGGTAGTTAGGTGCAGATATATTTCATATGAAAACCAAGAATGACACACAACAGTCACAACTCACAATCTCTTATCTCACTCCTTCCAAGCCTTTAAGGAGTGCTTGTACATGGGCCTAGTAGTTTCAGAGTGAAATGAATTTCAGCATCTAAGTAGAGCTGTACATTCTGGACTAGGGTTACCAACCTCCAGGTAATGGCTGTAGAGCTCTTGGGATTATAGCTGATCTCCAGGCAACAGAGGCTCATTCCGCACATGCAGAATAATGCACTTTCAAACTGCTTTCAGTGCTCTTTGAAGCTGTGCGGAATGGCAAAATCCACTTGCAAACAGTTGTGAAAGTGGTTTGAAAATGCATTATTTTGCGTGTGCGGAAGGGGCCAGAGATCAGTTCACCTAAAGAAAAAAAGGCTGCTTTGGAAAGTAGAGTCTATGGTGTTATACCCCATTGAAATCCTTTCTCTCTACATACCCCATCCTCCTCCGGCTTCATCCCTAAAACCTCCAGCTATTTCCCAATCCCATTCTTGCAACCTGGCCCTGGACTGCGAAATTCATGGACATTTAGCAGTGAACCCTTAGAGGGCTTAGTTTGAGGAAAGAAGGGAGTTCAGTATGTCATAGAGTCCATCCTCCAGAGCAGTCATTTTCTCTAAGGCCCCTTCCGCACACGCAGAATAATGTGTCTTTAAACCACTTTCACAACTGTTTGCAAGTGGATTTTGCTATTCCGCACAGCTTCAAAGAGCACTGAAAGCAGTTTGAAAGTGCATTATTCTGCATGTGTGAAAGGAGCCTAAGGGAACTGATCTCTATAGTCTGGAGATCAGTTGTAATTCTGAAAGATTTTCAGCCCCCACTTTTGGCATGCAAGCCCATAGTAAGACCAGTTTTTCAGATGTGCCCTACCAGTAATTTCTCTATTTGTGTCATAGTAGCCCTAGCCCAACTACTGGACAACCATCAAACTTTACTCTGAACTGGAATACCCTGAGTTGTACATGTATCAAACATGCCTAAAACTTAATCAAGAACTAGATTCTCCCCTGGCTCTGACTCATTCCAGCTGTTTTCCACAGAATTGTTCTCTCCTGAGAACAGAACCTTGCTTTGTCCAGGAAGATTGCCGCTTTTAACATGGCCAGAGGGTTACAATTTCCTATATGTAATCTTCCCAAAGGTGGGTCCTTCGCCCTTTGGACCCTGGGCTGCCTTTGGTTCAGATGCACTGTGCCCAATGTCATCCCTCTCTCTGCATCCAACATGGGCGATGGACACTGCTCCCTCACATCCTCTACTCCTAGAACTGGTAAATATTGCCCGCCCTACGATGGCCTCTATATTCCATGTTTGTCTTTTCACCTCTGTCCAAATCTTAGGCTCCTTGAAACGATGTGCTCTTTATGACAGTTTATAAAGTTGTCACTCTTCACTTAAATTCAAGTTTCCTGCAGATTTCTGAAGGGAGAAAACCGCTGTATAAGCTGGTGGAGATCCCAAAGCCCAGCCCCACACATTGCTGGGTCTGTTCCCTGTTAATTCCACTACTAGTGTTTGATCTGCCTCCTTCCCCCCAACATCCACACGGATCATTCTTTTCCATGCATGGAACAAATTTAGAAGGGTGGCTGGAATGCAGAAACTGTTTTCTACCTGCTTATAAAAATATTTGCTCCCGATATCAACCAAGAGTTCTCTCTACTTTAAAGTAGCTGATCAGCAGACCAGGCATTCCTTATGTCCTTTCTGGAATCATGCTCTGTGCAGATGTTACATGAACAGCATTTCTGCCATCATCCAAATGCCATTCAGTAAAATCCCGTTAAGAATGTTTGCTTTTCTTTTCGCTGCAAAATCCAAGGACGTACGATTTGTACTTTCCTCCCATCTTAAATTACTTTTTTTCCCATATGATAACCAATCCACACTGGCTCACATTCCAATCCTGATGCTACTTAACAGTGGCCAGGCCCAAATCCACTATAATCAGCAAGAGTTTTGCCACTGCCTTTAACAGGCTGCAGACAGCATCTTAAATAAATGTTTAAAACAAGATGCAGATCATAGCGTGTCACCACAAGGCATGATGTTATGTTGTCAGTGCCAAGAGTGCAAGCCCATCACTGCAGGCAAACGTCACAATGTAAATGTCAAGAATTTTGCTGTTAAGAATTAGCAGCAGCTCTCCTCGAAAAGGAGTGACTGAAATATCCAAATTGGCTCCAGTTTTTCCATTTCTACAGATTCTGTTTCTTACTTTCAATAAGCAAGGCCGAAAACCTAAGGACGTGTTCCCATTACATAATGTGGGTTTCACTGCTGAGTAGACCTGCTGAGGAGCATTCTGTCTGAGCGCTGCTTTTATCTCTCTCTATCTCTCTCAGAGGTGGAGCGAAGGGAAACTGTGCCTGGGGTGTGCACACCCCCTGCGCCCCTGCCCCACCCATAACGCCCCCGCCATGCCCCCTCCATGGCCCAGTCATGTCTCTGCCCCCTCCTGCCCCATGGACGTGATGCCACTGATCGATCTATTGACCGACCGACCGACCGACCGACCGACCGACCGACCGACCGACCGACAGACAGACAGACAGACAGACAGACAGACAGACAGACTCCCTGAAAATAAGACAGGGTCTTATATTAATTTTTGCTCCAAAAGATGCGTTAGAACTTATATTCAGGGGATGTCTTATTTTTCCCCATGATTTTGTGCCTCCCACGTGACCAGATCAGCTATGCCAGGGAATCTGTAACTAGGGCTTATTTTTGGAGTAGGGCTTATATTTCAAGCATCCTCCAAAAATCCTGAAAATCATGCTAGGACTTATTTTCGGGGTAGGTCTCATTTTCAGGGAAACGATTAGATGATGATGATGATGATGATGATGATGATGATGATGATGATGATGATGATGATGATGATGATGATAGATAGATAGATAGATAGATAGATAGATAGATAGATAGATAGATAGATAGATAGATAGATAGATAGATAGATAGATAGATAGATAGATAGATAGATAGATAGATAGATAGATAGATAGATTATAGAGAGAGAGAGAGATATGATAGATGATAGATGATAGATAGAGATAGATAGATAGATAGATAGATAGAGAGAGAGAGAGAGAGAGAGAGAGAGAGAGAAAGAAAGAAAGAAAGAAAGAAAGAAAGAAAGAAAGAAAGAAAGAAAGAAAGAAAGAAAGAAAGAAAGAAAGAAAGAAGCGAAGTGAAAACATTTTAATCCAGACAAAATAAAAATAGGGGCGCCTTTCCAAATAAACTGGAGAAAACATATTTGGAAAAACTAACATAAATGTGTCATTTTAATGCTTCCTAATCACACAAATCGATACCCAAGATTTTTGTACTTGCACATGACCTTCCTCAAATTATCCCTCTATTTTGGCTGAATCAGAATGAGCGCTGGCTATTTGATAAAAAAAACCACTAAGTGTGTGAAATGAGGGGCCCTTCTCGCTTCTACCAGACTCCTCTTGACAGCGTGATGATAGAAGCATCACATCCCTGGAACAGTAAATGCAAACTGACAAGAGATGAGCCTTTAGATGTTGAATATAATCTTGAATTGTGCTTGAAGTGTCTTATTATCTTGTCTTTTGATGTCTGAAGGGGTGGCTCATTGTTAGAAAAAGGAAAAAACCCTTGCGCATCTTTTGCCATCTTTTTTTTTAAAAAAAATTGTTTGGCCTTTAACAACTGCTTTTCCAACTAATGTCCATTTCTCCTGACAATAAATATGGCAGGTCGTCAGCAAAGTGACAAACAATTTACTTTACATGCCTGGCTTTTATGGGTTTTGAGAGCTCATGTGGAAGCGTATTTTAAAAAGCACTTAGAATTAGCACCATTACAAATGTTAAGACGACTGAGGTTTCGGTGCGCATGAATGTATTGCGACTTGTGGCTCCGTGGTCAATCATTACTGCCATTTCCTGCTGTTTCTGGTTTTTCGTAAAAAATAATGCCTTCTTACACCACCGTCAGGCTGCCACAGAAGATCTTTATTCAAGTTCAACCTTTATTAGGCATAGATATCAAAAACAATTGGCAGAACAATGTCACATTTGACAAAAATTCTCTGGATGAGAGCACCTGCAATAAATAATTTTGCTGTATTCCCTAAAATCTCAACATCATTTATTATTTAGTAATTTTATTATACAACCTTTGGGGGAGATGTTGCACATAAATTGTGATAACAGAGCTGCTCTCAAAAGCTTATAATTCGGACAAGAACATAAAATATGTTCCAATGTTTCAACCTGGGATGGGCAGAAGATCTTTATTCTCTCTTTGCATACAACAATGGCTAATAGTAAAAAAGGAACAGCCATAGCTTTCTACTTCCAAAATGCCACTTATTATATAGCATAGAACCATATTTTTATCATAACCAATCAGCACTGGAATTAGGATTAGATCCACCCATATTTTCTACTCAACCATTCCCAATTTCCCTCTTTTCTACAGCCCCTATCGCCCATACCTTTTATGCAGGTTGGACCCATAATCCCCAGCAAAGGTTGGACCCATAATCCCCACTTTTGGAGTGGTCAAAGAAAACTCCTCCCTTCTTTTTTTACCAGCGAAAAAGCTAGTTGTATCCAACCCTTAAAGGAGTATTCTAAGTAGATCTACTTGGAATCCTATTCAGGCCTATCCAGCATGACTTACTCCCAGGAGGTTGTTCTTAGAAAGACATGGTTACTTTGGTACAGTTTTACATACATTCTACAGTTCACCTAATCACAACTATATTTCCTCCCTCCAGTCTACTTATTCCCCTCCCTTAAATTTAGAAACTTAATGATAGGTCAGATCAGCACGATTTCCTAATAAGATGCCTTGCAATCCTCCACTGAGTTATGCCAGGGTAAATCCGTTGACTACAATCATCTTAGACCGTAGTTAGTTGACACAAGACTGCAGAGTGAGTCTCGCAAAATATTGCATTTCTATTGTCGAACCAGTTTTGCCAAAGCAGTCGACTTCTGCCCTCCAGGTCTTTGTGACTCTGAGGATCCATAAGAATTCTCAAATGAATCATGAACTCTTACAAGGTTCTGGTTATGGCATCATTATAAAAATGTATTGACACGCTGCATATGACAAGGCATTGCAGGGGCCATAATACTCTGTTACAACTACCACCTGAACAGCAACTGAAAACCCATATATAAACAAACTTTAAAGCAACTGGAAACTTTCTGAAGCCTTTTACAGCACAATCCTAAAGAGAGTTACTTGAGTCTAATCCCATTCTTAGAATTGCGCAGCCAGTGTTTTTTATTAATTGAAATGTGCTCAGAATAGGAACATTTTTTCTCAATATCTCAGGAGGAATCAGGATTGGTAAGAAGGAAAACTGTTCTTTAAAAACCACTTGGAATAAGATAATGTTGCATTCTTGTGGCATTCCTATATTGGCTTTTAAAACAATTAAAGCAAAATGCTCAATTCAATTCCAGTTACTCTCAAAAGGGGGCACTTCAGAGAGTTGGACTCACTCAGTTCCCAGTAATATAGCCAGAGCTAGAATGTACAGTCGAGCATGTAGGACTCATTCACTTCCATGGGACATAAATAGCATTGTGTTGACTTGCATTCTGAGAATCACAGATTGGCCAAACCATGGCTAAACCGGCTTAGCGTCTGAGCTCAAACAAACTTGGGGCTGGTCTGGGCTATTCAGGCTGCTACATACAATGGTCATTTCTACACAGCAGAAACAAAACATCTTCCAGACATTTTTAAAAGATCCATTTGGGCTTTCTGTGTTCCCACAGAGCGGAGAACACAAGTGTTGCAAGTCAAAATGGGTTTCCCCCCACCTGCTGGCAGATGGAGTTCTGGTCAGTTTCAGAATTGTGCCCACCATTTTGTTCACTGCTGCAAAGATTCTCCTACTGCTGCCATTTGGTGAAGGTTTTAAATGGAGGTTTCCTCTGCTTGCAGCTCATCTGCATGCAATTCCTATATAAAAAGTAGATGAATAAAGTTTGTTATGCCCAGCGATCCTATGCACTTGTTGTTTTTCCTTTTTTTGTTTTAAGGGGTATGTCTGTGAAGCTATGATGACACAAATATGTGCATAATTGCAGATTTTCTAAGAGTGACACTGTAGCTTTGCAGACATACCCCTCAAAACAAAAAAAAAGGAGAAACTACTCGTGTGGGGGATTGCCAGACAAAATAAACTTTATTCATCTGCTTCTTACATGAAAATCGCACCCAAATGAACTGCAAGTGGAGGAAACCTCCATAGGGAAGCTTTATGGAGAATCTGCTGCAGAAGAAGAAGAAGAAGAAGAAGAGTTTGGATTTATATCCCCCCTTTCTCTCCTGTAGGAGACTCAAAGGGGCTTATAATCTCCTTGCTCTTCCCCCCTCACAACAAACACCATGTGAGGTAGGTGGGGCTGAGAGAGCTCCGAGAAGCCCAAGGTCACCCAGCTGGCGTGTGTGGGAGTGTACAGGCTAATCTGAATTCCCCAGATAAGCCTCCACAGCTCAGGCGGCAGAGCTGGGAATCAAACCCGGTTCCTCCAGATTAGATACATGAGCTCTTAACCTCCTACGCCACTGCTGCTCCTACGCAGCACACAAAATGGTGGGTGTGAATGGCAAAAGTAAAAGTAAGGTGTTTAAGCAGGAGAAATAAAGCATTTCCTACCTGCTTTTGTTCGCTCAGCAGGCAGAAAACGTGTTTAACCCAGGTTGGGGGGAAAAGATCACTAGTTCAGCAATTTTTGAAAAAACCAAATTAAGAGAAATAAAATGTTCTGAAGGCATTTTGGTGAAGAGAGCTGTGCGAACTTCTTCCCCAAAATGGTTTTTAAAATGTCCTCAAGATGTTTTATTTCTGCTGTGTGGAAATGACCAGATGTAAAAAGGGACATAGAAGAACATAACAACAAGAAACAAGGTGTTGGGGGAATCCAGCATTTATACATCTGTAAAGATGTTTAAAGAAATTGATACACATTACAATCCAAACTGCACATTACATCTATCATATGAACACCATGAGAACTTACAGTCAAATGATAGCTGTGAGTTCCCCATGGGAACTCAATTTAGAAATGCTGAAGGGACTCAAAATATGACCACAATGAGGGGGTGAGAGGAACGTGCCTCCCCCTTGTGTCATTTTCCTGACCCAAAATAGCCCCAAGGGGGCATTATTTGACCTGTTGGAGAGCTACATGGGCAATGAATGCTTGAACATGAAGTACCTAGTTGGGCAAATAATGCCCTTGGATCAGAGGTGGGATCCAACCAGTTCTCACCACTTCTCTAGAAGTGGTTACTAATTTTTTCTGAGTGCCGAGAAGGGGTTACTAAAGCAACCTCCCTGCCCAATAGGGACTGGAGGTGCGTGTGTGCGGCGGCGCCACTGTTTGGATCCCACCACCATTGGAAACTGATATTAAAATGTTTGGATCCCACCACTGCCTTGGAGTCTATTTATGTCAGGAAAATGGTGTGAGGGAAAGGCAAGATCCCTCAGGTTATGCAATAAACAAAATATCGACTTGGCTGAGCCAGGCTCGCAGTTGTTAGACTGTCCTGTCCTTCAAGTCCCAACTTAGAAGTCAGGGCAGTGGAACTCCACACTAAACTGCAAGCCTGGCTCAGCTCAGTCAAACCGAATTGTGTCCCAAAAATTCAGCATGAATTGGGATCTGCTATTTGGCTCCCTTTAACTTGCCATCTTTTTCGAGTGAAAAAAAAAGCCCTGAAAATACCAAGAACGGCTTTTCTTTGTTTCAGCTTTTGCTGAATACATGTCCCTACCTATCCCTCCACACTGTCATCCAAATTTGAATTGGCCTCCTGCAGAATGTCTGAAGTTACTACTGGTGTAAGGGCATTCCGGGGGTGTTCCGGGGCATGGCGGGGGCAGGCATCCTAGCTCCCGGTATGTTGTGCACCCCTCCACGCCACTGGAACAGTGGTATAAATGTTGCTGTTACAAATTTTGCCTTTGGGGTTTGCCACCAAATATTTGAAACATGACACATATGACTTATAGAGATCCACAGTGATGCAGTGGTTAGAGCAGAGGTTCCCAAAGTGTGTGGAGCACCTGCCAAGTTTTTATAGAAAGTGGGTGGGGCCAGGTGGACTTTTGCCCAATCAAGCTTCTGATTGACTATTGGGGATTTGATGGGCTGTGCAAATTTTTTAAAAGTCGCTTTGGCAGTAGCTACCACCACAGCAGAAGGATCTGCCAGTCAGTAAATTCCTTGGGGGGAGGGGGACAAAACACCTCAGGAGGCCAGTATAAATGCCACTTGTGCCAGCAAAAGGGGCATTTGCGCCAGTGCAGAGGTACTTATGCTGGTGTTGGGGAGTCGCACAGCAACATAACACTCATGTGCTAACAATGTTGCGGCACCAGCGCTCCTCCAGTACAGGAGCACATGCTGGCACTGAAGGAGTGTTCCTGGGAGTGGAGCTAGCTTTAATCACTTCCCTGAGCCTGTTCATCCTGGGAAGGCCCCCATTTGCTGGCATAGACTTTGGCCCCTTCCGCACACGCAAAATAATGTGTTTTCAAACCACTTTCACAACTGTTTGCAAGTGGATTTTGCCATTCCGCACAGCTTCAAAGAGCACTGAAAGCAGTTTGAAAGTGCATTATTCTGCATGTGCGGAATGAGCCTTACACTAGCAAAAAGGCAGGCATGGCATCCTGGCCATAGCACACCTACACGCCCCCCCCCCCCGGCCCATGATTGTACTGTCTATTACTGAAATTCAGCTGGGGCTTTTTGTAGCTGGTTCCACCTCCTGTGGCAGCCATTTTTAACCGTTATTTTATTGCTGCACTCGCCATGCCATGTCAGGATTCCAAATGTCCCTGCAGGCTTCAGAAGGTTGGGAACTCGTGGCTTGGAGTATCAGAGTGGGTTCTGGGAAATTCAAGTATGACATGAAAGTTTGCCTTTGGATCAATCATCTTAACATGCCTTACAGGGTTGCTGCTGAGAGAACAAAACAGATGGAAATGATGTTGTAAGCAGCTTCAGATTCTCCCTGGGGAGAGAAACAGATAAGTGCTTGTGTATGTAAATGTCTAAAATAAATAATGTGCCTCGTTTTTTTTGTCTCCATCTCAGTTACCATTACTAGATTTCCAATGATTTTCTATTCCACAACAATTATTCTCTTAGAAACATGTTCACAGATAGGAACAAAAAAGGTGTGCCCAACTCCACCATGCATCATTACAAGCCAACCACTGCTGGAAATATCTAGCTCAGGGGTCTGCAACCTGACACTCCGGAACCGCATGAGGCTCCTTCGTCCTTGTTCTGCAGCTCCGCATGGCTTAGGTCCTCTCAGCCTCCTTTGGAGAGTCACCCTAAGGCAGAGGTGGGATCCAGTAGGTTCTCACAGATTCCCGAGAGTAGGTTACTAATTATTTGTGTGTGCCGAGAGGGGGTTACTAATTGGTGATTTTGCCACGTGATTTTTGCCTTAGTTACACTCCTTTTCTCAGCCGTAGCGCGCAGAATTTGAAGCAGTCTAGCAAGAGGTGCACCAGCGTGCGTGGCAGCCTGCGCCTGCATGCATTCGTTTCCTGCCCAAAGACCGGTGCAGTGGCTGCGTCCTTGGTACAGCCCCGCCCAGGAATGCCCCGCCCCTGGAATGCCCGGCCACGCCCCCGTCGTGCCCCACCCAGCTCCATTGGCACTACGCCACAGTTTGAATCCCACCACCATGGGAACCTGTTACTAAAATTTTTGGATCCCACCACTGCCCTAAGGGTTAATGGGAAAGAGTCCCCGTTCCTAGCGAGGCAGAGCCTGAGACGGCTATCTCAAGCCACTTCCGGCTTCTCTGTCCCAGCTGTCTGGTTGGCTGATGACAGTGATGACGACGTGGGGTGGGATCCTCTTGAACAGGTGAGCGGCGGCGAAGGGCGGCGAAGGGCGGGAAACCGGAGGGAGTTGCAGGAGCGCAGATTTTCAGCACAACCCTAACCTTGAATGGGGGGTCAGGGGTCGACTCTGCTTTGGGTGGCCTCATTTCCCCCTCCCTAGGTCCTTCTTGGGGAGTGAGACCACAGAGAGGATCCCAGCAGCACCACCTTGGGTTGCAGATCCCACAGTAGCCCCACTGAGCTCCAGGGGTTTTCCTGGCAGATGGCAGCCTGGCTGAGTCCAGGTGAGAAAGACGATGTCAGGTTAAAAGGAGTTATTACCTGCAGCCCTGCAAGGTTGCACTCATCAGGGCTGTTTGATGGGGAGGCAAGGATGGGTGGGAATTGTTTGTTTCTGCATTGCCAAGGAGGGCAAAAGTGCATGGGGAAAGCCTTGCACGTGGATCTTGGAAGGTTTACTTCAGAGTAAGCCAGTGGAGGGTAAGCTTGTAGATCGTGGAAGGGAGGAAGGCCGGGATCATCCTCAGCCATGGTTGTCGTGCGTTGCCAACTCCCGGCGGGCAAATCCCTGGACATTTGGGGTACATTCTCAGAAGCTTTGGCTTTTGGGGCCAGGGTGGGTCCCATGCTCAGTGAGGAATATGGCTGTCGAGTCCACCCTCCATGGCAGACATGGAGGTCCGTTATTATTTTTTAAGAGTTCAAAATGCTCAAACTGTGTCCTTTACATAAATAAAATATAATTTTCTCTGTAGCATTTCATGGATTTCATAAGCAACACACTATAATTGTTTATACAAAGCGTAAAGGTAAAAAAAACATATAGAGTGTTATCTTCATTTTAAATGTCAAAAAGTATTTGCGGCTCCAAGTGTTTTCTTTTCTGTGGAAAACGGATCCAAATGGCTCTTTGGGTGTTAAAGGTTGCCGACCCCTGATCTAGTCAACCAATGCTGGACTAGATGTCCCCTCAGCCTGATCTAGCCAAGAGCTCTTACTTTGTTCTTTGAACACTCAGTTATTGCAATCAGATATATTTGTGTTCATCCCTTCCTTCTTCTGGAACTAAGAAGTCTATCTGATTTTGTTTACAAAAAAAATCCTCCTATTCTGGGCATACATTTTCCCACAATGTATTGGAAAGTATTTGGTTTAAACTGTTGTCTCTGGAATTTTTTACAGTTGATTTTACTGAAAGCAGAATCACCCATCTCGCTCTTTTTACATTCCAAGGCAATGATACTCTCTCAGTTGCTAAGGGGCTGCTCTTTGACATTCTACCTGTGGCTTTTACCCAACATGGCAACCTCTCCACATTCCAGGAAAGTGAACAGTTTGTCCTGTTCATATTTTCCTCTGGCCCTTGAGATGCTTGCTATATCCCTCAATATTAGGTTTCATGTGCCCCTTGACATATGTCAGAGGCCTCCATTCATGTTTACAACTAGCCACGTGGTAGCTGCTTCCCTGTAGGGAGATCCCACAAAACTAAACCATTCAATTAAAAAGACGCCTTGTGCAAGGACTATTTCATTGGTCATTCCATGGCCATTCATCAGGGGCATAATGCCCATTGGGCAAGGTGGGCAGCTGCCCAGGGCATCACCTTGTGGGGGGCACCAAAAATGCAGGGTTTGTTTTGGGGTATTTTTAGTGGTTTTCCGTTTTTGGCCTGCAGGGGTGCATTGTTAGACATATCACCACCAACATTTCAGCGTATCATCAGGAGACTGTCCTTATGCTACCCCACCCCCCACCCCCAAGTTTGGTGCAATTTGGTTCAGGGAGTCCAAAATTATGGACTCCCAAAGGGGGCGCCCCCATCCCCCATTGTTTCCAATGGGAGCTAAGGAGATGGGGGCTACCCTTTTGAGGGTCCATAACTTTGTCCCCACTGAACCAAACTGCATCAAACTTGGGGGGTAGCATAAGGACAGTCTCCTGATGATATACTCAAATTTTGGTGGCGATATGTCTAAAAATGCACCCCCTGCAGGCACCAATGACCTGGTGCAAAAAAAAAATTGGTCATGGTGGGGTGGCCGCCCATGGGGGGGGGCACCCAACTCAGGTTTTGCCCAGGGCTCCAGTTTGCCTCATTACACCCCTGCCATTCATTCATCTGGCCATGAAAGAGGGTGTCAAGATCTGGTCAGTTCTTGTCATGTTTCTCAGACAGGATGAGGCATCCACCATCCTGGATTGTGTTCCTAATTGTTCCAACTGTTTCTCAGAATTACTTTTGTTTTCCACCACTTTACCTTGCTGTACTATGCTAACCATGGGCTTCAAGGACAGTGAGATAATGCAGCTGTTGCTCTCTGTCTGGGGACAGACACAGCTTGGGAAATGGCTGAATAAGAGGGCTAGATCGCTTAGCAACAGGAGGGGACCTACGGAGCTGTACATCTGGGGGATTTGAGCACCAAAAGGCAGTCCTGTCAAAGATTCTTACCACGCTGCATTCCTGGGACCTGCTGTTATTCAATAAAAAGGATTTAATTATTACATGAGTCTGATTGTTGGACAATCTAGGGCCACAACAGAGGGTACCAGTTAAATAAGGCACAAGTGCCACTGGACAAACTCAGTGTTTACAACGGGAAGATGAGCACAGATTGATCTTTTGACCCTGCAGCTTTAGAAGAATGAAATGGTGATGTACAGGAAATATGTTTAGACTTATTTTGGGACCAAAAAAAAAGAAATGAAATGTGACAAGTCTGGCCTGGATGCAACATAAGCATTAAAATCACATAGAATTTGAAACAATTCTCCACGAGAATAAAGAGGTGAATGCAGAGGTCCTGAGAGCATTGGCCTTGCCATTCATCACCAAAGATGCATCATGCACAATGGGCATGAAGGCCACAGGTGGAAAGAATGAAATAAGAAGTCAGTCTCACTGTACACACGATCTCTGTTTGCACCGAAGTTCATGTTGTAGAAGATGCTTCTGAATTAAATCAGTGTGTCCACTCTAGTCAAACTGTACACATTGGCCAGCCAAACTACTGACATTAGGTCAGTGCTTTGGGATTTTTAACAGATGTGGTAAAAGTTGTACAGCTCCTGTATTCTAGATCCCAGTACTTCCTTCAAAGGCCCTTATGCTAAGGTGACCAGACGTCCCGCTTTTGGTGGGACAGTCCCACCTTAAACCAATCTGTCCCACGTCCCGCGGGGTTTTTTAACTGTCCCAATTTTGCCTTCTGAAGTGCGCTCCTTTTTTTGCAGGGCGCCCCAAATCTTGTAACCCTCCTCGGCGCCGCAGCCGCAGGACGCACTGCAGCTTTTGGGGCGGCTCAGGTTTACTCCCGCCCTGTCACCAGGTGAAACGAGGAAGCGCCCTCAAAACGTCAGTGCGCATATCTGCTCCGTCGTCCGGCTTAAAAAGGTGACAGTCTGGTCACCTTACCTTATGCTCAGCGAAAAACAATCTGCTGGTGATCCCTGTCCCGAAAGGCATGCGGCTGGTGTCAACCAGGGCTATAGCATTTTTGGCCTTGCCCAACCTGGTGGAATGCTCTGTCAGATGAGACCCAGATCCTGCAAGACCTGATGCAATTCTGCAGGGCCTGTAAGATGTAGCTGTTGCACCAGGCCTATGGCTGAGGCAGCTATGGATTTCCATCCAATGGCCTTCCTCTTTTCCACCCCTCTTTCCCTTCTGTTTTTCTATATATGATAAATCGGAATGTGTGGTTTTAATGGATGAGAGCTTTCAGTTATCATCTAATTCAGGGGTCTGCAACCTGCGGCTCTCCAGATGTTCATGGACTACAATTCCCATCAGCCCCTGCCAGCATGGTCAGTGGGCCATGCTGGCAGGGGATGATGGGATTTGTAGTCCATGAACATCTGGAGAGCCACAGGTTGCAGACCCCTGATCTAGTTTTATTTCGTGGTCAAGTGGAAATGTTGGTTTTAACACATTGAATTTTATTGTGTTTATGTTTTTGTTATATGTTGGAAGCTGCCCTGAGATAAATAAATAAGTAAAATACCTCAGCCATAACCTGAGTTACCAATGGGTTAACCCAGTGGTTTCATTGATTTTGCTGAGGAGTCTGCCTGTTTTGAATGGATACACTGTCCCAGAAGGAGCAGGTTTGAAGGGTGCTGTTAGATTTGTTCTTATAGATGCAAGAGACGGGACCTTTAACCACATTTTGTTGGTGTGGCAACTCTAACCTTTCTTGATGAGCATCATCTGCTCACAGTTATCCATGCTGCCATCATGCTCAAGACAAATTACTGTAATGTGCTCTATACAGAGCTATGTGGGACTCTTGGGTAACTTCAGTTATTGCAAAATGTAGCAATAAGACTATTAACTGGTTTTGTTACAAGGAACATTATCTCACTGGTTCTGAATAAGCTATATTCTGCATAGGCTGAACAACAGTAGGGCTCTTGACGTTAAGCTCTCTGGAACTAGAGTCTTTAAAAAACCACTTTCTGCCAATCCAAGGAGCCCTGTGGTACACAGCGATAAACTACAGGACTGCAATCAAAGCTCTGCTTCTGACCCAAGTTCGATTCCAACAGAAGTCAGTTTCAGGTAGCCAGCTCAAAGTTGACTCAGCCTTCCACCATTCAAGGTTGGTAAAATGAGTACCCAGCTTAGATAGCTCAGGAAGTTAATGGTACCCGCCTCGTAAACATAGTCTGCCTAGCAAATGTCGTGATAGATGTCACCCCAAGCAATAGTAATGACCTAGTGCTGGCGAATATGAATGCATGCTGGTTTATGCTAACTTTAAAGTTAGTTTTCCCGGCATAATTTTAAGCATTTTTAAAGTTTTTACAGACGTCCATCTTTTACTGCTGCTGGTATATTTTATTTATTTAAACTGTTTTATAAATCGTACTCTCAGCCAATGGCTCCCAAAGCCATCTACAAGCACAGACTGAGTGTGTAGTCTATAAAATGTTTAAGGACATTAACGGCACACATGAGCTAGACACTGGACCTCAACAATAAGTGGATTGGAACAAATGAAAAATTACACAGAGTGTAGAATACAGGGATAAAGAAGTCCCTTGACCAACATATGAGTAATTCTTATTTCGGAAGTCCCATCAAAATAAATATATTGCATGTTCATTTTTAAATGGCTGGTTTGTGTGAAAATTTTATGTATCTGGCCTCAGACAGCATCATGACAGATAGAAACATATTTCAACTACTTTCAAAATTCTAATAAAAAATATACACAAAATATTTGCTCCAGAAGAAAAAGAAAGGAGTGGACTAAGAAGCAGAAGATAGTTTCTGGATAAAAGGGCCAAGCTCTGACTTGCAAATTGAAGTCTTCGCAGACTGAAGCAAGTTTACGCATTTCACCAACCTGCCATATTTCTATTCACCAGGTCACTAAGGCAAAAGACCTTGGCCCTCTGACAATGCTGTTCTCCTCTCATGAGATCTCCACAAGTTACCGTATATACTCATGTATAAGTCGAATTTTTCAGCACATTTTTAATGCTGAAAAAGCGCCCCTCGACTTATACGCGGGTCATTAATTTTTTGTATTTTTACTTTGCTGGCCAGCAGGGGGCGCAGTTTTTATGCCAGTGACACCAAATTTTCAGGGTACCCTCAGAAGACACTCCTGATGATACCAGCCAAGTTTGGTAAAATTTGGTTCAGGGGGTCCATAACCCCCATTCTCCATTGTTTTCAATGGGAGCTATTAGTAGATGGGGCTACCCTTTTGAGGGTCCATAACTTTGGACCCTCTAAACCAAACTTCACCAAACCTGGCTGGTCTCATCAGGAGAGTCTCTTTATAATGCCAGCCAGGTTTGGTGAAGTTTGGGTCAGGGGATCCAAAGTTATTGATCCCCAAAAGGGTGCCCCATCCCCCATTGTTTACAATGGAAGCTAATAGTAGATTTTCCATTTCTGATAATATCCCTCTTAAAATCTAAGTTGAGTTACATTTGGACATACAGATGATGATGAGGAATCCAGTTTTGAAGGATTTTAATTGTTGATACCATATTGTTTTTGTTGACCCTCTTTTCCACTTACTGTTTTTCCAGTTTACTGTTGACCCTCTTTTCCACTTACTTTTTCCAGTTTACTGTTTTTCTTTAAAATAAATATTCAAAAACATTTAACCTACTGATGCCTCAATTGATGTAATTTTATTGGTATCTATTTTTATTTTTGAAATTTACCAGCAGCTGCTGCATTTCCCACCCTCGACTTATACGGGAGTCAATAAGTTTTCCCAGCTTTTTGTGGTAAAATTAGGTGCCTCGACTTATATGCGGGTCGACTTATACACGAGTATATACGATATAAGGAAGTCAAAAGAGATGTCTTATGTCTTTACCAGAGCATCTGCTTCCTCCATACCTCAGCAAAGAATAGGACCCCTCCTCTCACTTATAATTTGATAAATGCAGAAAGATTGAGGGAGGAATGGGGGCAGAAACACTTCTTCCTGCTCTTGAGCTCAGTCTGTTATGAGAGACCTCCTCAGCTCTCTGACGTGCACAAAGGACTTGTGGGGAAAGTGGGTGTCAGGGTCTGTTCCCACGCTGTGTCTGACAGTGAGGATGATGGCCTGTCACGCCGGTCTTTTGACTCCAACGTAGGTGAGACCCCCAAAACCAGACCTGGCAGCAGTGACTCATTGGAGGATGAGGAACCAGCTGCGGCCACACCAGCCTCTGATGGCCTTACAGAACCAGGGCCAGCTCAGCAAGCACCCCCAGAACAGTCCCAGCGCTCACCTTCAGCCCCCTCCCCCCGCTTGTAGCCCTCCTGATTCCACTACCCCGCTAGACCAGTGCCGGCAACGGCTGCGGCGGGACCTGACAGAGCGCTGGCGATCAGCCAGACTGGCTGCTCACAAGATGTGAGTGCTCACAGACTCGGCTCCCTATGCAAGATGTGAGTGCTCACAGACTCAGCTCCCTGAAGCATGGCAATCAGTGCCACATGGATAAAAAGGGCTGGTGGCTGCTTCATGCCTTTGCAGATGACAACAGCTCACGTTGATGGCTGCCCTGTTCTGAACTTCTGACTTCTGGACAATGGCATATCTACCTAGGGACAAGGGGTACCCCTTGTCCCCAGGCGCCACTCTTCTGGTCACGTGGGGGGCACAAAATCACGTGACCAGGAAGTCCTGCTGCCTTGTCGTTTTCGCGGACCCGTCCATATCAGTCGAGGCATGCAAAAATGACGAGGCAGCAAGACTTCCTGCTACCTCCAAGCACCCTCAACCGCACCCTGGACTCCCCCCTTCCTTCCCCCCTCCTGCCGACTGGGCTCCCAGCCGGCAGGGAGAGTCGGGGGGGGAGGTGGGCACCCTAGACCTTGCCCATGTCCATGGTGACATGGGCAGGGTCAAGGGCAGGGGGTGGAGCCTGGGGGCATCAGGGGTGGAGCTGGGGGCATCCTGGAGACAATTTGTCTCTGGGCGCCATTTACCCCCGGTACGCCTCTGCTTCTGGATTACAACCCTGTTTAGGGACCTTGCTGAACTGGTTCCTTGTGGACGTCCTTGCATGACCTTTGCTGAACTTGTGGACTTGCTCTGTATGGACTTTGCTGCACTGGGGCTTGTGGACTTAGTTTGAGTGAACCCAGCTGCACCAACGGAGCGATGAGCTTCTGTGTGTTTCTTCGTGCCTACTTTGGGGCCAGCCCGTGACAGCGGGATCTCTCACATAGAACAAAACTTTGAAGAAGGCCAAAGCAATTTCAGAGGTTTCAGCCACTTCAGCTTGTTCCAAACCCAGAAATATATTAGAGGTACCCTCTGACCCCTCCCAACTCTTCTGACGCCCTCCAATTTAGAAGAGAAAGAATTAAAATGGAGGAAAGTGTAAAATAATGTTAATTGATGGTGCTGTATAACTAACTGCAATACAAATACACCAGGATCCTAAAATAAATGCTATTATTTAATTAATTTATAGTCTGCCTTTCCATCTAAGACTCAAGGAGGATTGCACAGCGTAAGTCAATGCAATCAATAGGATAAAACATCTAATAAGCAATGTAATAAGACTAGGACTACAGAAATCTGAAACGAAACCTAAATACTAGACATGATATGTTAAACAATGCAGAACACGGTATTACGTAAATACAGACCAATGATGTCAGGCCAGGATAATTTCTACAGTCAACAGGTAATGCTGTTCCCTTTCCCAAAAGCACCTTTCTGAGCTATTGCATGACAATAATTACCTTTAGAGAAGCACCTTCCTGAAAGATTATATTTTACCCAGTTTGATGGATGCATTTGCTCCAATTTCAAAAGTAGATTGCTTTCGTTATGTAGTGTACTCCAGTGTTAGTATTAGTACAGAGATTGCTCCATCTGTGCAAATAATGAGATTTGCAAAAGTGAACTTACTGTGCTTAGAAGACCCTTTCCCTTGAGGTGGGCACCCCATGATATCACATGAAAGGTTTGTTCACAATTTAAACTGAGTAGTATTTCAAGTACCGGTAGTTTTTGCAAGTGACAGCGTTCAGCATGTAGGCAAACTAGGTAGCCTCTACTGCCGCATGTTCACAGTCTACTGCCTTGCTTGGATAAGCTGTGCCCTACGGCCATCACAGGCACTCAGACCCCACTTAAAATCAACTGCTTCTCAAGGTTATGTGCTACAATTTGCATGTGTACCACTGGCAGCATTCATCAGTCAGCAGCAATCATCATGTTTGGGCATGCTCAGACCTTAGTGGATCAAATTACAGTTCCTGGGCAGCAGAATGCACAAAATAGTTGAAATCCACTTGAAAACACATGCTCTGCTTTGAGAGTCAAGAAAGGAAAACACCTAAGGCAGCTTTTCTCTCACATACACATACACCTCAACCCAGTCGGATCAAGACAACCTGTTTTGTAAAATAATAGCTTTATTAAATATGCAGCATTCTGATAGCTCAATCTTGGTGGAGCTTGGAAGCTAAACAGGGTTTGCTGTGGTATGTGGATGGAAGACCACTAAGTTGCTGGGCAGAAGACAATGGCAAACTGCCTCTGCTCATTTCTTGCCTTGAAAACTCCATGGTCCCGGAGTTGCCATGTGTTGGCTACAGCTCGATAGAACACTGTGGTGGTGGTGGTGGTGGTGGTGGTGGTGGTTAATAATACTTTAGGTCAGATTGGTTGGGTAAAAGGCAGAGTAGGACAGGGACAGCTGCAGGAAAGTGAGAATGCACCTGCATAACCATTTAGAACACTTTTTTTCAAGTATTTGAGAGCATGGTTTAATTGACTCCTGTCACTTTAACTGGGACTCCAAAATACGTAACCAAGTTAAGACCTTAGGTTTCTCTTTGCATTTTTTTTTACAAATCAAGGTGAGACTCAAATTCTCCAAACAATTAAACAAAGAATATTAGATATCGAAAAACAAATTTTGTTACCTCACACTAATAGAACATGTTCACCATTGATCTATGGAATTCCATGGTCACCCCGTGGATCTTTATCAGAGTATTCCTCTAATCTCACATCCCCAGTTTTAAGGCGCCCCTTCATGCAAGCTCATTTTAATATTCTCTCTACAGCAATAACTCGAGGATCCTCCTACCCGAAAGATTTTGTTCTTGCTCCTTCAGTCAAACGACAGAACATGTTTTATTGCACTGTGCTCGCCATACTGATTTATGTAAACAATTCATTGAGCCCTACATCAATTTAAATCTCGCTCCCTCTGATAGGGCCAAAACTCAGATACTTCTCAACAATCGCTGCTCTAAATGACTGAAGATGTAGCGACGTTCTTAGTTCTGGCTTTGTGAAAAGATTAGTCACTTTGACTTTGACCTTATTTTGGTTATCCTTGTTTTAAAAATTTAACTTGTGCCTAATAAAGGTGATTGATTGATTGATTGATTGATTGATTGATTGATTGATTGATTGAATGATTGATTGATTGATTGATTGATTGATTGATTGATTGATTGATTGATTGAAGTATTTGAGAAGGGAAAATGACATTTTTTCAGGGGTGCCACTCACAAATGGTGGTCAAGTTGCGGTTCAGGCGATTCAACATTTCATCCATCAGCAGCCACTACTACCTCAGAACAAGTGACTGGATGTCATTTTATGATTATGTGAGGTTCTATGAGGGGAAGGACTATTGCTACTTGAACAGTGAGCCCCAATATAGATGCACTGACCCATATCCTGATTTGGTATTTGATGGCTTGCAGAAAGCCATCTGTTATTGGAGTAAGCGTTGATGTGGCATTTTTATGGCAACCCTATGCTATTTGGTGCTTCTATTATATAAGTCTGTTGCCTACACATCAGGTGAAAAGTTTGGAGGTGGAACTGAAAGGAACAGTAAGGACCCAGTCTTACTGTCTTACTGTTAAAAAAAACAGGGGGGAATTGTTTCCAAAAATGCCTTTCATCACTTGTATCTTCTGCATAAATTATTATCCATTCAAAACTCTGCACTCAAAAGGCAGGACAGCCCTTCCACTTTCGATACACCATCTTTCCGTCCTTTCAGATTGTTCTATGACATTCTTCTAGCTTCATTTCAGAAAAATACTGAAACAAAGAAAATAGCTAAGCAGAGTTACCAGCGGAAGGGTTGGGGTCGAAGGCATGTGACATTGCCAATAGAGTTGACATCACCAGGACACTTCTGGGACAACAGGTAACTCTAGGGAATTGCCAGAAACTTTATTGTAAAACTAGAGAGTTTCTGACAACTCTTAATGCCTAACCATTGTTACTTTTGGGTTATATCTGAAACTGGTGTACGAACTCAGAGGCTGACAGCAAGTTCTTCTTTATTTTTCTCCCACCACTGCTCGATGTTTTGGTGGGCAATAGAGGTGATTGGCAGGAAGCTTCCTGCTGTAGCAGAAGGCCTGGCAAACCTATCTAAGTGTGCACATCTACGTGTAGGGATTTATAATCTCCATTCTATTTTCAAAATTCATCATTTTTAAAAGGAAAATAAAGTATTAAACCAGTGTTGGCGAACCTTTTAGAGACCGAGTGCCAGGGGCAGAGTGAGGAGAAACTGCGCCCGGGGCATGCGTGCGGCCTGTGCCCCTGCCACACCCCCATCCGCCCCCGCCCTGCAATGCCCCAAAACACACTGCCACGCCCCCGGAACACCCTCACTGCGCCCCCACAGGGGAATGAGCCCAGTGTGTTGCGTACCTCTTGTCCCCTTGGTGCTATGCCACTGCTGAGTGCCCAAACTGGGGCGACGGCGCACGTGCCCACCAAGGGGGCTCTGAGTGCCACCTCTGGCACACGTGCCAGAGGTTCGCCACCACTGTATTAAACTATGCTTTTTTGCTCTCAAGTAACAGCTGACAGGGCTACCCAGTGGGGTTTTCAAGGCAAGAGACATTCAGAGGTGGTGTGCCATTTCCTGCCTCCACATCATACTCCTGTATTCCTTGGAGGTCTCCCATCCAAATACTTGCCAGAATTGACTCTGCTTACCTTCTGAGATCCGACCAGATCATAGTAGCCTGGGCTACCCAGGTCAGGGCAAAATATGCTTATGGCTGCTATACTGCTTGTTCATTCCTTGCCATTCCTGTAACAGAAGTTTAACTCGGAAAAGATGAACATATGGCTAGCAATCTCCCACACACTCCACCACCTCCAGCACCGCAAGAGATTCTCTGGGGTAAATCCTACACAATATTGAGAGGCAATTATAAATAGTTAATACTGTATTATATTAACAATATGCCTGACAAGATATTTACCGTGAAGTAATTAAATGACAGGAGAGAATTAATGCTCTGAATTAGCTGAAATAAATTATTCATAACTGTAAATGGTAAGACAGATCCATGGAAAGAGGGTGGAAAATTCTCAAGGAAGAGAAACTCATTCTCTGGCGTAGATGTGGTGTATGGATGTGTCGTGAGGCAATTTCTCCAGAGCATTCTATGGCTTTTTTCCCCCACACAAAGCATTTGAAATGTTTAGAAAAAGTTTTGAAAATCATTCTTTTTTGTGGTTTTTGTCCGCATAGCCCAGAAAAATAAAGGAAAGCCCAGTTCTTTAAAAAAAAACACCTCACGCAGATGTTTAACATGCTACGAAGACTAAAAATCTGCAACGACTTGTCCGTTCATACACTACATTTACGTAGCATCAAATCTACCTCACACAAAATTTGAAAAATAAAAAATTGCAGGTTCGCATAATCGGCAGGTAAAAATGAATTTATTAGTGCACAGCAACAATAGAAATGGAGGGTGGCCTAAATGCCAAATGAGAAAACAGGATCAGTCAGTTCAGTGCATCCCTAAAAATGTTTGTCCAGTAGCTGCTTGAAAACTGCCCGGAAGAAGAAGAAGAAGAAGAAGAAGAAGAAGAAGAAGAAGAAGAAGAAGAAGAAGAAGAAGAAGAAGAAGAAGAAGAAGAAGAAGAAGAAGAAGAAGGAGGAGGAGGAGGAGGAGGAGGAGGAGGAGGAGGAGGAGGAGGAGGAGGAGGAGGAGGAGGAGGAGTTTATATCCCCCCTTTCTCTCCTGCAAGGAGACTCAAAGGGGCTTACAAAGTCCTTCCCCTTCCCCCCTCACAACAAACACCCTGTGAGGTGGGTGAGGCTGAGAGAGCTCAGAAGAACTGTGACTAGCCCAAGGTCACCCAGCTGGCGTGTGTTGGAGTGCACAGGCTAATCTAGTTCACCAGATAAGCCTCCACAGCTCAAGCGGCAGAGCGGGGAATCAAACCCAGTTCCTCCAAATTAGAGTGCACCTAATCTTAACCACTACGCCACTGCTGCTTCTGCACACTGTATCCGCAGTTAGGAGGCTCGAAATTGACACGAGAAGCTTCTCAGAGCTCTCTCAGCCCCACCTACCTCACAGGGTGTTTGTTGTGAGGGGGGAAGGGCAAGGAGATTGTAAGCCCCTTTGAGTCTCCTGCAGGAGAGAAAGGGGGGATATAAATCCAAACTCTTCTTCTTCTTCTTTTAAAACCCTGATTTCTTGCAATTTTGTCAAACCTTTAATTTGACTTTTCACCTCAGTGAAATCTCCTCTGTACTTTCCTTTTTGCACTGAAATGTTTAAAAAATGTTGGTGGTCTTCAGCGAGTTGAACAGTGCAGTCCTATACGGAATAAAGTTTCACTAAAATCAGTGAGACTTTCTTTCAGGAGCGATTTCAGACATTTGAGCTTCTAGGCGTGGAGCAGAGAAAACATGAGTGATTGGCGCTTCCTGTCCTTTACGCTTCTTGTAATGTAAGCATCGCAGTATCTCCCCACGAGAGATACATGGGAGATCACATTTTAGATGTTACGAGGGGATATAAGTTGGAATATAAGATGTTATGAGCACAAGAAGAAATAGTATTGTTGTGCTTCCTATCATTTCCCAACCCAATGTAAGGTGCCTCTTGCCTGGCCATTCACATGGGAGTGGCTCAAACACTGGATTTTGTAAAAGGACCGCTGGTGTTGTGACTTTTGAAAATCCCAGGCTAAGGGAAATAAAATGGTACAGACTCATTTTGAGGACAGGACCTGGACAAAGTGCCCTCCCCAAATAGTTTGTGTTGCATCCTACACCTGTTATATTTGCCCTGTGTTGGAATCCACCAAAGGGATATATCTTGCAGTTCGTTTGGAAGAAATAAAATGAGCGGAAATAAATACAAATGTAAACCATTGTCCCCTAGAATAGGCTGACCAGCCGTCCCGCTTTTGGCGGGACTGTCACGCCTTTGGACAATTTGTCCCGCGTCCCGCAGGTTCTACAAATTGTCCCGATTTTGGGGAGGCTGCTGCACTGCCTTGGGGGCGCAAGGCAGTGCGGCAGCCTCCCGTGCGCCCGGCCGCAGGAGCGCATGGCCTTCTGGGGCTTGCCGTTTGCTGCTCTGTCACAGGGAGGCAAACGGCAAGCCCCAGAAGCCTGTGCGCTCCTACGGCTGCGCACGCGGCCGCAGGAGCGCACGGGCTTCTGGGGCTTGACGTTTGCCGCCCTGTCACAGGGCGGCAAACGGCAAGCTCCAGAAGCCCGTGCGCACCTGGGGCCGCGCGTGCGCACGCGGCCACCTCCCCGTCTTGGATCACAAAGGTGACCATCTGGTCACCTTACCCTAGAACCAGAGGCATTTTAACAAACCAGAAAATATGCCCTTCGCTTTCAGCCCCATCAGTTAATCAACTAAAGCTTTAAATGATTAATCTGTTGATTCAACAAAACGCAGCTTGTTGTCAACCTACTAAAAAGGGTTAGCACTTAAAACGGTCGCTCAGGGCAATTCAAGCTCTTGAAAAACAAGAAATTTCATTTTTCGGAAAGTCTGTTTTGCACAATCTCTTTTTACCAATTTGAAAAGAAAAAGAAATTGACACTGAACTTACAAGAGGAGGGTTAAAATTAAGGAGACAGACAACATTTCCTGATTAAGTACTTGAAATACTTAGGAAGCAAATACAATTTCAGCTTCTTTAAAAAGGGCAGGCTCTTGAGTCAAACGGAACGGAACATTATTTTCCTCCTGATGACCTCTGCTTTCACACTAAACGGGCTTTGTCCTGTTTCTGATAGCATCAAAACTGTATCACAACATACAAAAGGAGATGTCACAATACAAATATGCCTTTGTTTCAGTGTGTTTTACAGCCTGAGGTTTGCAGAACGATTAAGGGGAAAGCTGGGAGCTCTTCTTTTTTTTAAAAAAAAAATACTGTTTTCAACCAGGCTTTTAAAAGAAAATATTGCTGATGAGGCTTATAAATTAGTAATGCCTGAAACAGGCCACTAACCAGAAAATTGGTGGTAGTGACAGGACAGAGAGATAATCTAAAGAGGAGATCCTCATCAGTCATTGTGAAACGGCCAAAATCTAAATACAAGTAACTGAATATCTTATATTACATTACGGTTACTGTATGCATTATCAATGCAATCCTAAAAAGAGTTACTCCCTTCTAAGTGTCTTCACTTAAATGAACTCAGAAAAATGGGATCTCTCTCCTTACAATTGCCTTACAAATAATTTAAAATATATGGTTTCATTTTAGGTTTTTTTTTTAAATACTGCCAAATGATCTTACTCACTTTCCAGTAATTGTCCCAAACCTTGTGGAGTTGGTGTATTTAGTCAGAATAACTGGCTAATTGCCTGTGCTTTTTTTGTCTAATTCACCATAATGCAAAGAGAGCAATAAAGCTGAAACAAAGAACTTTTAAGATCTGCTGAAATCAATGGGCTTAGACTGGAGTGAATGCATAAGACTGCAGTGCAAATTTTTTCCATTAAGGCATTTTCCCCATGGCCAACATATCCTGGGACAAGGAGGTGAATCATCCCGGTTTGGCCATGATTTCCGCATGGCTTCCGGGTCTACCACAGGCCTGCCCCGCGAGATTTCCCTTATCCTGCACCTTTCAAAAAACAATGAAATTGGGGGTCCTTTTTTAAAAAAACTGCTCAGATCCCACTCCCATGCAGACACCGCAGAAGAAGGACCAGTTTATTTTTCCCGCCTCGCCAGCTGCACCCAATCAGAACAGCAGAAAACAGGACAGTTTGCGTATGCGCGGCAACGTCGGTGAGGAAAATGAAACTAAACCTGGGGCTATGCAAGTTCTTCCTCCCGGCCTAAACGCACTGACAGGCTGCCATGCGGAGAGAGAAACAGAGATAGAAACATCCCAGAATGTCAGATCCCAGTTTTCCCCCGGAATATTTTGGCCGTGGGGAAAACGCCTAAAATCAACGTTTCTTAAACATGTTGATCGGTGGTTGAATTGGAGGTTGGCTTTAAAAAAGAAAAGACAATTAAATGTTCAGGGAAGTGGCTTGAAATTTCCCTGAGAGGGCAGGCAATCCACAGGCCTTCCCATATCTACAGTTCTGTCTTGAAAGAATTTTTGTCGGACCGTTTCCATGTTGTCCTCAGTTGGGTGATCCACACTAGGCAATCTTGCTACATCTTGGAAGCTAAGCAGGGTCATCCCTAGTTAGTACCACCAAGGAATTCCAGAGTCACTCCACAGAAGCAGGCAACGGCAAAATGCCTCTCTTGCCTTGAAAACCTCACGGGATGAGCATAAGTCATGTTATGATTTGACAGCACTTTCCATGACCATTTCCATGGTAACAAACTTTAAAGCTCAACCCTGCCATGCTGAGCCCAGTATCAAATTGAGCCATTGGGCTGACCAGCTCTAGCTTTATACTGTTGGCTCCACCCGTCAAGAAGAAGTGGAGCTTCGGAGTGGAGCAGCAATATAAAGCTAGGGCTCAAAGCCAGCAATTTAAAACTGGACCTGGCCAAGCCAAACCCAGCATCAAAGAAACTCGCCCCCACTCCTGAACTCCACATTGAGTTTGGGGTGAGGTGAGTCCAGGTAAGTTATACTACATATGGTGTTCAGAGGTGGGACACAATTGGAAGAAAGGGGGAAGGCCCACCCAATGTGCCCACTCACAACCTGGTCAAGATGTGCTTGGGGGTAGGCCAGCCATTATGCTTGCACTGAGTACCATTTGGGGCAGTTACGCCTCTGCTAGGCCCCTGGAGCTCTGAAGGGGTCCTTTGTTCAGGATCCAGAGCAGAAACACAAGTTCTTCTCTGTCTCTGCTGTCCAGGAGAGACAATTACACATTCAGCTCACAGACTCATCCAGGAGTGACATGTGCACCTTCCTTTGAAGGTGGAAGAGTCTAGTAAGAAATCTTGGGCTTGTGCGGGGGGTGGGGGATCTCCTTCTGGGTACAGTCCTGAGACTTTCATCCTAACAAGATAGAAAGCAAAATGTTAAAGCCAGAGAAGCAGAGGTGTATGGGGGCCAAATGGCACCTGGAGGCAAAAAACCCTCCGAGCACACCCCCCCACACGGAGCTCACTGACTCGTGAGTCGAGCTACAGCCCCTCTTCCCAGCCCAGCAGCAGGAAGGCACCTGGTCACGTGGGGTGGGGGTGATTTTGCACCTCCCACGTGACCAGATTAATTGCACCTGGGTACATGGGTTACCCCATGTCCCCGGGCAAATACACCACTGCAGAGAAGTGTTGTCTATTGAAATGGACAAAATGGAACCTGAACGTAATAACTACTATGTGTAATGCCAGTCATTACAAATCCTCACTTTTTAAAGAATGGAAACAAACTTACTATGAAAACAAAACAGAACAAATTATGCATACATCTAATACCAGAGTTGGGGAAAAAAACCTCTGCCCAAAATCTTGAAGAATCAATAAGACTAAATAAATCATTAGCCACTCACAGTTTAAAGCAGGATCAAATATCCCTGCTGGTATGGAACTAAGGTACTTGAGTACATCATTTTCTATACAAACAATGAAAATTAGACTGATGAAACCTCTGAATATCCTGCAAATTAAAATACCTAGCGCCCAAATACATGACCAGGAAATTTTGTACAGAAAAGGAGTTAAAATCAAATGCCGCAAGAACATCAGGAAGAAACCAAACCCTCCAATGGAAAACATGGTAACAAAATCTAGGATTATATAGATTACCGTGGTGGCGAACCTTTGGCACTCCAGATGTTATGGACTACAATTCCCATCAGCCAATTGGCCATGCTGGCAGGGGCTGATGGGAATTGTAGTCCATAACATCTGGAGTGCCAAAGGTTCGCCACCACTGAATAGAATATGAGGTTAAACAAAAGACTTGCAAGTGAATAACACATTTTTCTGTTACTTTCTTAAGGTCTTTTAATATATTAAAAATGTATGTGTGTGCCCGTATGTGTGTAGGAGAGAGGACAAGCAAGAGGAAGACAGACAGTGACTTCATAGCCTTCTGCCAAGAAGCCCAAAACACCAGACAGTCCTTTTCTTTAGCATAAGGAAATCGAGGAAGGCACTATAGGGTGCTGTGTGGTTTCCGGGCTGTATGGCCGTGTTCTAGCAGCATTCTCTCCTGACGTTTCGCCTGCATCTGTGGCTGGCATCTTCAGAGGATCCTCTGAAGATGCCAGCCACAGATGCAGGCGAAACGTCAGGAGAGAATGCTGCTAGAACACGGCCATACAGCCCGGAAACCACACAGCACCCAAGTGATTCCGGCCGTGAAAGCCTTCGACAATACATTGAAGGCACTATAATTTGGGCAAAGATTTGGGCAACTCTTACTTTCCCCCTGGCTGATCTAAACATCTCTTTGGAGAGTCTGAATAAATAACTAAGTCCCATTTTCTCTCTTTTCTTTCTCCACATTCATCTCCTTTTTAATGTACAAATGTCTGATGTATTATTAATCTCAAAAGGTAAACTGGCAAGATTCTTAATCAAAGCAAGTACCAGTTTCCTCACAAATTATCTGTTTACTGTCTGCTAAGAAACATGTTCCTTTGGAAACAGCAGGTATTTAAATTGTGTTTTTATAGACACAAATCTCCAGGGGTTCTTTTTTTCCCTAAGTAAAAAAGATGGAATGTAAAAAGATGTTGCCTCACTCTTCAAAATCAATGGAAGTTACAAGTGTTTAACTTTGGGAGGAATATGCCTCAAAATGAAGAATTTACTCCTCTTGGAGGAATAAAACACACAGATTATCTCAATGAGCCAAACTTTTGTGCTAACCTAAGATAATGTAATTTTGGAAATAGTTTCAGAGGGAAGCCATGTTGGTCTGTAGGAGAACAAGAGCAGCCCAATGCCAGCAAAACAAAGAACCAACTCCAAAAGGTTTTCTCGGTGGTGCCGGTAGGCAAAAAGCAGAAAAAGCTTCCCTGCCGCTGGACTCTATGGGCCTTTGTCACCCAAAACAGTGGCATAAGCCCCAGCGCCCAGCTGGAGTTCCGGCAGGCAAAGGCCAGGTGGAAGCCAACTCATGTCGGCTCCACCCCCAACCATGCCTCTGGAACACCCATGCTATCTTGCCGGGGTTGCAGGAGCGCAGATGTGATACTCTGCATCTGGCCAATGTGGAGTGCAATGGTGGCTGCCCGCCAGTGGATTTCCCCCTCTCCCAGGTTGCGAGCCACCTCTATAGGTGATTCAGCTCCCCCACACTTCTGGATTGGAATGTTAGACTCTAGTCCACTAGCATAGACCAACAAGATTTTCAGAGTATAGGTTTTCCAGAGTCAAAGCTCCCTTTTTCTTTTGGAAAGATACTTTCAAACGAATTTTAAGAAAGTAGAGGTTACATCATACCTAAAATACTCCAAGTGATTTCGGTCCATTAAAGTAAGAACCAACATCTTCAACTAATGTATTGTCGAAGGCTTTCACAGCCGGAATCACTGGGGTGCTGTGTGGTTTCCGGACTGTATGGCCGTGTTCTAGCAGCATTCTCTCTGCCAGCCACAGACGCAGGCGAAACGTCAGGAGAGAATGCTGCTAGAACACGGCCATACAGCCCGGAAACCACACAGCACCCCATCTTCAACTAAGCTTGGAAACACTCTGGCGACCACAGTAGCTGTTTCTACCCAGGTGTAATGGGGTTCATATTTGGTACCTCCCAACAACACAGACTGTGGCATTTTACACTATCCATTACACTTTACTTTTTCGGTTAACTTGATAGATGACAGTGAGACTTGCTTTCAAAAGCTTTAGGTTCAGCTTGCAAGAGAAGAAAAACTGCATATGTTTGATAGTAGAAGATGAGTATGTCTTAGATACTGGAGCAACGATATTAGCCCCAAGGCCAGGGTAGAAAACAGTGTTGTTAAGTTTGTCTCTTAATGGTGCAAGTAATTTATTAACTGCAGTGTGATTGTGCTAGTATTCATATTTATAAGAAACACAGTTGATAAGATTTTCTGCCATTTATAATTTAAGTGCACATTTTCACAAAGTCATGTTGTTCACAGGACTTTCCACGGCTTTCATACTGAGCAATAGTTATACCACAAATTCAAGTTTTAAAACTATCTTTTAAATATATGTATGTAGACTACCCACACTCCATCTTCAGTTTGTTAATGTTGAAAAACTACAAGGTATTTAATTGATCCATACTTTTAAGCTAAGGAACTGAAATCCCATCCGTTTCACTGTTCTTAATTTGCTACCTCTTTTGGTGCAAACTTTCCCTACAAAGTGAATTTCATGAGTCGTTGCAAGCTATTTGCCTGGAATTGTCTGCAGGTAGCTCTCAGGAAGACTGCTGAAACTATGAACAGGAGCCTAGAGGTAGTTTTGGAACACATGAGGGCTAATGAGATGAAACCTAATCCCAACTAAAGGAAATGCACTGCAGGAGTTGGGGGGAGCTTGACCTGGGAAATGGGACCTCTCCTGTTCTGGATGGGGTCACATTTCCCCTAAAGGAGAAGGTTCATAGCTTGGGGGTGTTCCTGGACCCAGGCCTCCTGTTGGACAAACAGCTGGCAGCAGTGGCTAGGAGTGCTTTTCATCAGCTTCTACTGGTGAGCCAACTATGGTGCTTCCTGGGCTGGCAAGACCTTTCCACTGTGGTACATGCCCTGCTAACATCTCATTGCATTGGGACACCCCCCACCATAGCAGGAGGCCTGGAAGCCATACATAGAAGCTACATGAATGACCTCAGAAGAATCATGTATAAAAGAAGCAACTTCTTTTTCACCTTTTCAGCAAAACAATACTGAGTTGAGGAACTCTTTAAATCACCCCTTTTATGCAAGTTTAAAGGCCAACCTGATAAGCTTTACATCTTTTATCTGACTGAAATCCTGATATTGAGGGGGCTCCTAGCTGCCATGAAGCTCAGGCCCCTTCCGCACGGATCGGTGTAATCCACGCATGGACGGTCCCAGAACCGGCTGGGACGACGGTGCCGTGGAGCACCGTCGCCCGGCCGACCCGGCTTGTCCCTGGCCCTCCGGCAACTCGCCGAGGCCTGGAGACACGCCCCCCCGGACCTGCGCGCCTGCTTGAGCGTCGCAGGGCAGGGGGCGTGTCCCCAGGCCTCAGCGACGCGCCGGAGGGCCAGGGACCAGGTAAGTGATGGGTGGGAGTGGGGGGGAGGGCGCCTTGGAGCCGCTGCCGTTCGCACGGCAGTGGCTCCAAGCCGGCATTTTCCAACAACCTCGCTCCCCGAGCGAGGTTGGGAAATGCCGGCTTCGCGCCGGTCGGGCGACGCGAGGGCGGCGCAGCTACGAAGCAGCTGCGCCCCCTGTGCGAATGGCTCCCTGGGGACAGCGTTTTTGCCGTCCCCAGGGCGCCATAAAACGCCCGTGCAGAAAGGGCCTCAGAGAATAACTTTGGTTAATTTCCATTAACTTTGGTTAATTTCCTTTGCTCTCCTTTTTAAATATGATTGTTCATTTGGGTTATTTCTTGATGTTGTGCAATCTGATTATGTAATGTGTAATAAATGCATAATAAAGGTTTTTGATTTGATTTGAGAAGGACAAAATGACTCCTCTCCCAACGTCTACCTACTTGTTTTCTGGAGTTTTTTGATATGTACAGTGCAATGAATTGGAGACAATTAAGTTTTCTGTTGGTGAAAAAAGAAAAGAGCGGACTGATTATCTTTGACTACCAAAAAAAGGTTATGCTAAGAATCACGCAACCTCCATGAAGTACATCTATGTGGGGAATGGGCTATAGTACAGAGGGGAACAGAATGAGACTAAGCAAAAAAAGTTGGTTGGATGCAATGTATTACCTCTTATAAACTAAATATTGTGTCACTTTATAGGTTGTTAGAATGGTTTGGCATAACTTTTTGGAACAACTACACTAAATGGTACAGTGTCCAGCCCCAAAAACATAAGCACTGCAGACACATTGCTTATCTGGATATATATATACATTCAAAGAATATGACTAATTAAATCTAATATGTGCTTTAATTCCAACAGATACAGTAACAATAGAAGAAAGAGAATACAATATTCTGAAGATAATATTTTTTCTGTGCCCTATATCAGTGCTAATAGTGGATCTTTTAGATCCTGTTTAGACTTCACCCCACACACATCTGTTTTTTCCAAAACTCTACAAAAACAGAAAAACAGAGTCCAGTGAAGACGTCTAAATTTTCCATTTCAATATGCATGGTGTGGTTTAAACCACCATCAATAATGGGTCCAGTGTTTATATAGATTATAATTCGATCAGGATTAGTTATTACTTTTGTAATCTCCCTTGAGTTTTAGGAAGGAAGAAGAGTTTTGGATTTATATCCCCCCTTTCTCTCCTGTAGGAGACTCAAAGGGGCTGACAAACTCCTTGCCCTTCCCCCCTCACAACAAACACCCTGTGAGGTAGGCGGGGCTGAGAGAGCTCCAAGAAGCTGTGACTAGCCCAAGGTCACCCAGCTGGTGTGTGTGGGAGTGTACAGGCTAATCTTAATTCCCCAGATAAGGCTCCGCAGCTCAGGTGGCAGAGCTGGGAATCAAACCCGGTTCCTCCAGATTAGATACACGAGCTCTTCACCTCCTACGCCACTGCTGCTCCTCCTACGCCACTGCCGGAAGGAAGGAAGGAAGGAAGGAAGGAAGGAAGGAAGGAAGGAAGGAAGGAAGGAAGGAAGGAAGGAAGGAAGGAAGGAAGGAAGGAAGGAGGGAAGGAGGGAAGAGGGAGGAAGGAAAGAAGGAGGGAAGGAAGGAAGGAAGGAAGAGGGAGGAAGGAAGGAAGGAAGGAAGGAAGGAAGGAAGGAAGGAAGGAAGGAAGGAAGGAAGGAAGGAAGGAAGGAAGGAAGGAAGGAAGGAAGGAAGGAAGGAAGGAAACACACCCTTGGTACAAAGTCCCAATTGTGAATGTGAGTTCTTTGTCGAAGCAGCCCAGGCTGACCATAATATCAAAGGGCAAAAGTCAATCTGATTTTCTGATTTTGTACGTGAAAATAATTCTAGTATAATAAATTACAATTAATTTAGAATGATATGAACCGAGAACACAAGTTATGTATGTTTTAGTGCGATTTTTAGGACAGAAATCTGATCTGTATTTTGTTCTTCAGATTTTCAACCCATTCCATAGCCACCTTACAATGAAGATGCATTCCAGAAAGAAGAATGTGCATTCAGTATACATAACAGTACTAAAGACAGCAGCATCTCCAAACTGCACTAGCAGGTGATCAAAAACCAATTTCTTGGTGTTACATAGTTGTGCATTACACATGCTCACATTGGAATAATATTGCAATATGAAATAAAGCAATTGTCTTTTTACAACAGAGATTACTTAGTCTTTTTTGATTGGGACTCCCCACTGACCTGAAAGTCCTTGTAACCTGCTAGTTTCTTTCTACAGAAATAGATATAAGGTTCTTGTGTCTGTGCAGACTGTGTGCTATTTTCTTTTATCATGGAAGAATAAATTTGATTTGATTCGGGGCTAATATGGGTGACCCCACCTATAAGTCTCCTACGATGCAATCTTATGCGCTGATCCACCCTGCATTCGTACAACTTTTATTTCCAGCATCAACAATAAAATAGCAAAACACCTAACTGGATTAAAACCTGACGACGGTCATGATTACAAAGTCTTTTGTTTTACAAGAAATGAAGTGTTATTACTTATTACGCTTTGTTTTATACCTTTGCATTCTTCAAATCAAACAGTTCTGTAACAAAGCTTGCAGAACTGGATTTGTCAGTATCAACTGACTGTTCATTCAAAGTTGCTCTTTTCTTTTTCTTTTACATGCTAACACCACAATCGGGGGGACGGGGAGTGTGTCAGAATTTGCCTATGAAGGTGGTGTGGGGCTGCACCAGCAGCTTTGCCCTCTCTCTGGCACTTGCCCGGCAGGGGGGCGAATCCACCAGTGGGCAGCCATTGTGGCCCTCCACAGCAGCCCTCTACAGCAGCACCCTGCCCCCCCCCACCTCTGTTAGTGTGGTGAAGGCATTTCAGAGGCATGGCGAGGGGTGAAGCTGACACTTGTCAACTTCCACCCAGCCTTTGCCTGCTGGAATGCTGGTGCCAAAGACTTGGGCTCAAAGCACCCTTTTGTGCGGCACAGACCCATAGGTTTTGGCAGTGAGGAAGCCTTTTCTGTTTTTTACCTCTCTGCACCACTGAGAACCCCCCCCCCCCCCCACTTTGGAGGCAGAAGAACAGCACCGAAATGGCACTGCATCCTTCTGCTGGAGGCTCTGGATTGGGCTGCCCGTGTCTTATCACCAAACGACTGTCCAAAACTAGAGTCACTGGCTGCAGTAGTCTCAGCAGCAGTTGGTTTGAACATCAGGTGAAAGAGAGGGATCCATTTTTATTTTCTGTACATCTGAATCCCCTTCTGCAACACCAGAACTTTTGAAAAAGGAATTTTGACTGGAGAGGCCAATAAAATGGAGGACGGGACAATGATGCAAGCCATTTTGGGACCCCCTGGAAAGAAGGTAAGGGTCTAAATGAAGTAAATAAATACATAAACAAATAAACAAAAAGTCAGGAGGCACAAAATTAATTACTATAGATATGTTTAGTCTTCCTATTTGACTTTATGTACATTGACAGGAACAGGAAGTTTGTATAGCAGAGGGAACTAACATTATACAAGACATAAAAATAGTACATAGTAAAATGTAGTAATAGTAAAATATATTAATCTTGCCATTTAAATTTTGTTCTTATTTTGTTCTTATTTAAATTTTGTTCTTATTTAGGTCATGATTTTGCTTGTGAGCAAAAATCTTCCTACAGGGCAGGGACTATAAGATCAGAATAGGGGAGCCATAACCGCTCTCCCCAAAGTTGACTGTGCCATAAAGACACTATATGTATGATCATATGCCATGTATGATCATTTGCCATGTTGTGGCAGGTTGTTGGTGTATGCACAAGGGGATTCTTCATTCTCTTTCTTTCACTGTGGATGACAGGGGCAATCTCTGCCTTAAGACAGCAACAATCGTCAGCACTAGGATGTTAATAACGACTAGCAACCTGTAAGGGTTCCACGAGTGGAAAGGAAGGCAGGACTGCCAGGGCTCCCAATAAAATTGATAACATCAGAGAAACTTTGTCCCTTCAATGCTAGTGTCACTTTGCTCTGCTGGAAGATCTTCGGAAGTTTCAGAAGGATGTCCAGCACAGATGTCTGTGATTCAACAACAAACATAGGAAAAAAGCAACCTGCCTTTGATACGGGCAATGCAATTCGAAGGGGGGGGGGGGTAGTTGAGGCACGACTGGGGACAGCGCAGCCATGCCACCTTCTAAGAGGCTTGCTGTACTGTGGCCAGCAAGCAGAAAAGTGACGCTGCCCCTGTTCCCGTGCAGGTGGCGCATGCAGGTCAACAGTTTTGCTAACGTAAGTCGCCCCCAGAAAAAGGGGGGAGTTACCAGCCTGAAAGGGCTCAGGAAGTCAACTAAATCCAACTTTGCCCCCAGAAATGTCCCCTTGACACCAGAGTGGGCTACTGCACTGGAGGAGTGTTGGCTAACAGTTGTTAGCATCCAGGCATCAAACTGCCTTGTGGCTGCCCAACACAAACATAAGTGCCCCTGTGCCAGTGCAATGTCCTTTACACTGGCATAAGTGGCATTTCTGCCAGTGCTAGGGTCATACTCCCTCCAGAGTTCTGCCCCTTCCCTCGAGGACTGCACTAAAAGTTACTCCATTCTAGGCCCATTGATTTCAACAGACTTAAACTTGATGTCTTTCACTTAACCTGAATGACTAAGGGAAGGGTTTTGATCTTTAATCACCACTTACTATCAAACTGTTATTAGATGTCAACAATCCTACGTAGGTACAGTATTCTGCTGGAAATTGTAGTTCACGGAGTGAAATTAGAATGCCTAATCTTACAGTTAAGATTCATGTCTTGTAATTACGTCATGGATTGGAAACCCAGCAATACCGTGTACACCCCGCTACAGTGTAATCCCATGCAGTTACTCTGGTCTAAGCACAGAACATTTTGTGAGTGTGGTGATACTTCCTAGTACTGAATTGTGTGTGTGTGTGTGTGTGTGTGTGTGTGTGTGTGTGTATGTGTGTGTTAAGAGTTTTCAAGTCACTTCTGACTAAGCCACACATTTTTGAGAGGCTCTCCCAAGTCCTGAGAGGGAAGTGTGGAAATTGACACAACCTTATACACAAGTACCTGCACTACTACTTTCTTTGCTTTGCTTTGCTTTTCATAAGAACACCAAAAAAAGCTCGATCTAAGCAACAGGCTTAGACAGGAGTAACTGCATAGAACTACAGTGTAACTCTCTGAACAACAGAAAGCCTAAACATCCAGTCACTGAGTGAACTTTCTACAAACCTCTTAATATTTTGATGCAAACTAAAACAAAAGATAACTTTTTGCCCACAGTATTAATAAGAATAAATAACGGATAACATTGTGTGTTGTGGACTTCTGTGACTACATGTTTCTCAATGAAATCAGACAATAGGTTTTATAACTATGCAAGGGAAACAAAATGTTGTTTTCGAACGGTATTGTTCCCATATTTGAAAATATTGAGGAATATGGACAGAAAATATTTTAAAATGGAAATGGTGGTAAACACAGAGAGAATGCTGGAGTTAAAGGATCATTACTTTAAAATACCCTAACAGTGGGAAAAGTAGGAAGGAAGGAGGAAGAGAACTTTTTGAATGTAGCAAGGCACAATCACCAAAAAAAAAAAAGAACTTTAGTTTGAGGCACGTAAACAGTTCAGCACCACTTTGTGTTTGTTAAGGATCTGATCCACCAAAGTTATTTACATCTGTTCAAAAGCCAAATAAACTCAGGCTGGGATCCTTGAAGTTCGAAAAGCTGTTGACTTCAATTTGTCTGCAATGATAGCAACATGTATCTTTTGGAGAAAAGCCAAATTGTGTGCTGTATTACCTTCACAATCCACCAAAAGAAGAAAAGAGGGGACTCTCAATCTTAATCCCGACTCTCTGCCACCCAAACTGGAGCTACTACTGACTGCAAAAGAGCCAGTTTCCTGCTATGTCCTATCAGACACTAACACATAAAAAACATCTAATGCCATAATTGCGGGATAACAAAACGTGCCATTTTTGAGGAGAAGCTGTTGTCCTGAGCTATTATTCCATCTCCTTGTCTTTGGTAATGAGAGAGAGAGAGATGTAGCAAAGATTCATGACCTTACACAATAACAAAACACAACTTCACGAAATAATGTAACATATTGCTGAGACAGAGAATTAGCTTTAAAATTCGACCTGCAAGCAATTTGCATGCTTTGCTGCAGAAGAGAACAGTAATTTGGGAAACTTCCACAGAAAAGTGGATCTGAACATTTTTAATTCTGAAGGACGCATAAGTAAACACAAAATCACTTTCCAAAGGGCAGATGTCAGACAGGCAGAGCATTCCCTCTTCCCCACCTGTCTTGATGCACGTCTCTCACCCTCTTATAGCCAATAATACATTCCTCTTTTTTCCTACATTCCTAAAAGCTACAGTTACAGGTATATATAGTCTGAATGCCAAGTACAACATAGATTAAGCATCTTAAGAGATCACACTGATGGGGGAGGCTTTTTCTCAAGTATTGCCACTTAAATCCATGGGACCTCTTCTTCATTCAAGTCTGCTCACTCCAAATTCAACAAAAACTATGGGCCCATCCTAGCCAAAGTTCAGCCCTTAGAAGTCCCATTGATATAAACCAGGCAGTTTTAAGTGCTTAACTCAGCCATTGAAATGAGTGGTATTTAACGGTTCTCACTTAGAACTGTGACCTTATTCACACATTTATTAGCATATGAATACATAATTTAGAGTGATTTCCTTTGTATGTTTTTCTCATAACTTGGCCTGCTGCAATATAGCCCTATTTGCAATTTTGAAAGAACGTATTTAAAAAAAAATTCTAGCAACACTTAAACAGAACTGAAGTTTTCTACTGTGAAAAGGAACTCTATTGAGAGACTCAAGTCCTTATAGTTTCATTGTAAATTGGATACAGAAATATATTCAGAGGTGAAATGTGTTGACTGTTCAACTTTCAAAGCAGGGACACCTTTTTTATTAATCTCTTGCTTTCAAAACACATGAACTTTAAATTGTTTAGCTGTTTTGTCTGAAACCCCAGCTTCATCATTTCTGAAAGTATCACCAGTCATTCCCTGGATGAAATAGATTCAGTCAGATAGCAGCTAAACAATCTTAGCTGAAATAGAAATCCTGCCTTTCTTGCCCCCCCCCCCCTCTTTTCAAAACAGATATCACCAACTTTTACTCAAATTGAAATGACAATCTATAATAGGCATTGTGTAATTCAAATATAATGATCTGGTTGGCTGTGTTATGTAATTACATTATTTTTTGTGTGCATCTACCTATCGCTCTAAAAATGATAGGATGCTTCCTTTGATCAATATTGCATGGACCTTTCGCAAAAAAAAATCATTTTGCAGCTTCAAGCTGCAGCTGAAATACAGACATCTGATCATATCTCAGCTGCTTTACAGATTTAAAAAAATCCAGTATCTGTTGTTGTTTTTTAAAGGTATATTCTTCTTCCAAATAACACATTCCCACCTGACTGTAAAATGCAAAAGACATGCTTTCTTCTTCCAAAGGTGGATGTGGAAATAATTAAAAAGGGGCTTCTTCCAAAGCAATTGATGTAGAATCCAAATGTCACGTTGGACTATGCGGAGCTGCTTCAGTACGGATGTATATCAACATCTATCACTCAAGCACACCCCTGAACACGCTCCGCTCCCTTTTCTGATTAGAGATTACAGTTGCTTGAGTTGTCTTACAGGGTGTCAGTGGCTTGAATGACAGATGTCCAGGCCGAAGTGCCACTCGTTTTATTTTCATTTTGGATATGAAACTAATATAAAGGCAATGTTTTCATTACTTTTTAATCCAACTGTTTACTCTGCACAGGGTTTAAAAACCAGGCATCTTTTGGAGGGGGAAGGAGGGGGAGGATACTTCCTTCTGAACTAACATTTTAAAATACACCCTCTCACCAGAAAGATGTCTTTTAATTTCCTCCGCCCCTTTAAATTACATGCCAAATAATTCTTCAGTTTAATTAACCTCAAAGGGAGACTTTCCAGAACGATGTAATTAATAAAGCAAATTAATTTAAAAAAAAAAAAAGAAGAGAGAAAAAGCACTCGCTTTCTAAAAGAGCGACGAATCACAGGAAGAAAACCCATTTTTTTTATCCAAGATATCAACAAAAAGTTTTCTATGAACAAATGTTGGGAGACATTTTTCACAAGTGATGAGCGAAGAAAATATGAACCTCCGGATGCGTGCCCGTGAATTTCAATTGCCACAGCTAATTCCTACATAACCGCACACACTGAAACAGGAGACCACTTTTCCAAACGATGTGGAAGCACCAAAACTGAACACTCAAAAGATAGCCATCTATGAGCCACTGATGCAAGAGGAGCATTGCTGATGCCCCCTGGATGCGCCTGGGACTCCTCCAGAGCTACTCCGGAGTGTGCGGCATGCAGATTTCAGCTCCAGTCGATAATGCCACGCTCTGTATCGAACCAAACTTTTGTCAGTCGAGGAGCGAAGACTTTCAAGCCGGACAGCAAAAGCTTTGCAGGCGCCCTTTCCCTCCCCTCAGACAAGTTGGCTCTTTCCAAGACAATCGCCTGATTCTACTCTCGCTCCGTCCACCTTCTCTGGCACCCGAGGCAGAGGCGACAACACTCCCCAAACGCGAAATACCTAGACAGACTTACCGAGGAGCTTGCTGGGAGTGTCCTCGTTGTCATTTGATTCCACAGGCGCAAGCAGGGGCTCATTCAGTTCGTTGTCTGAAGCAGCTGCCTTGTCCTCACCTCTCAACTCTGCATTCATTTCACTCCGCAGTGACAGCAAGGGCTTACTGACTTGTCCAGCTATCATTGGATCCTAGGGATGGGGGGGAAAGAAGAGTGAAGGGGGGGGAAAGTGGCAGCTTTGGTGTGCGGATTCTGTCTCCCACTCCCTCTCTCTCTCTCTCTCTCCCTCTTGCACACACATACACACACATGCACTCTCTCTCTCTCTTTCTCTTATCTGTGGCTGCTCCCGCTGTTATTGCTGGCTGCAGTCAAGTGAAGAGCTATTACAGATCCAATGAGTTTTCCATTACTCCCCACCCTATTAAAGCTCAACTAGCATGTGAAAGATTCCGGATGCTTTGGAGGGAAAACTTCAGTCAAAGCGACGTCCCCGACACAGTTTTAATTGTGGGATGCGCTTCTTGGTGTGCATGTGTGTATGTCGGCGGGTGTCTTTTTTACACCTCGCTCTCCGCTTTAATGTGGTAAGGTAAGGAGAGAGGGGAAATTGCTGTGAGGAAGGTCCAGCTGTACATTAAAAAGAAGAGAGCGGAACATCCTAGAGCTTACTCTCTCTAAAATGAAAAAAAAGAGGCATTTTCACTAGTATGACATCCATCACATCAGAAAGACAACAACAATTTTTCCCAGCACAGAAGTGTTTCTGCTACACTACAAAGCAATAATTAAAAAAAATATATTACCATTTCATCACATACCATCGAGAGGAAACAATGAAACCCTTTTACTCTTTTGTCTTTGGGCTACCAGGATCTCAAAAAGTCCATGAACTCGTCACTTATGAGGGAAAAACCACCACAATATAAAAGAGATAAATGCAACAAACATATTAACAAAAGACAACACCAGCAAAGGATACTTACAAAATCATTCTTGGGTTGGGGAAATTATATTTCCGTAATAAATAGGCGTCTATGCAAAATACACACAGGTTTAAAATGTTTCCTGAATGTCTGAATGTGTCTTATCTTCTCATTCAGAGGATTTTTTTTTGGGGGGGGGGGGGGGGGTTGTCAGATAATGACTTCCATCAAGAGTCCAGAATTTGTTTTGCCATTAGAACAGCAAGAAACTGAGAAAGAGAAGGGGGGAAACCAAAAAGAATCAAATGACCTTGCCGGACTAACTGCCAACTATTTATTGCTAAGTTCATGCCTAAATGGTTCTTATGCAGAGAACAGGTGACCAGCGCGCATGTAGGTTGGTTAGCCTGTTCCCTCTGCCCCATCCGCACATTGGTCGATGGTTGCCTATGTGTTTTTTTAATGTATTCATGTCTGAAAAGTGAATTTGATATGACACATGATAATCTATGAAAATGTTAATCAATACAAATAGTTTAAGCTGTCATCAAATGCACTTCTTTAGTCAATACTCATATCGCCGAAAACAATGTCACTGTCACCAGGGTTTAATTTGCACAGCACTTAAATATTGGACTCTGTGCATCAATGCACTCTTCTCCAAATACTGTAGGTAAACACATTTTCTCCCTATTTAAGGCTGATGCACTCAGCGCGCATTTAGTCCAAGCTGAATCCTCCCTTTTGAATACCTTGATAGGTCCACTGGAGGGCAAAATTAATACTTAATTGAATCTCACAGTCATCAAAATAATCAATACTTTTTTATTATTTATTCTTTACAGTCTGTTGACTGTTTCAAACCTCAAAGGGAATGGGGGTGGGTGGGAAAGGATTCATGGCTTTGAAACACTGTCATTTAACAAGGTAATTTTCAGGGGGACATTAGGGGTTGTGAAACATATAATAAAACAAAAATGGTGGCTTATAATAGAAAAAAAAGAAAAGAATTATATTTCTGCCATCTAACAAAACAGGATAAATAAAAAAGAGAAGAAAGTGCAGGGGGAGAGAGAGAGAGAGAAAGAGAAAAGAGGGGAGGGGGAGGGAGAGAGACTGGCTTTTGAAGGGTTTTATCATATCAAGAGCAGAGCTGAGCTTTCATAATGCTGACATTTCTCATCCTGACAATCCTAAACAAGTGGAAAGGATGAGATGGGAGATATCATCTTTCATCACATTCCCTAGCTTAAGAACCGACATGACAGCTTCTCTCCCCTTTACGCTGTTAATTACTAAATAAAATACTACTCTCTGTCAGCATTAGATTATTTCAGATAGGAACCACTAACATTACTCCATGGTTGTTATGTGGTTGTTATTGTTTTTCAAAGAAAGAAAGGCCAGTGATACCTACCTCAAGCTTTTCAGAAAACAAGTTGGCCTTCTGTTGACGTGTTTAAGATGCAATCATTTAAATCCAGGGGACCAATTCACTTTATTTCCCCCATGAAATTGGGGGTATTGATAATGGGTTAATTAGCCTGAATTTGGCATATGGGATTTCTTTGGGAGATGTTTGGGGTGTATAGAGCTAGGTATTCATAAGCTTTGGCTGTTATTTTTTCTTCCTTTTAATAATGCATTTTATAGCACCTACTCAACGATACGCTACACTCAAGTTGTTTATTATTCATCTCATTTGCAATATGGCATTTCTCCAAGGAAAAGGTGAGATCTACACAGTTACCCCATTTCATCCTCCCGACAGCTTTGGGTTCCTGTTGGGGCATAAAATAGTGACTCATCTTAGGCAACACAGGAGGTATCACAGTTGAACTGTGATGTGAATGTCCCATTGAATTCAAAGACCTTATTTATTTATTATAGGATGTGAAATGGTATAGTATAGCCCAGGGGTAGGGAACCTGCAGCTCTCCAGATGTTCAGAAACTACAATTCCCATCAGCCCCTACTAGCATGGCCAATTGGCCATGCTGACAGAGGCTGATGGGAATTGTAGTTCCTGAACATCTGGAGAGCCGCAGGTTCCCTACCCCTGGTATAGTGGGGGGGGGGTGGGGGGGGGGGGGGGTGGGGGGGGGGGGGGGTGGGGGGGGGGGGGGGTGGGGGGGGGGGGGGGTGGGGGGGGGGGGGGGTGGGGGGGGGGGGGGGTGGGGGGGGGGGGGGGTGGGGGGGGGGGGGGGTGGGGGGGGGGGGGGGTGGGGGGGGGGGGGGGTGGGGGGGGGGGGGGGTGGGGGGGGGGGGGGGTGGGGGGGGGGGGGGGTGGGGGGGGGGGGGGGTGGGGGGGGGGGGGGGTGGGGGGGGGGGGGGGTGGGGGGGGGGGGGGGTGGGGGGGGGGGGGGGTGGGGGGGGGGGGGGGTGGGGGGGGGGGGGGGTGGGGGGGGGGGGGGGTGGGGGGGGGGGGGGGTGGGGGGGGGGGGGGGTGGGGGGGGGGGGGGGTGGGGGGGGGGGGGGGTGGGGGGGGGGGGGGGTGGGGGGGGGGGGGGGTGGGGGGGGGGGGGGGTGGGGGGGGGGGGGGGTGGGGGGGGGGGGGGGTGGGGGGGGGGGGGGGTGGGGGGGGGGGGGGGTGGGGGGGGGGGGGGGTGGGGGGGGGGGGGGGTGGGGGGGGGGGGGGGTGGGGGGGGGGGGGGGTGGGGGGGGGGGGGGGTGGGGGGGGGGGGGGGTGGGGGGGGGGGGGGGTGGGGGGGGGGGGGGGTGGGGGGGGGGGGGGGTGGGGGGGGGGGGGGGTGGGGGGGGGGGGGGGTGGGGGGGGGGGGGGGTGGGGGGGGGGGGGGGTGGGGGGGGGGGGGGGTGGGGGGGGGGGGGGGTGGGGGGGGGGGGGGGTGGGGGGGGGGGGGGGTGGGGGGGGGGGGGGGTGGGGGGGGGGGGGGGTGGGGGGGGGGGGGGGTGGGGGGGGGGGGGGGTGGGGGGGGGGGGGGGTGGGGGGGGGGGGGGGTGGGGGGGGGGGGGGGTGGGGGGGGGGGGGGGTGGGGGGGGGGGGGGGTGGGGGGGGGGGGGGGTGGGGGGGGGGGGGGGTGGGGGGGGGGGGGGGTGGGGGGGGGGGGGGGTGGGGGGGGGGGGGGGTGGGGGGGGGGGGGGGTGGGGGGGGGGGGGGGTGGGGGGGGGGGGGGGTGGGGGGGGGGGGGGGTGGGGGGGGGGGGGGGTGGGGGGGGGGGGGGGTGGGGGGGGGGGGGGGTGGGGGGGGGGGGGGGTGGGGGGGGGGGGGGGTGGGGGGGGGGGGGGGTGGGGGGGGGGGGGGGTGGGGGGGGGGGGGGGTGGGGGGGGGGGGGGGTGGGGGGGGGGGGGGGTGGGGGGGGGGGGGGGTGGGGGGGGGGGGGGGTGGGGGGGGGGGGGGGTGGGGGGGGGGGGGGGTGGGGGGGGGGGGGGGTGGGGGGGGGGGGGGGTGGGGGGGGGGGGGGGTGGGGGGGGGGGGGGGTGGGGGGGGGGGGGGGTGGGGGGGGGGGGGGGTGGGGGGGGGGGGGGGTGGGGGGGGGGGGGGGTGGGGGGGGGGGGGGGTGGGGGGGGGGGGGGGTGGGGGGGGGGGGGGGTGGGGGGGGGGGGGGGTGGGGGGGGGGGGGGGTGGGGGGGGGGGGGGGTGGGGGGGGGGGGGGGTGGGGGGGGGGGGGGGTGGGGGGGGGGGGGGGTGGGGGGGGGGGGGGGTGGGGGGGGGGGGGGGTGGGGGGGGGGGGGGGTGGGGGGGGGGGGGGGTGGGGGGGGGGGGGGGTGGGGGGGGGGGGGGGTGGGGGGGGGGGGGGGTGGGGGGGGGGGGGGGTGGGGGGGGGGGGGGGTGGGGGGGGGGGGGGGTGGGGGGGGGGGGGGGTGGGGGGGGGGGGGGGTGGGGGGGGGGGGGGGTGGGGGGGGGGGGGGGTGGGGGGGGGGGGGGGTGGGGGGGGGGGGGGGTGGGGGGGGGGGGGGGTGGGGGGGGGGGGGGGTGGGGGGGGGGGGGGGTGGGGGGGGGGGGGGGTGGGGGGGGGGGGGGGTGGGGGGGGGGGGGGGTGGGGGGGGGGGGGGGTGGGGGGGGGGGGGGGTGGGGGGGGGGGGGGGTGGGGGGGGGGGGGGGTGGGGGGGGGGGGGGGTGGGGGGGGGGGGGGGTGGGGGGGGGGGGGGGTGGGGGGGGGGGGGGGTGGGGGGGGGGGGGGGTGGGGGGGGGGGGGGGTGGGGGGGGGGGGGGGTGGGGGGGGGGGGGGGTGGGGGGGGGGGGGGGTGGGGGGGGGGGGGGGTGGGGGGGGGGGGGGGTGGGGGGGGGGGGGGGTGGGGGGGGGGGGGGGTGGGGGGGGGGGGGGGTGGGGGGGGGGGGGGGTGGGGGGGGGGGGGGGTGGGGGGGGGGGGGGGTGGGGGGGGGGGGGGGTGGGGGGGGGGGGGGGTGGGGGGGGGGGGGGGTGGGGGGGGGGGGGGGTGGGGGGGGGGGGGGGTGGGGGGGGGGGGGGGTGGGGGGGGGGGGGGGTGGGGGGGGGGGGGGGTGGGGGGGGGGGGGGGTGGGGGGGGGGGGGGGTGGGGGGGGGGGGGGGTGGGGGGGGGGGGGGGTGGGGGGGGGGGGGGGTGGGGGGGGGGGGGGGTGGGGGGGGGGGGGGGTGGGGGGGGGGGGGGGTGGGGGGGGGGGGGGGTGGGGGGGGGGGGGGGTGGGGGGGGGGGGGGGTGGGGGGGGGGGGGGGTGGGGGGGGGGGGGGGTGGGGGGGGGGGGGGGTGGGGGGGGGGGGGGGTGGGGGGGGGGGGGGGTGGGGGGGGGGGGGGGTGGGGGGGGGGGGGGGTGGGGGGGGGGGGGGGTGGGGGGGGGGGGGGGTGGGGGGGGGGGGGGGTGGGGGGGGGGGGGGGTGGGGGGGGGGGGGGGTGGGGGGGGGGGGGGGTGGGGGGGGGGGGGGGTGGGGGGGGGGGGGGGTGGGGGGGGGGGGGGGTGGGGGGGGGGGGGGGTGGGGGGGGGGGGGGGTGGGGGGGGGGGGGGGTGGGGGGGGGGGGGGGTGGGGGGGGGGGGGGGTGGGGGGGGGGGGGGGTGGGGGGGGGGGGGGGTGGGGGGGGGGGGGGGTGGGGGGGGGGGGGGGTGGGGGGGGGGGGGGGTGGGGGGGGGGGGGGGTGGGGGGGGGGGGGGGTGGGGGGGGGGGGGGGTGGGGGGGGGGGGGGGTGGGGGGGGGGGGGGGTGGGGGGGGGGGGGGGTGGGGGGGGGGGGGGGTGGGGGGGGGGGGGGGTGGGGGGGGGGGGGGGTGGGGGGGGGGGGGGGTGGGGGGGGGGGGGGGTGGGGGGGGGGGGGGGTGGGGGGGGGGGGGGGTGGGGGGGGGGGGGGGTGGGGGGGGGGGGGGGTGGGGGGGGGGGGGGGTGGGGGGGGGGGGGGGTGGGGGGGGGGGGGGGTGGGGGGGGGGGGGGGTGGGGGGGGGGGGGGGTGGGGGGGGGGGGGGGTGGGGGGGGGGGGGGGTGGGGGGGGGGGGGGGTGGGGGGGGGGGGGGGTGGGGGGGGGGGGGGGTGGGGGGGGGGGGGGGTGGGGGGGGGGGGGGGTGGGGGGGGGGGGGGGTGGGGGGGGGGGGGGGTGGGGGGGGGGGGGGGTGGGGGGGGGGGGGGGTGGGGGGGGGGGGGGGTGGGGGGGGGGGGGGGTGGGGGGGGGGGGGGGTGGGGGGGGGGGGGGGTGGGGGGGGGGGGGGGTGGGGGGGGGGGGGGGTGGGGGGGGGGGGGGGTGGGGGGGGGGGGGGGTGGGGGGGGGGGGGGGTGGGGGGGGGGGGGGGTGGGGGGGGGGGGGGGTGGGGGGGGGGGGGGGTGGGGGGGGGGGGGGGTGGGGGGGGGGGGGGGTGGGGGGGGGGGGGGGTGGGGGGGGGGGGGGGTGGGGGGGGGGGGGGGTGGGGGGGGGGGGGGGTGGGGGGGGGGGGGGGTGGGGGGGGGGGGGGGTGGGGGGGGGGGGGGGTGGGGGGGGGGGGGGGTGGGGGGGGGGGGGGGTGGGGGGGGGGGGGGGTGGGGGGGGGGGGGGGTGGGGGGGGGGGGGGGTGGGGGGGGGGGGGGGTGGGGGGGGGGGGGGGTGGGGGGGGGGGGGGGTGGGGGGGGGGGGGGGTGGGGGGGGGGGGGGGTGGGGGGGGGGGGGGGTGGGGGGGGGGGGGGGTGGGGGGGGGGGGGGGTGGGGGGGGGGGGGGGTGGGGGGGGGGGGGGGTGGGGGGGGGGGGGGGTGGGGGGGGGGGGGGGTGGGGGGGGGGGGGGGTGGGGGGGGGGGGGGGTGGGGGGGGGGGGGGGTGGGGGGGGGGGGGGGTGGGGGGGGGGGGGGGTGGGGGGGGGGGGGGGTGGGGGGGGGGGGGGGTGGGGGGGGGGGGGGGTGGGGGGGGGGGGGGGTGGGGGGGGGGGGGGGTGGGGGGGGGGGGGGGTGGGGGGGGGGGGGGGTGGGGGGGGGGGGGGGTGGGGGGGGGGGGGGGTGGGGGGGGGGGGGGGTGGGGGGGGGGGGGGGTGGGGGGGGGGGGGGGTGGGGGGGGGGGGGGGTGGGGGGGGGGGGGGGTGGGGGGGGGGGGGGGTGGGGGGGGGGGGGGGTGGGGGGGGGGGGGGGTGGGGGGGGGGGGGGGTGGGGGGGGGGGGGGGTGGGGGGGGGGGGGGGTGGGGGGGGGGGGGGGTGGGGGGGGGGGGGGGTGGGGGGGGGGGGGGGTGGGGGGGGGGGGGGGTGGGGGGGGGGGGGGGTGGGGGGGGGGGGGGGTGGGGGGGGGGGGGGGTGGGGGGGGGGGGGGGTGGGGGGGGGGGGGGGTGGGGGGGGGGGGGGGTGGGGGGGGGGGGGGGTGGGGGGGGGGGGGGGTGGGGGGGGGGGGGGGTGGGGGGGGGGGGGGGTGGGGGGGGGGGGGGGTGGGGGGGGGGGGGGGTGGGGGGGGGGGGGGGTGGGGGGGGGGGGGGGTGGGGGGGGGGGGGGGTGGGGGGGGGGGGGGGTGGGGGGGGGGGGGGGTGGGGGGGGGGGGGGGTGGGGGGGGGGGGGGGTGGGGGGGGGGGGGGGTGGGGGGGGGGGGGGGTGGGGGGGGGGGGGGGTGGGGGGGGGGGGGGGTGGGGGGGGGGGGGGGTGGGGGGGGGGGGGGGTGGGGGGGGGGGGGGGTGGGGGGGGGGGGGGGTGGGGGGGGGGGGGGGTGGGGGGGGGGGGGGGTGGGGGGGGGGGGGGGTGGGGGGGGGGGGGGGTGGGGGGGGGGGGGGGTGGGGGGGGGGGGGGGTGGGGGGGGGGGGGGGTGGGGGGGGGGGGGGGTGGGGGGGGGGGGGGGTGGGGGGGGGGGGGGGTGGGGGGGGGGGGGGGTGGGGGGGGGGGGGGGTGGGGGGGGGGGGGGGTGGGGGGGGGGGGGGGTGGGGGGGGGGGGGGGTGGGGGGGGGGGGGGGTGGGGGGGGGGGGGGGTGGGGGGGGGGGGGGGTGGGGGGGGGGGGGGGTGGGGGGGGGGGGGGGTGGGGGGGGGGGGGGGTGGGGGGGGGGGGGGGTGGGGGGGGGGGGGGGTGGGGGGGGGGGGGGGTGGGGGGGGGGGGGGGTGGGGGGGGGGGGGGGTGGGGGGGGGGGGGGGTGGGGGGGGGGGGGGGTGGGGGGGGGGGGGGGTGGGGGGGGGGGGGGGTGGGGGGGGGGGGGGGTGGGGGGGGGGGGGGGTGGGGGGGGGGGGGGGTGGGGGGGGGGGGGGGTGGGGGGGGGGGGGGGTGGGGGGGGGGGGGGGTGGGGGGGGGGGGGGGTGGGGGGGGGGGGGGGTGGGGGGGGGGGGGGGTGGGGGGGGGGGGGGGTGGGGGGGGGGGGGGGTGGGGGGGGGGGGGGGTGGGGGGGGGGGGGGGTGGGGGGGGGGGGGGGTGGGGGGGGGGGGGGGTGGGGGGGGGGGGGGGTGGGGGGGGGGGGGGGTGGGGGGGGGGGGGGGTGGGGGGGGGGGGGGGTGGGGGGGGGGGGGGGTGGGGGGGGGGGGGGGTGGGGGGGGGGGGGGGTGGGGGGGGGGGGGGGTGGGGGGGGGGGGGGGTGGGGGGGGGGGGGGGTGGGGGGGGGGGGGGGTGGGGGGGGGGGGGGGTGGGGGGGGGGGGGGGTGGGGGGGGGGGGGGGTGGGGGGGGGGGGGGGTGGGGGGGGGGGGGGGTGGGGGGGGGGGGGGGTGGGGGGGGGGGGGGGTGGGGGGGGGGGGGGGTGGGGGGGGGGGGGGGTGGGGGGGGGGGGGGGTGGGGGGGGGGGGGGGTGGGGGGGGGGGGGGGTGGGGGGGGGGGGGGGTGGGGGGGGGGGGGGGTGGGGGGGGGGGGGGGTGGGGGGGGGGGGGGGTGGGGGGGGGGGGGGGTGGGGGGGGGGGGGGGTGGGGGGGGGGGGGGGTGGGGGGGGGGGGGGGTGGGGGGGGGGGGGGGTGGGGGGGGGGGGGGGTGGGGGGGGGGGGGGGTGGGGGGGGGGGGGGGTGGGGGGGGGGGGGGGTGGGGGGGGGGGGGGGTGGGGGGGGGGGGGGGTGGGGGGGGGGGGGGGTGGGGGGGGGGGGGGGTGGGGGGGGGGGGGGGTGGGGGGGGGGGGGGGTGGGGGGGGGGGGGGGTGGGGGGGGGGGGGGGTGGGGGGGGGGGGGGGTGGGGGGGGGGGGGGGTGGGGGGGGGGGGGGGTGGGGGGGGGGGGGGGTGGGGGGGGGGGGGGGTGGGGGGGGGGGGGGGTGGGGGGGGGGGGGGGTGGGGGGGGGGGGGGGTGGGGGGGGGGGGGGGTGGGGGGGGGGGGGGGTGGGGGGGGGGGGGGGTGGGGGGGGGGGGGGGTGGGGGGGGGGGGGGGTGGGGGGGGGGGGGGGTGGGGGGGGGGGGGGGTGGGGGGGGGGGGGGGTGGGGGGGGGGGGGGGTGGGGGGGGGGGGGGGTGGGGGGGGGGGGGGGTGGGGGGGGGGGGGGGTGGGGGGGGGGGGGGGTGGGGGGGGGGGGGGGTGGGGGGGGGGGGGGGTGGGGGGGGGGGGGGGTGGGGGGGGGGGGGGGTGGGGGGGGGGGGGGGTGGGGGGGGGGGGGGGTGGGGGGGGGGGGGGGTGGGGGGGGGGGGGGGTGGGGGGGGGGGGGGGTGGGGGGGGGGGGGGGTGGGGGGGGGGGGGGGTGGGGGGGGGGGGGGGTGGGGGGGGGGGGGGGTGGGGGGGGGGGGGGGTGGGGGGGGGGGGGGGTGGGGGGGGGGGGGGGTGGGGGGGGGGGGGGGTGGGGGGGGGGGGGGGTGGGGGGGGGGGGGGGTGGGGGGGGGGGGGGGTGGGGGGGGGGGGGGGTGGGGGGGGGGGGGGGTGGGGGGGGGGGGGGGTGGGGGGGGGGGGGGGTGGGGGGGGGGGGGGGTGGGGGGGGGGGGGGGTGGGGGGGGGGGGGGGTGGGGGGGGGGGGGGGTGGGGGGGGGGGGGGGTGGGGGGGGGGGGGGGTGGGGGGGGGGGGGGGTGGGGGGGGGGGGGGGTGGGGGGGGGGGGGGGTGGGGGGGGGGGGGGGTGGGGGGGGGGGGGGGTGGGGGGGGGGGGGGGTGGGGGGGGGGGGGGGTGGGGGGGGGGGGGGGTGGGGGGGGGGGGGGGTGGGGGGGGGGGGGGGTGGGGGGGGGGGGGGGTGGGGGGGGGGGGGGGTGGGGGGGGGGGGGGGTGGGGGGGGGGGGGGGTGGGGGGGGGGGGGGGTGGGGGGGGGGGGGGGTGGGGGGGGGGGGGGGTGGGGGGGGGGGGGGGTGGGGGGGGGGGGGGGTGGGGGGGGGGGGGGGTGGGGGGGGGGGGGGGTGGGGGGGGGGGGGGGTGGGGGGGGGGGGGGGTGGGGGGGGGGGGGGGTGGGGGGGGGGGGGGGTGGGGGGGGGGGGGGGTGGGGGGGGGGGGGGGTGGGGGGGGGGGGGGGTGGGGGGGGGGGGGGGTGGGGGGGGGGGGGGGTGGGGGGGGGGGGGGGTGGGGGGGGGGGGGGGTGGGGGGGGGGGGGGGTGGGGGGGGGGGGGGGTGGGGGGGGGGGGGGGTGGGGGGGGGGGGGGGTGGGGGGGGGGGGGGGTGGGGGGGGGGGGGGGTGGGGGGGGGGGGGGGTGGGGGGGGGGGGGGGTGGGGGGGGGGGGGGGTGGGGGGGGGGGGGGGTGGGGGGGGGGGGGGGTGGGGGGGGGGGGGGGTGGGGGGGGGGGGGGGTGGGGGGGGGGGGGGGTGGGGGGGGGGGGGGGTGGGGGGGGGGGGGGGTGGGGGGGGGGGGGGGTGGGGGGGGGGGGGGGTGGGGGGGGGGGGGGGTGGGGGGGGGGGGGGGTGGGGGGGGGGGGGGGTGGGGGGGGGGGGGGGTGGGGGGGGGGGGGGGTGGGGGGGGGGGGGGGTGGGGGGGGGGGGGGGTGGGGGGGGGGGGGGGTGGGGGGGGGGGGGGGTGGGGGGGGGGGGGGGTGGGGGGGGGGGGGGGTGGGGGGGGGGGGGGGTGGGGGGGGGGGGGGGTGGGGGGGGGGGGGGGTGGGGGGGGGGGGGGGTGGGGGGGGGGGGGGGTGGGGGGGGGGGGGGGTGGGGGGGGGGGGGGGTGGGGGGGGGGGGGGGTGGGGGGGGGGGGGGGTGGGGGGGGGGGGGGGTGGGGGGGGGGGGGGGTGGGGGGGGGGGGGGGTGGGGGGGGGGGGGGGTGGGGGGGGGGGGGGGTGGGGGGGGGGGGGGGTGGGGGGGGGGGGGGGTGGGGGGGGGGGGGGGTGGGGGGGGGGGGGGGTGGGGGGGGGGGGGGGTGGGGGGGGGGGGGGGTGGGGGGGGGGGGGGGTGGGGGGGGGGGGGGGTGGGGGGGGGGGGGGGTGGGGGGGGGGGGGGGTGGGGGGGGGGGGGGGTGGGGGGGGGGGGGGGTGGGGGGGGGGGGGGGTGGGGGGGGGGGGGGGTGGGGGGGGGGGGGGGTGGGGGGGGGGGGGGGTGGGGGGGGGGGGGGGTGGGGGGGGGGGGGGGTGGGGGGGGGGGGGGGTGGGGGGGGGGGGGGGTGGGGGGGGGGGGGGGTGGGGGGGGGGGGGGGTGGGGGGGGGGGGGGGTGGGGGGGGGGGGGGGTGGGGGGGGGGGGGGGTGGGGGGGGGGGGGGGTGGGGGGGGGGGGGGGTGGGGGGGGGGGGGGGTGGGGGGGGGGGGGGGTGGGGGGGGGGGGGGGTGGGGGGGGGGGGGGGTGGGGGGGGGGGGGGGTGGGGGGGGGGGGGGGTGGGGGGGGGGGGGGGTGGGGGGGGGGGGGGGTGGGGGGGGGGGGGGGTGGGGGGGGGGGGGGGTGGGGGGGGGGGGGGGTGGGGGGGGGGGGGGGTGGGGGGGGGGGGGGGTGGGGGGGGGGGGGGGTGGGGGGGGGGGGGGGTGGGGGGGGGGGGGGGTGGGGGGGGGGGGGGGTGGGGGGGGGGGGGGGTGGGGGGGGGGGGGGGTGGGGGGGGGGGGGGGTGGGGGGGGGGGGGGGTGGGGGGGGGGGGGGGTGGGGGGGGGGGGGGGTGGGGGGGGGGGGGGGTGGGGGGGGGGGGGGGTGGGGGGGGGGGGGGGTGGGGGGGGGGGGGGGTGGGGGGGGGGGGGGGTGGGGGGGGGGGGGGGTGGGGGGGGGGGGGGGTGGGGGGGGGGGGGGGTGGGGGGGGGGGGGGGTGGGGGGGGGGGGGGGTGGGGGGGGGGGGGGGTGGGGGGGGGGGGGGGTGGGGGGGGGGGGGGGTGGGGGGGGGGGGGGGTGGGGGGGGGGGGGGGTGGGGGGGGGGGGGGGTGGGGGGGGGGGGGGGTGGGGGGGGGGGGGGGTGGGGGGGGGGGGGGGTGGGGGGGGGGGGGGGTGGGGGGGGGGGGGGGTGGGGGGGGGGGGGGGTGGGGGGGGGGGGGGGTGGGGGGGGGGGGGGGTGGGGGGGGGGGGGGGTGGGGGGGGGGGGGGGTGGGGGGGGGGGGGGGTGGGGGGGGGGGGGGGTGGGGGGGGGGGGGGGTGGGGGGGGGGGGGGGTGGGGGGGGGGGGGGGTGGGGGGGGGGGGGGGTGGGGGGGGGGGGGGGTGGGGGGGGGGGGGGGTGGGGGGGGGGGGGGGTGGGGGGGGGGGGGGGTGGGGGGGGGGGGGGGTGGGGGGGGGGGGGGGTGGGGGGGGGGGGGGGTGGGGGGGGGGGGGGGTGGGGGGGGGGGGGGGTGGGGGGGGGGGGGGGTGGGGGGGGGGGGGGGTGGGGGGGGGGGGGGGTGGGGGGGGGGGGGGGTGGGGGGGGGGGGGGGTGGGGGGGGGGGGGGGTGGGGGGGGGGGGGGGTGGGGGGGGGGGGGGGTGGGGGGGGGGGGGGGTGGGGGGGGGGGGGGGTGGGGGGGGGGGGGGGTGGGGGGGGGGGGGGGTGGGGGGGGGGGGGGGTGGGGGGGGGGGGGGGTGGGGGGGGGGGGGGGTGGGGGGGGGGGGGGGTGGGGGGGGGGGGGGGTGGGGGGGGGGGGGGGTGGGGGGGGGGGGGGGTGGGGGGGGGGGGGGGTGGGGGGGGGGGGGGGTGGGGGGGGGGGGGGGTGGGGGGGGGGGGGGGTGGGGGGGGGGGGGGGTGGGGGGGGGGGGGGGTGGGGGGGGGGGGGGGTGGGGGGGGGGGGGGGTGGGGGGGGGGGGGGGTGGGGGGGGGGGGGGGTGGGGGGGGGGGGGGGTGGGGGGGGGGGGGGGTGGGGGGGGGGGGGGGTGGGGGGGGGGGGGGGTGGGGGGGGGGGGGGGTGGGGGGGGGGGGGGGTGGGGGGGGGGGGGGGTGGGGGGGGGGGGGGGTGGGGGGGGGGGGGGGTGGGGGGGGGGGGGGGTGGGGGGGGGGGGGGGTGGGGGGGGGGGGGGGTGGGGGGGGGGGGGGGTGGGGGGGGGGGGGGGTGGGGGGGGGGGGGGGTGGGGGGGGGGGGGGGTGGGGGGGGGGGGGGGTGGGGGGGGGGGGGGGTGGGGGGGGGGGGGGGTGGGGGGGGGGGGGGGTGGGGGGGGGGGGGGGTGGGGGGGGGGGGGGGTGGGGGGGGGGGGGGGTGGGGGGGGGGGGGGGTGGGGGGGGGGGGGGGTGGGGGGGGGGGGGGGTGGGGGGGGGGGGGGGTGGGGGGGGGGGGGGGTGGGGGGGGGGGGGGGTGGGGGGGGGGGGGGGTGGGGGGGGGGGGGGGTGGGGGGGGGGGGGGGTGGGGGGGGGGGGGGGTGGGGGGGGGGGGGGGTGGGGGGGGGGGGGGGTGGGGGGGGGGGGGGGTGGGGGGGGGGGGGGGTGGGGGGGGGGGGGGGTGGGGGGGGGGGGGGGTGGGGGGGGGGGGGGGTGGGGGGGGGGGGGGGTGGGGGGGGGGGGGGGTGGGGGGGGGGGGGGGTGGGGGGGGGGGGGGGTGGGGGGGGGGGGGGGTGGGGGGGGGGGGGGGTGGGGGGGGGGGGGGGTGGGGGGGGGGGGGGGTGGGGGGGGGGGGGGGTGGGGGGGGGGGGGGGTGGGGGGGGGGGGGGGTGGGGGGGGGGGGGGGTGGGGGGGGGGGGGGGTGGGGGGGGGGGGGGGTGGGGGGGGGGGGGGGTGGGGGGGGGGGGGGGTGGGGGGGGGGGGGGGTGGGGGGGGGGGGGGGTGGGGGGGGGGGGGGGTGGGGGGGGGGGGGGGTGGGGGGGGGGGGGGGTGGGGGGGGGGGGGGGTGGGGGGGGGGGGGGGTGGGGGGGGGGGGGGGTGGGGGGGGGGGGGGGTGGGGGGGGGGGGGGGTGGGGGGGGGGGGGGGTGGGGGGGGGGGGGGGTGGGGGGGGGGGGGGGTGGGGGGGGGGGGGGGTGGGGGGGGGGGGGGGTGGGGGGGGGGGGGGGTGGGGGGGGGGGGGGGTGGGGGGGGGGGGGGGTGGGGGGGGGGGGGGGTGGGGGGGGGGGGGGGTGGGGGGGGGGGGGGGTGGGGGGGGGGGGGGGTGGGGGGGGGGGGGGGTGGGGGGGGGGGGGGGTGGGGGGGGGGGGGGGTGGGGGGGGGGGGGGGTGGGGGGGGGGGGGGGTGGGGGGGGGGGGGGGTGGGGGGGGGGGGGGGTGGGGGGGGGGGGGGGTGGGGGGGGGGGGGGGTGGGGGGGGGGGGGGGTGGGGGGGGGGGGGGGTGGGGGGGGGGGGGGGTGGGGGGGGGGGGGGGTGGGGGGGGGGGGGGGTGGGGGGGGGGGGGGGTGGGGGGGGGGGGGGGTGGGGGGGGGGGGGGGTGGGGGGGGGGGGGGGTGGGGGGGGGGGGGGGTGGGGGGGGGGGGGGGTGGGGGGGGGGGGGGGTGGGGGGGGGGGGGGGTGGGGGGGGGGGGGGGTGGGGGGGGGGGGGGGTGGGGGGGGGGGGGGGTGGGGGGGGGGGGGGGTGGGGGGGGGGGGGGGTGGGGGGGGGGGGGGGTGGGGGGGGGGGGGGGTGGGGGGGGGGGGGGGTGGGGGGGGGGGGGGGTGGGGGGGGGGGGGGGTGGGGGGGGGGGGGGGTGGGGGGGGGGGGGGGTGGGGGGGGGGGGGGGTGGGGGGGGGGGGGGGTGGGGGGGGGGGGGGGTGGGGGGGGGGGGGGGTGGGGGGGGGGGGGGGTGGGGGGGGGGGGGGGTGGGGGGGGGGGGGGGTGGGGGGGGGGGGGGGTGGGGGGGGGGGGGGGTGGGGGGGGGGGGGGGTGGGGGGGGGGGGGGGTGGGGGGGGGGGGGGGTGGGGGGGGGGGGGGGTGGGGGGGGGGGGGGGTGGGGGGGGGGGGGGGTGGGGGGGGGGGGGGGTGGGGGGGGGGGGGGGTGGGGGGGGGGGGGGGTGGGGGGGGGGGGGGGTGGGGGGGGGGGGGGGTGGGGGGGGGGGGGGGTGGGGGGGGGGGGGGGTGGGGGGGGGGGGGGGTGGGGGGGGGGGGGGGTGGGGGGGGGGGGGGGTGGGGGGGGGGGGGGGTGGGGGGGGGGGGGGGTGGGGGGGGGGGGGGGTGGGGGGGGGGGGGGGTGGGGGGGGGGGGGGGTGGGGGGGGGGGGGGGTGGGGGGGGGGGGGGGTGGGGGGGGGGGGGGGTGGGGGGGGGGGGGGGTGGGGGGGGGGGGGGGTGGGGGGGGGGGGGGGTGGGGGGGGGGGGGGGTGGGGGGGGGGGGGGGTGGGGGGGGGGGGGGGTGGGGGGGGGGGGGGGTGGGGGGGGGGGGGGGTGGGGGGGGGGGGGGGTGGGGGGGGGGGGGGGTGGGGGGGGGGGGGGGTGGGGGGGGGGGGGGGTGGGGGGGGGGGGGGGTGGGGGGGGGGGGGGGTGGGGGGGGGGGGGGGTGGGGGGGGGGGGGGGTGGGGGGGGGGGGGGGTGGGGGGGGGGGGGGGTGGGGGGGGGGGGGGGTGGGGGGGGGGGGGGGTGGGGGGGGGGGGGGGTGGGGGGGGGGGGGGGTGGGGGGGGGGGGGGGTGGGGGGGGGGGGGGGTGGGGGGGGGGGGGGGTGGGGGGGGGGGGGGGTGGGGGGGGGGGGGGGTGGGGGGGGGGGGGGGTGGGGGGGGGGGGGGGTGGGGGGGGGGGGGGGTGGGGGGGGGGGGGGGTGGGGGGGGGGGGGGGTGGGGGGGGGGGGGGGTGGGGGGGGGGGGGGGTGGGGGGGGGGGGGGGTGGGGGGGGGGGGGGGTGGGGGGGGGGGGGGGTGGGGGGGGGGGGGGGTGGGGGGGGGGGGGGGTGGGGGGGGGGGGGGGTGGGGGGGGGGGGGGGTGGGGGGGGGGGGGGGTGGGGGGGGGGGGGGGTGGGGGGGGGGGGGGGTGGGGGGGGGGGGGGGTGGGGGGGGGGGGGGGTGGGGGGGGGGGGGGGTGGGGGGGGGGGGGGGTGGGGGGGGGGGGGGGTGGGGGGGGGGGGGGGTGGGGGGGGGGGGGGGTGGGGGGGGGGGGGGGTGGGGGGGGGGGGGGGTGGGGGGGGGGGGGGGTGGGGGGGGGGGGGGGTGGGGGGGGGGGGGGGTGGGGGGGGGGGGGGGTGGGGGGGGGGGGGGGTGGGGGGGGGGGGGGGTGGGGGGGGGGGGGGGTGGGGGGGGGGGGGGGTGGGGGGGGGGGGGGGTGGGGGGGGGGGGGGGTGGGGGGGGGGGGGGGTGGGGGGGGGGGGGGGTGGGGGGGGGGGGGGGTGGGGGGGGGGGGGGGTGGGGGGGGGGGGGGGTGGGGGGGGGGGGGGGTGGGGGGGGGGGGGGGTGGGGGGGGGGGGGGGTGGGGGGGGGGGGGGGTGGGGGGGGGGGGGGGTGGGGGGGGGGGGGGGTGGGGGGGGGGGGGGGTGGGGGGGGGGGGGGGTGGGGGGGGGGGGGGGTGGGGGGGGGGGGGGGTGGGGGGGGGGGGGGGTGGGGGGGGGGGGGGGTGGGGGGGGGGGGGGGTGGGGGGGGGGGGGGGTGGGGGGGGGGGGGGGTGGGGGGGGGGGGGGGTGGGGGGGGGGGGGGGTGGGGGGGGGGGGGGGTGGGGGGGGGGGGGGGTGGGGGGGGGGGGGGGTGGGGGGGGGGGGGGGTGGGGGGGGGGGGGGGTGGGGGGGGGGGGGGGTGGGGGGGGGGGGGGGTGGGGGGGGGGGGGGGTGGGGGGGGGGGGGGGTGGGGGGGGGGGGGGGTGGGGGGGGGGGGGGGTGGGGGGGGGGGGGGGTGGGGGGGGGGGGGGGTGGGGGGGGGGGGGGGTGGGGGGGGGGGGGGGTGGGGGGGGGGGGGGGTGGGGGGGGGGGGGGGTGGGGGGGGGGGGGGGTGGGGGGGGGGGGGGGTGGGGGGGGGGGGGGGTGGGGGGGGGGGGGGGTGGGGGGGGGGGGGGGTGGGGGGGGGGGGGGGTGGGGGGGGGGGGGGGTGGGGGGGGGGGGGGGTGGGGGGGGGGGGGGGTGGGGGGGGGGGGGGGTGGGGGGGGGGGGGGGTGGGGGGGGGGGGGGGTGGGGGGGGGGGGGGGTGGGGGGGGGGGGGGGTGGGGGGGGGGGGGGGTGGGGGGGGGGGGGGGTGGGGGGGGGGGGGGGTGGGGGGGGGGGGGGGTGGGGGGGGGGGGGGGTGGGGGGGGGGGGGGGTGGGGGGGGGGGGGGGTGGGGGGGGGGGGGGGTGGGGGGGGGGGGGGGTGGGGGGGGGGGGGGGTGGGGGGGGGGGGGGGTGGGGGGGGGGGGGGGTGGGGGGGGGGGGGGGTGGGGGGGGGGGGGGGTGGGGGGGGGGGGGGGTGGGGGGGGGGGGGGGTGGGGGGGGGGGGGGGTGGGGGGGGGGGGGGGTGGGGGGGGGGGGGGGTGGGGGGGGGGGGGGGTGGGGGGGGGGGGGGGTGGGGGGGGGGGGGGGTGGGGGGGGGGGGGGGTGGGGGGGGGGGGGGGTGGGGGGGGGGGGGGGTGGGGGGGGGGGGGGGTGGGGGGGGGGGGGGGTGGGGGGGGGGGGGGGTGGGGGGGGGGGGGGGTGGGGGGGGGGGGGGGTGGGGGGGGGGGGGGGTGGGGGGGGGGGGGGGTGGGGGGGGGGGGGGGTGGGGGGGGGGGGGGGTGGGGGGGGGGGGGGGTGGGGGGGGGGGGGGGTGGGGGGGGGGGGGGGTGGGGGGGGGGGGGGGTGGGGGGGGGGGGGGGTGGGGGGGGGGGGGGGTGGGGGGGGGGGGGGGTGGGGGGGGGGGGGGGTGGGGGGGGGGGGGGGTGGGGGGGGGGGGGGGTGGGGGGGGGGGGGGGTGGGGGGGGGGGGGGGTGGGGGGGGGGGGGGGTGGGGGGGGGGGGGGGTGGGGGGGGGGGGGGGTGGGGGGGGGGGGGGGTGGGGGGGGGGGGGGGTGGGGGGGGGGGGGGGTGGGGGGGGGGGGGGGTGGGGGGGGGGGGGGGTGGGGGGGGGGGGGGGTGGGGGGGGGGGGGGGTGGGGGGGGGGGGGGGTGGGGGGGGGGGGGGGTGGGGGGGGGGGGGGGTGGGGGGGGGGGGGGGTGGGGGGGGGGGGGGGTGGGGGGGGGGGGGGGTGGGGGGGGGGGGGGGTGGGGGGGGGGGGGGGTGGGGGGGGGGGGGGGTGGGGGGGGGGGGGGGTGGGGGGGGGGGGGGGTGGGGGGGGGGGGGGGTGGGGGGGGGGGGGGGTGGGGGGGGGGGGGGGTGGGGGGGGGGGGGGGTGGGGGGGGGGGGGGGTGGGGGGGGGGGGGGGTGGGGGGGGGGGGGGGTGGGGGGGGGGGGGGGTGGGGGGGGGGGGGGGTGGGGGGGGGGGGGGGTGGGGGGGGGGGGGGGTGGGGGGGGGGGGGGGTGGGGGGGGGGGGGGGTGGGGGGGGGGGGGGGTGGGGGGGGGGGGGGGTGGGGGGGGGGGGGGGTGGGGGGGGGGGGGGGTGGGGGGGGGGGGGGGTGGGGGGGGGGGGGGGTGGGGGGGGGGGGGGGTGGGGGGGGGGGGGGGTGGGGGGGGGGGGGGGTGGGGGGGGGGGGGGGTGGGGGGGGGGGGGGGTGGGGGGGGGGGGGGGTGGGGGGGGGGGGGGGTGGGGGGGGGGGGGGGTGGGGGGGGGGGGGGGTGGGGGGGGGGGGGGGTGGGGGGGGGGGGGGGTGGGGGGGGGGGGGGGTGGGGGGGGGGGGGGGTGGGGGGGGGGGGGGGTGGGGGGGGGGGGGGGTGGGGGGGGGGGGGGGTGGGGGGGGGGGGGGGTGGGGGGGGGGGGGGGTGGGGGGGGGGGGGGGTGGGGGGGGGGGGGGGTGGGGGGGGGGGGGGGTGGGGGGGGGGGGGGGTGGGGGGGGGGGGGGGTGGGGGGGGGGGGGGGTGGGGGGGGGGGGGGGTGGGGGGGGGGGGGGGTGGGGGGGGGGGGGGGTGGGGGGGGGGGGGGGTGGGGGGGGGGGGGGGTGGGGGGGGGGGGGGGTGGGGGGGGGGGGGGGTGGGGGGGGGGGGGGGTGGGGGGGGGGGGGGGTGGGGGGGGGGGGGGGTGGGGGGGGGGGGGGGTGGGGGGGGGGGGGGGTGGGGGGGGGGGGGGGTGGGGGGGGGGGGGGGTGGGGGGGGGGGGGGGTGGGGGGGGGGGGGGGTGGGGGGGGGGGGGGGTGGGGGGGGGGGGGGGTGGGGGGGGGGGGGGGTGGGGGGGGGGGGGGGTGGGGGGGGGGGGGGGTGGGGGGGGGGGGGGGTGGGGGGGGGGGGGGGTGGGGGGGGGGGGGGGTGGGGGGGGGGGGGGGTGGGGGGGGGGGGGGGTGGGGGGGGGGGGGGGTGGGGGGGGGGGGGGGTGGGGGGGGGGGGGGGTGGGGGGGGGGGGGGGTGGGGGGGGGGGGGGGTGGGGGGGGGGGGGGGTGGGGGGGGGGGGGGGTGGGGGGGGGGGGGGGTGGGGGGGGGGGGGGGTGGGGGGGGGGGGGGGTGGGGGGGGGGGGGGGTGGGGGGGGGGGGGGGTGGGGGGGGGGGGGGGTGGGGGGGGGGGGGGGTGGGGGGGGGGGGGGGTGGGGGGGGGGGGGGGTGGGGGGGGGGGGGGGTGGGGGGGGGGGGGGGTGGGGGGGGGGGGGGGTGGGGGGGGGGGGGGGTGGGGGGGGGGGGGGGTGGGGGGGGGGGGGGGTGGGGGGGGGGGGGGGTGGGGGGGGGGGGGGGTGGGGGGGGGGGGGGGTGGGGGGGGGGGGGGGTGGGGGGGGGGGGGGGTGGGGGGGGGGGGGGGTGGGGGGGGGGGGGGGTGGGGGGGGGGGGGGGTGGGGGGGGGGGGGGGTGGGGGGGGGGGGGGGTGGGGGGGGGGGGGGGTGGGGGGGGGGGGGGGTGGGGGGGGGGGGGGGTGGGGGGGGGGGGGGGTGGGGGGGGGGGGGGGTGGGGGGGGGGGGGGGTGGGGGGGGGGGGGGGTGGGGGGGGGGGGGGGTGGGGGGGGGGGGGGGTGGGGGGGGGGGGGGGTGGGGGGGGGGGGGGGTGGGGGGGGGGGGGGGTGGGGGGGGGGGGGGGTGGGGGGGGGGGGGGGTGGGGGGGGGGGGGGGTGGGGGGGGGGGGGGGTGGGGGGGGGGGGGGGTGGGGGGGGGGGGGGGTGGGGGGGGGGGGGGGTGGGGGGGGGGGGGGGTGGGGGGGGGGGGGGGTGGGGGGGGGGGGGGGTGGGGGGGGGGGGGGGTGGGGGGGGGGGGGGGTGGGGGGGGGGGGGGGTGGGGGGGGGGGGGGGTGGGGGGGGGGGGGGGTGGGGGGGGGGGGGGGTGGGGGGGGGGGGGGGTGGGGGGGGGGGGGGGTGGGGGGGGGGGGGGGTGGGGGGGGGGGGGGGTGGGGGGGGGGGGGGGTGGGGGGGGGGGGGGGTGGGGGGGGGGGGGGGTGGGGGGGGGGGGGGGTGGGGGGGGGGGGGGGTGGGGGGGGGGGGGGGTGGGGGGGGGGGGGGGTGGGGGGGGGGGGGGGTGGGGGGGGGGGGGGGTGGGGGGGGGGGGGGGTGGGGGGGGGGGGGGGTGGGGGGGGGGGGGGGTGGGGGGGGGGGGGGGTGGGGGGGGGGGGGGGTGGGGGGGGGGGGGGGTGGGGGGGGGGGGGGGTGGGGGGGGGGGGGGGTGGGGGGGGGGGGGGGTGGGGGGGGGGGGGGGTGGGGGGGGGGGGGGGTGGGGGGGGGGGGGGGTGGGGGGGGGGGGGGGTGGGGGGGGGGGGGGGTGGGGGGGGGGGGGGGTGGGGGGGGGGGGGGGTGGGGGGGGGGGGGGGTGGGGGGGGGGGGGGGTGGGGGGGGGGGGGGGTGGGGGGGGGGGGGGGTGGGGGGGGGGGGGGGTGGGGGGGGGGGGGGGTGGGGGGGGGGGGGGGTGGGGGGGGGGGGGGGTGGGGGGGGGGGGGGGTGGGGGGGGGGGGGGGTGGGGGGGGGGGGGGGTGGGGGGGGGGGGGGGTGGGGGGGGGGGGGGGTGGGGGGGGGGGGGGGTGGGGGGGGGGGGGGGTGGGGGGGGGGGGGGGTGGGGGGGGGGGGGGGTGGGGGGGGGGGGGGGTGGGGGGGGGGGGGGGTGGGGGGGGGGGGGGGTGGGGGGGGGGGGGGGTGGGGGGGGGGGGGGGTGGGGGGGGGGGGGGGTGGGGGGGGGGGGGGGTGGGGGGGGGGGGGGGTGGGGGGGGGGGGGGGTGGGGGGGGGGGGGGGTGGGGGGGGGGGGGGGTGGGGGGGGGGGGGGGTGGGGGGGGGGGGGGGTGGGGGGGGGGGGGGGTGGGGGGGGGGGGGGGTGGGGGGGGGGGGGGGTGGGGGGGGGGGGGGGTGGGGGGGGGGGGGGGTGGGGGGGGGGGGGGGTGGGGGGGGGGGGGGGTGGGGGGGGGGGGGGGTGGGGGGGGGGGGGGGTGGGGGGGGGGGGGGGTGGGGGGGGGGGGGGGTGGGGGGGGGGGGGGGTGGGGGGGGGGGGGGGTGGGGGGGGGGGGGGGTGGGGGGGGGGGGGGGTGGGGGGGGGGGGGGGTGGGGGGGGGGGGGGGTGGGGGGGGGGGGGGGTGGGGGGGGGGGGGGGTGGGGGGGGGGGGGGGTGGGGGGGGGGGGGGGTGGGGGGGGGGGGGGGTGGGGGGGGGGGGGGGTGGGGGGGGGGGGGGGTGGGGGGGGGGGGGGGTGGGGGGGGGGGGGGGTGGGGGGGGGGGGGGGTGGGGGGGGGGGGGGGTGGGGGGGGGGGGGGGTGGGGGGGGGGGGGGGTGGGGGGGGGGGGGGGTGGGGGGGGGGGGGGGTGGGGGGGGGGGGGGGTGGGGGGGGGGGGGGGTGGGGGGGGGGGGGGGTGGGGGGGGGGGGGGGTGGGGGGGGGGGGGGGTGGGGGGGGGGGGGGGTGGGGGGGGGGGGGGGTGGGGGGGGGGGGGGGTGGGGGGGGGGGGGGGTGGGGGGGGGGGGGGGTGGGGGGGGGGGGGGGTGGGGGGGGGGGGGGGTGGGGGGGGGGGGGGGTGGGGGGGGGGGGGGGTGGGGGGGGGGGGGGGTGGGGGGGGGGGGGGGTGGGGGGGGGGGGGGGTGGGGGGGGGGGGGGGTGGGGGGGGGGGGGGGTGGGGGGGGGGGGGGGTGGGGGGGGGGGGGGGTGGGGGGGGGGGGGGGTGGGGGGGGGGGGGGGTGGGGGGGGGGGGGGGTGGGGGGGGGGGGGGGTGGGGGGGGGGGGGGGTGGGGGGGGGGGGGGGTGGGGGGGGGGGGGGGTGGGGGGGGGGGGGGGTGGGGGGGGGGGGGGGTGGGGGGGGGGGGGGGTGGGGGGGGGGGGGGGTGGGGGGGGGGGGGGGTGGGGGGGGGGGGGGGTGGGGGGGGGGGGGGGTGGGGGGGGGGGGGGGTGGGGGGGGGGGGGGGTGGGGGGGGGGGGGGGTGGGGGGGGGGGGGGGTGGGGGGGGGGGGGGGTGGGGGGGGGGGGGGGTGGGGGGGGGGGGGGGTGGGGGGGGGGGGGGGTGGGGGGGGGGGGGGGTGGGGGGGGGGGGGGGTGGGGGGGGGGGGGGGTGGGGGGGGGGGGGGGTGGGGGGGGGGGGGGGTGGGGGGGGGGGGGGGTGGGGGGGGGGGGGGGTGGGGGGGGGGGGGGGTGGGGGGGGGGGGGGGTGGGGGGGGGGGGGGGTGGGGGGGGGGGGGGGTGGGGGGGGGGGGGGGTGGGGGGGGGGGGGGGTGGGGGGGGGGGGGGGTGGGGGGGGGGGGGGGTGGGGGGGGGGGGGGGTGGGGGGGGGGGGGGGTGGGGGGGGGGGGGGGTGGGGGGGGGGGGGGGTGGGGGGGGGGGGGGGTGGGGGGGGGGGGGGGTGGGGGGGGGGGGGGGTGGGGGGGGGGGGGGGTGGGGGGGGGGGGGGGTGGGGGGGGGGGGGGGTGGGGGGGGGGGGGGGTGGGGGGGGGGGGGGGTGGGGGGGGGGGGGGGTGGGGGGGGGGGGGGGTGGGGGGGGGGGGGGGTGGGGGGGGGGGGGGGTGGGGGGGGGGGGGGGTGGGGGGGGGGGGGGGTGGGGGGGGGGGGGGGTGGGGGGGGGGGGGGGTGGGGGGGGGGGGGGGTGGGGGGGGGGGGGGGTGGGGGGGGGGGGGGGTGGGGGGGGGGGGGGGTGGGGGGGGGGGGGGGTGGGGGGGGGGGGGGGTGGGGGGGGGGGGGGGTGGGGGGGGGGGGGGGTGGGGGGGGGGGGGGGTGGGGGGGGGGGGGGGTGGGGGGGGGGGGGGGTGGGGGGGGGGGGGGGTGGGGGGGGGGGGGGGTGGGGGGGGGGGGGGGTGGGGGGGGGGGGGGGTGGGGGGGGGGGGGGGTGGGGGGGGGGGGGGGTGGGGGGGGGGGGGGGTGGGGGGGGGGGGGGGTGGGGGGGGGGGGGGGTGGGGGGGGGGGGGGGTGGGGGGGGGGGGGGGTGGGGGGGGGGGGGGGTGGGGGGGGGGGGGGGTGGGGGGGGGGGGGGGTGGGGGGGGGGGGGGGTGGGGGGGGGGGGGGGTGGGGGGGGGGGGGGGTGGGGGGGGGGGGGGGTGGGGGGGGGGGGGGGTGGGGGGGGGGGGGGGTGGGGGGGGGGGGGGGTGGGGGGGGGGGGGGGTGGGGGGGGGGGGGGGTGGGGGGGGGGGGGGGTGGGGGGGGGGGGGGGTGGGGGGGGGGGGGGGTGGGGGGGGGGGGGGGTGGGGGGGGGGGGGGGTGGGGGGGGGGGGGGGTGGGGGGGGGGGGGGGTGGGGGGGGGGGGGGGTGGGGGGGGGGGGGGGTGGGGGGGGGGGGGGGTGGGGGGGGGGGGGGGTGGGGGGGGGGGGGGGTGGGGGGGGGGGGGGGTGGGGGGGGGGGGGGGTGGGGGGGGGGGGGGGTGGGGGGGGGGGGGGGTGGGGGGGGGGGGGGGTGGGGGGGGGGGGGGGTGGGGGGGGGGGGGGGTGGGGGGGGGGGGGGGTGGGGGGGGGGGGGGGTGGGGGGGGGGGGGGGTGGGGGGGGGGGGGGGTGGGGGGGGGGGGGGGTGGGGGGGGGGGGGGGTGGGGGGGGGGGGGGGTGGGGGGGGGGGGGGGTGGGGGGGGGGGGGGGTGGGGGGGGGGGGGGGTGGGGGGGGGGGGGGGTGGGGGGGGGGGGGGGTGGGGGGGGGGGGGGGTGGGGGGGGGGGGGGGTGGGGGGGGGGGGGGGTGGGGGGGGGGGGGGGTGGGGGGGGGGGGGGGTGGGGGGGGGGGGGGGTGGGGGGGGGGGGGGGTGGGGGGGGGGGGGGGTGGGGGGGGGGGGGGGTGGGGGGGGGGGGGGGTGGGGGGGGGGGGGGGTGGGGGGGGGGGGGGGTGGGGGGGGGGGGGGGTGGGGGGGGGGGGGGGTGGGGGGGGGGGGGGGTGGGGGGGGGGGGGGGTGGGGGGGGGGGGGGGTGGGGGGGGGGGGGGGTGGGGGGGGGGGGGGGTGGGGGGGGGGGGGGGTGGGGGGGGGGGGGGGTGGGGGGGGGGGGGGGTGGGGGGGGGGGGGGGTGGGGGGGGGGGGGGGTGGGGGGGGGGGGGGGTGGGGGGGGGGGGGGGTGGGGGGGGGGGGGGGTGGGGGGGGGGGGGGGTGGGGGGGGGGGGGGGTGGGGGGGGGGGGGGGTGGGGGGGGGGGGGGGTGGGGGGGGGGGGGGGTGGGGGGGGGGGGGGGTGGGGGGGGGGGGGGGTGGGGGGGGGGGGGGGTGGGGGGGGGGGGGGGTGGGGGGGGGGGGGGGTGGGGGGGGGGGGGGGTGGGGGGGGGGGGGGGTGGGGGGGGGGGGGGGTGGGGGGGGGGGGGGGTGGGGGGGGGGGGGGGTGGGGGGGGGGGGGGGTGGGGGGGGGGGGGGGTGGGGGGGGGGGGGGGTGGGGGGGGGGGGGGGTGGGGGGGGGGGGGGGTGGGGGGGGGGGGGGGTGGGGGGGGGGGGGGGTGGGGGGGGGGGGGGGTGGGGGGGGGGGGGGGTGGGGGGGGGGGGGGGTGGGGGGGGGGGGGGGTGGGGGGGGGGGGGGGTGGGGGGGGGGGGGGGTGGGGGGGGGGGGGGGTGGGGGGGGGGGGGGGTGGGGGGGGGGGGGGGTGGGGGGGGGGGGGGGTGGGGGGGGGGGGGGGTGGGGGGGGGGGGGGGTGGGGGGGGGGGGGGGTGGGGGGGGGGGGGGGTGGGGGGGGGGGGGGGTGGGGGGGGGGGGGGGTGGGGGGGGGGGGGGGTGGGGGGGGGGGGGGGTGGGGGGGGGGGGGGGTGGGGGGGGGGGGGGGTGGGGGGGGGGGGGGGTGGGGGGGGGGGGGGGTGGGGGGGGGGGGGGGTGGGGGGGGGGGGGGGTGGGGGGGGGGGGGGGTGGGGGGGGGGGGGGGTGGGGGGGGGGGGGGGTGGGGGGGGGGGGGGGTGGGGGGGGGGGGGGGTGGGGGGGGGGGGGGGTGGGGGGGGGGGGGGGTGGGGGGGGGGGGGGGTGGGGGGGGGGGGGGGTGGGGGGGGGGGGGGGTGGGGGGGGGGGGGGGTGGGGGGGGGGGGGGGTGGGGGGGGGGGGGGGTGGGGGGGGGGGGGGGTGGGGGGGGGGGGGGGTGGGGGGGGGGGGGGGTGGGGGGGGGGGGGGGTGGGGGGGGGGGGGGGTGGGGGGGGGGGGGGGTGGGGGGGGGGGGGGGTGGGGGGGGGGGGGGGTGGGGGGGGGGGGGGGTGGGGGGGGGGGGGGGTGGGGGGGGGGGGGGGTGGGGGGGGGGGGGGGTGGGGGGGGGGGGGGGTGGGGGGGGGGGGGGGTGGGGGGGGGGGGGGGTGGGGGGGGGGGGGGGTGGGGGGGGGGGGGGGTGGGGGGGGGGGGGGGTGGGGGGGGGGGGGGGTGGGGGGGGGGGGGGGTGGGGGGGGGGGGGGGTGGGGGGGGGGGGGGGTGGGGGGGGGGGGGGGTGGGGGGGGGGGGGGGTGGGGGGGGGGGGGGGTGGGGGGGGGGGGGGGTGGGGGGGGGGGGGGGTGGGGGGGGGGGGGGGTGGGGGGGGGGGGGGGTGGGGGGGGGGGGGGGTGGGGGGGGGGGGGGGTGGGGGGGGGGGGGGGTGGGGGGGGGGGGGGGTGGGGGGGGGGGGGGGTGGGGGGGGGGGGGGGTGGGGGGGGGGGGGGGTGGGGGGGGGGGGGGGTGGGGGGGGGGGGGGGTGGGGGGGGGGGGGGGTGGGGGGGGGGGGGGGTGGGGGGGGGGGGGGGTGGGGGGGGGGGGGGGTGGGGGGGGGGGGGGGTGGGGGGGGGGGGGGGTGGGGGGGGGGGGGGGTGGGGGGGGGGGGGGGTGGGGGGGGGGGGGGGTGGGGGGGGGGGGGGGTGGGGGGGGGGGGGGGTGGGGGGGGGGGGGGGTGGGGGGGGGGGGGGGTGGGGGGGGGGGGGGGTGGGGGGGGGGGGGGGTGGGGGGGGGGGGGGGTGGGGGGGGGGGGGGGTGGGGGGGGGGGGGGGTGGGGGGGGGGGGGGGTGGGGGGGGGGGGGGGTGGGGGGGGGGGGGGGTGGGGGGGGGGGGGGGTGGGGGGGGGGGGGGGTGGGGGGGGGGGGGGGTGGGGGGGGGGGGGGGTGGGGGGGGGGGGGGGTGGGGGGGGGGGGGGGTGGGGGGGGGGGGGGGTGGGGGGGGGGGGGGGTGGGGGGGGGGGGGGGTGGGGGGGGGGGGGGGTGGGGGGGGGGGGGGGTGGGGGGGGGGGGGGGTGGGGGGGGGGGGGGGTGGGGGGGGGGGGGGGTGGGGGGGGGGGGGGGTGGGGGGGGGGGGGGGTGGGGGGGGGGGGGGGTGGGGGGGGGGGGGGGTGGGGGGGGGGGGGGGTGGGGGGGGGGGGGGGTGGGGGGGGGGGGGGGTGGGGGGGGGGGGGGGTGGGGGGGGGGGGGGGTGGGGGGGGGGGGGGGTGGGGGGGGGGGGGGGTGGGGGGGGGGGGGGGTGGGGGGGGGGGGGGGTGGGGGGGGGGGGGGGTGGGGGGGGGGGGGGGTGGGGGGGGGGGGGGGTGGGGGGGGGGGGGGGTGGGGGGGGGGGGGGGTGGGGGGGGGGGGGGGTGGGGGGGGGGGGGGGTGGGGGGGGGGGGGGGTGGGGGGGGGGGGGGGTGGGGGGGGGGGGGGGTGGGGGGGGGGGGGGGTGGGGGGGGGGGGGGGTGGGGGGGGGGGGGGGTGGGGGGGGGGGGGGGTGGGGGGGGGGGGGGGTGGGGGGGGGGGGGGGTGGGGGGGGGGGGGGGTGGGGGGGGGGGGGGGTGGGGGGGGGGGGGGGTGGGGGGGGGGGGGGGTGGGGGGGGGGGGGGGTGGGGGGGGGGGGGGGTGGGGGGGGGGGGGGGTGGGGGGGGGGGGGGGTGGGGGGGGGGGGGGGTGGGGGGGGGGGGGGGTGGGGGGGGGGGGGGGTGGGGGGGGGGGGGGGTGGGGGGGGGGGGGGGTGGGGGGGGGGGGGGGTGGGGGGGGGGGGGGGTGGGGGGGGGGGGGGGTGGGGGGGGGGGGGGGTGGGGGGGGGGGGGGGTGGGGGGGGGGGGGGGTGGGGGGGGGGGGGGGTGGGGGGGGGGGGGGGTGGGGGGGGGGGGGGGTGGGGGGGGGGGGGGGTGGGGGGGGGGGGGGGTGGGGGGGGGGGGGGGTGGGGGGGGGGGGGGGTGGGGGGGGGGGGGGGTGGGGGGGGGGGGGGGTGGGGGGGGGGGGGGGTGGGGGGGGGGGGGGGTGGGGGGGGGGGGGGGTGGGGGGGGGGGGGGGTGGGGGGGGGGGGGGGTGGGGGGGGGGGGGGGTGGGGGGGGGGGGGGGTGGGGGGGGGGGGGGGTGGGGGGGGGGGGACCCTGGGCAGGGGATGATGGGAACTGTAGTCCATAACATCTGGAGGGCCACGAGTTTGACACCTGTATTCTATGGCAAAGGGTTAGGTGCCACTCAAGATGCAGGAGGTGCCACTCTTACACGCCTATGGACTAAAACAAACTGTAAATATAGCCTGGGCACAAGGCTGCCAATCAATGCAGGTGATGATGCAAAACAGTCTCAATATGATCTATCAAACTGATTCTCTATTAATAATTAGGTTGCCGTATTCTGGATTAACATCATCATCAGGCCACCCAAACGGATCACAGCTAATGCAAAACAGTACAAGCCAATGTCATCTTGGAAGGCGCTCTAGAAGGATACCATTGTTGCTGGCATAGAAAGCTGACCAGAGGCTCAGGAGAATCTGAGATGTATTCCTTCAGATAATAAACAATAACTTTAAAAATATTAACCTTTTCTTCTATGTCTTGGTATTACAATAAAGCACTCCAGTGCTGGGACACATAAGACTGGGGAGGGTCTCAAATAGCAACCAGCAGGAGGCAGGGAGTTGGTAGTGGGCAGTGGCATGACGTCAATTCCAAAAGCCCCCAGAACTGATTCTACCATAGAGTTTCCGATGATTCCAAGGGAGGTGTGACATCACTTCTGGGTTTTCCTCAGAAGTGATGTCATGCCGTCACTGATGGCATTAGTTTTCTCCTGCTGGCCACTGCAGTGCCAGTGGACATTTGTCAACCTTAATCCCAACCTAGGTTTTTAACCAAATTCCAGACCTGCCTGTTCTCTTTGCTGATGTTGCAATAGTAATAATTGCAGTGGAATCTGCAAAACACCACCAAGATGCAGGAGGTGAAAGAAACAGCCTAGCAGCCCCCAATCTGATTGGATTACCCACAGGCATCTTTTAGTTATCAAAATAAGGGATTTTCATTGGCAATGGGGGTGGAAGAAATCTGACATCTCTTTCCTGCTTATCAGAAACAGGGCTTTCTTGCTTGAAGCCTTAGTAACAGAGACCCCTCTGCCTGCTACTGAAGCTAATATTAATAGGATCTGTCTGTTAGTTGTGAAATCAAGTAGGTGGGCAATTACATCAAAACAAAGCCTTCTGGACAGCCGACATCAAACCTTCAGTTTATAGATTGCAAATCAATAAATTATATCGTACCCATTGACAACAGTTATACTTGTCTGGTATCCCGTTTATTACAAGAACAGCCGCATCAGCCACGGAAACAGCTCTGCTTCAATTCTGAGCACCTCCTGCTCAGCACCTCCTCTGAAGGCCTGCTAGGTCCAGACCTGGTTTATATTGAGGCCATTGCCAAGATCTTTTTCTTCTGTTAGACTTCTAATGGAGCCAAGGCTGATTTTACATCTTCATTGCTAGTGTTTTAAATTAATTATAATTGGCTGTTCTATATATTCATATTGGGGGTTCATATTTGATTTTAAATTACTGTGCCGTTGTAATGATAGAGGCACCTTCAGGGTCTTTGGGGGGGTCAAAAGGTGGTTTAAGTTGAAAAATGAATAAATATTAATTTGATACGGTTGCCAATCTCCAGGTGGGTCCTGGAGAACTCACAGAGTCATACCTGGAGAAAATGGATGTTTTGGAGGGTGAAGTTTATGGCATCAGACCATGCTGAGGTTCCTCTCCTGCCCAACGTTCCCCTTTCAAGGCTCTACCCCCAAATCCCCAGGAATTCCCCATCCAGGAGTTGGTAACTCTACTGGGTCAACTTTTATGGATTGAAACTTAAGTGTACTCTTGAGTTACAGAAAGCTCATATTTGGGTAAGTTGAAAATACACTTAGCTGCCAGCTGTACCAGGAAATCATTTTAATTATTTGTACAGATATGTTTGTTACTAAGCAGTGGCCTAAGAACAAATTTTTATAACTTCCATCAAATAAAATGTGTAACAGAGCCCTCCGGGGGTGGGTGGTATAATAAATAAATAAATAACAACAAGAACATCATTGATCAGAGGATGGTTAGAGATCTCTGAAACAGCTTGAATATTCGGATCACACTACATGGGAAGTTACATTGGCTTGGATGGGAAAATTTCCACTAGTGAAAGAGGAGGAATTTTGTCAATTCTCTCCCACTGCCTATCTCCCACTCCCCCCATGCTGTCTGGGGGGGGGGGTCCCCTGTTCCCCAGGTAAAAACATTTCAGCGATCATTTTGGGTGATATCAAAGGAAGGAGGTAAAGGAGTTTCAAGTTGCTGATGAAAATCCACTCCACCAATGGAAGTTCATTAAGGGATCCAATGAGGGCATCCCAGAGGGAATCCAAAGTGACTCACAACATTCTTCTGTCCTTCATATTATCCTCACAGGGGCCGTTTCCGCACGGCCACGCTGGGGGTTGGGTCGGCGTACATGATGCCGACCCAACCCCCCTGGGACGGTTCACATGAACGGTCCCGGTTGCGATGGGGAAAATGGCGCAGCCTCCACGCAGGCTGCGCCATCCCCCAAATGCCTTACCATGTCCTCCGGGCCTCCGGTGCATCGCACAGGCCGGGGACACGCCCCCCCTGCCCTGCACGACAGCTCAGAAGTCGGAGGGAAGGGGGCGTGTCCCCTGGCCTGTGCGATGCGCCGGAGGCCGGAGGACACGGTATGGCGTTTGGGAAAGGGGGGGAATGGCGCCTTCCAGCTGCTGCCATCCGCACATTTTTGCTGTCCCTAGGGCGCTGTTATTGGCCCCTGCGGAAAGGGCCAATGACTCTATGAGGATATGTGATGGCCCAAGGTCATTCAGCAAGCTTTCATGGCAGACCAGGAATTTGAACCTGGGTTTCCCATATCCTGGTTCGACATTCTAACTACTACACCATGTTGACTCTCACAAATCGAGACCTTATCCTAAACTACATGTGCTCTCCATATGTTACAACTGCACTATGGGAGCTGGTTTTCCATGGGTTCATTCCTCGGATCAATAGCTATGTTTAAACTTCATCTAAAGTGTGGAGAAAGCATAACCCAAACACTGAAACTGAACCACAAAATGAGTAACATCTCTAAGAGGAAACATATGTACCTCAGTACCCACAAGTGCTAGCAGTATGTCTCAACTACAATATCTCATGTTCCAGATTCCTTAATTGTCATGATATATATAAAAAAGAAAGGTTCACGAAAGGGTCATTTTCTAGTCAGCAGAGGTTTGCCGAACACAGAGGCCGGAGACAGTCAGTGTAGGGGCGAGAAGTAGCAACAGTTGACCTTTAACATGATTGGTGAGTTCAACTGTGACTCTAGACCAATGAGAGGCTGTTGCCGGGGCGGGGGGGGGGGGAAGTATCTTGTTGGATGTATAAGCAATGCATTGTATATGCTAAGTTGAGAGTATAAATTGAGTCTAAGTTCTGTGTGTGTTCACACTCTTCTTGCTGAAGAGATCTGTATAGCTTTAGAGTCTTGTATAGCATAGACTTGTGTAACCTTGCAACTGCTAAAGTAAAACCTTCCTATGGAAAGGACATCTTGTGTGGAGAGTATTCTTTTCCAAAAGTGCTAGGAAGCTGCAGAGTGCAAGAAGACTACTAGACCATCTCATCTTTCCAGAGTAGCTCCGCTTTAAACTGTGCTTATATTAATTGTATCACCTTATCACTTTATTGGATAACAGAATAGATCCACAGTTGTTCTGAATTATGCCCAAAGGTTACCATTAAGATCAGGAGTTACAACCAGCTCCACCAATACATTTATTTATGATGGGAATCTATTTCAAGAAGGTGGAGATTGATAGCCTAGAATCCTCAATGAAATCTGAAGGAGGTCACATCCATCTTACTTTTAAGCAATCACCAAGTAAGTTATTGTAAGCCAATCGCTTTACAGTCTGCTGTTGCTTTCCTAAGGCCAGGGAGCTGTTGCCCATTTTCTCCCAAGTAGTGAGTCTCATCTACTAAATTTGCACCAGTCTTCTTCTGTGTTTTAGATGGCATAACCTAACTGTTATTCGCCTTTGTCAAATCATTTCAATCCTATTCATTTTTTCTCAAAATGTATTTTGTGTCCGTTTGTAACTTTCTTTGACATCAATCAGTGTGGACGTCACAATAAATTGCCTCTGTGAGTACTTAAACAACACAAGACCATTTTTCCATGGGTCCCAAATTTCAACCTGAGTTGCAACAGCTGAGGACATTACAGTTAGAACAATCTGTCAGACCCGTCCAAATTGGAGGTGACGGACCGTGGCACCAACGTGGTGCTGCCCCACCGCTCCCATGGAGGCTTCTTGGCAATGTAGGGAGACTGGTAAAGGGCATATGCCTCCCCACTGCAGAGAAGCCTCTATGGGCCACAGTGGACATATAACACCCAAAAGGGTGGCTGAAGTCTGAACGGCGGCCACCCAGTGTAATGCTGGCAAAGACCAGGAGGGATCCAACTGAGGTCGGCTCCTTCCCTGGCCCACCCCCCACCATGTTGCAGTAAGTGTCCTGGGGAGGGTGAATCTGCAGAGCCCCTCCTTTGGATGGGGCTCTGTGTTACCCAAAAAGAAACAAAAAGGGAGCATCCTTCAACAAAGCAAAAAAAGAGATAGAAGAACTCACAAGAATAGTAAATTGTCGCCATCAACTGCTGTATTAATCTGTTGGGTTGCTAATTTTAATTATTGTTTTATGGAGAGATTTATATTTGTGAAAGTGGATTGAAAGTGCATTATTCTGCATGTGCGGAAAGGACCTTGGTGTGAAAAGCCAGGCACATTGTCATACAGACTAACTAATCTTAGGATCCGTTGCACCACAGAAAAAAAAATGCCTCAGTTTCTGCTGGCAAAGGCTTAGCAAAGCATGCCAGCATTAATTCTGTTAATTCTTCCTTTAATTAAGGGCTACAATATTGCACCCTTAGAAAATTTCAGGGGTGTAAAAAAAAAAGGCAGAGGTAGACTTTAAATGCTCTGTACCATTTTTTTGTACAGAGTATTCCATCATAAATAAAAGCTACCTTATAGTCTGCTGCTGGAACCACAGAACACTCCAGAGGGATGGAGGAAAGGCACATTTTGGATGAGAATTATCAATCAAAATCTTCCATGGAGTTAGAACTGTTGTTGGAACAGATCGATAAACACTACTTGTTGATCTACAGCAATAGAATCATGACATAATATATATCTTACATAAGAGAATGTGTTGTGTATCTATAGCTGGATAAACGCACATTCACATCCAGAAGATTACAAATGCAATTAAAACAGGGAGAGAATTTTACATACAATAATGTCCCATTCCGATTTATGAATGCTACAGCCTGCAATAAGAAAGGGAACATTACATATGAATGGAAAGTGAGATTTTTCCTTTATAGCATATCAAATGAATACGTCTGAGGGAAGCAAAATTCAGGTTAAAACAAAATGTCTCTTCAAAAAAAGGAAGACTGTGTTGAACATTTGAACTTACATAAAACTGTCTGCAAATGATTCCATCATGTAAATATATACTTCTTGAAATGAAGATCAGTGTTGTCTAGGGAAACCTCTTATTCACAAAGGCACATAGAAAGCTTTTATTCACTGCATATATCAGTATATTTTTCCTAAGATTATAAGCAAGGGGAAAATGAATAAACCAATATTATCATCTACATATGCCATTAATACAGTATAATGCATGTGGCAGGGTAATTAGAATTCCAAAGCCCAATAATGTGACTCACTCATTTCAAAAGACAACCATTGTTATTTTTTTTACATATTTCACCTTGCATCCCAATGTTCTAATACATTCCTTAAAGTGCAAAGCAAACCATTTGAAACCAATCTACTTTAAACCAATGCATAACCTAATTCACAAATGACTTGAATTTCTCCAACTTCCCCAGTTAAGCTCTTAGTCCTATGAATACTTCGTGCTGGACTAAACTGCTTGTAGCTGACAAGATTCATGTTTGATTTCAAATGATGTTTGATTTTACCTGCTCCCTGACATTAACATCTGACTTCAGCATTTTATAGTCCATAGTCCGCAATCTGACAATATTAGGTAATTGACATGCAATTGTATTCAGTGTTAGCTATTATTTGATGGGTTCCATGCAGGCATTTTTGGACAGATAACACGCTGTGCAGTTAGAATTTTTCAGCAGACATGAAATAGAATTTGAACATGGAATGTATGTTGGATGACATACAATATTTAGAATCTGTCCATATGTAACAGTCACCATGACAGCGTATTGTACAGTAGTCCATAGATAAAGTACAATGATAATTAATATTTGACTGTAGCTTCAATCTGAGCTGAAATTTCCAAAAATGGAAAGGGGGTGATTTTTGTTAATACCCACTTCTGGGGCAGACATCCCACAGAAGCAGCATGTTGGGGGACATTTGGGGATATAGTGTAAGGGGAAGGGAAAGTCACCCTCCATGAATGGAAACACCTCCTGTTGAAATCTTAGGTAGGATTCAAGCCAGTATTTAATTGCTGGTACACAATGGAATTTGACATGTATGGACTGCTTTATATTTCATTCATTCATTTCTTGAACCATTCTGTTATAATATAGCTCAGGGGTCTTCAAACTATGGCCCCCCAGATGTTCATGAACTACAATTCCCATCAGCCCTGCCACTTGGTCATGCTGGCAGGGGCTGATGGGAATTGTAGTCCACGGACATCTGGAGGGCCATAATTTGAAGACCCCTGATATAGCTCTATCACCTTTATATGAATGCTCCCCTGAACAATTCTATTTCACACAGTTTGCTAAATGCCAGGTCAGTTAAAGGGTTACCAACTTCCAGGTAGAACCTAGAGATCTCCCAGAATTAAAACTGATCTCCTGACTACCGAGAAAACAGCACTTTAAAAATAATAGATATGCACTGAGTCAATTCCTTCACCACTTCCTCTTGTATCCACTCACCAATTAAGACAGATTGGACATCCAAGTTGGGTTTGAAAAATTAACCTTAAAGCCACAGGTGTTCTGGAGCCACCTTTGAAAGAGTTTTTAAAACTGCTGATTAATCCATGGCCATCTCTAGAAGAGCCGGATTTTGAAAGCTGGAGAGCAGGAAGTAACCAGCTTTGGAAGGATTAATTTAAAAACTGCAGAGTATTTTGTGTCCAGATTGGGCAGAGTTAAATTTTAAGACCTGCAGTCCTCTGTAGCTGGCACTGAATGGGTGAATCAGACCCCTTGCCAAGTTGGTTATTCAAACCAACTTATGTATACATATTATATTAAAAAAACATTTTCAGGGATAGCCTGGGACAGAAACATAGTAATGGTAGCTGAATAAAATGAAACAGGCAAGCTCAGCATCTGAGTGAGTTCAGCTGAGGAAGCTAGGATGCTGGAGTCTAGGGGCAATTTGGTAGTTGGGGGGGCGGGGGTTACAGAAACAGTTAGACTAGCACCTTAATACAGTTACAGTTAATGAAGTTACAGTTAGTAGGGGAGTGGGAGCAACTGGACACCTAACACTACTGCAGAAGGTGGTCTTTGGGACACCACTAGGAGTCAGATTCATCTGGCTTAACCTGGAAAACAGCCTGGTTTTGTAATCCAATGCAGGCAAGGAGACAATGCAAGGCAGGATTCTTATCAGATTTTATTCTGCTATCTCTGGTCGTTTTCCCACTTACCATCTGCTGCGTGCTACCCTCCCCAAGTAGAGCGGGGTCCCTCGGCACTCCCTACTACAGGGGCGGTGACAACGCAGCCGTCCTGACACTACCGCTCTTGTGCCCCCTCAGCGCACGTCATTCCTGACGCTCCTCAAAACGGCACCTTTTGATGACCCCACGTGGGGTTGTGGGGAAGCCCGGGAGCACACCAGAAATGACGCGCGCTGAGAGTAGCGCGCAGCAAAGCGTGGTCGAGGTAAGTGGGGAAACGACCTCTGTTACAGCCCCTGCTTTACTTTCTTCTCCATCGTTCCCTCTTCTTGCTTTCTCTGTCTGCCCAGTGTACGATTGCCACACTGTATTGAGAAATACCTGGAGATTTTGGGGATACAGCCTGAGTAGAGGGGGCTTAGAGTGGGAAGGAACTTCAGTGAGGTGTAATGCCATAGCATCCCCCTTCCAAAGCAGACATTTGCTCCAGGGAAACTGACTTCTGTTGCCTGGAAAGCAGAAGTGATCCTAGGAGATTGACAACTCTGCCAGTAACAGCCAACAGTCTGCTTGGTAGGACACACTTCTAAACATCAACAATGAAATAACTTGCAGATCAACTATTACAGCACAATGCCCTGCCTGCTGACTCAGACTTGGACTCTATTCCCTCCATCCCAGACTGTGCTGTCATATCAACATGTTTCCTCTACTGACCCTTCAAGGCCTGAACCAACTCAACCCCATCGTATTATTGGCCATTGTAACTGGGCATGGCATCTTTACATTTTGCTAGCTTGTTCCTAGAGGAGAGTGGCCTGTAGCTCCATCTCCTCACAGCAGCATTTAAGGCCTCAGTTCACCCTCAACCTCTGTTTGAACAACAGCCATGACGTAGTACTGTCGCCTCCAGCACCAGTCCTTTGATACCTGGACCTCGGCCTTGAGCAGGACAGATGCGGAGGAGGGGGGCAGTAGGACAACAGATCCTTAAAAGGGAACCAATCCTCAAAGGGTGATCTTGGGCTGAGGATGTACAAGTGGTAGGCCCTTTCTGCACAAACCTTTTAAAATGTTTTGGGGCAGGAAATAAAATGTTTCCTCCATAGAGTTCTGCATTGTTTTTTTATCACCCAAATGTTTTATTTCCAGCCTCAAAATGTTTTAAATGAACCCCTTTTAAAATGATTCTCTGGCTGAAACGTTTGGAAAACGTCTTCAGTTGTGTTTAATCTCTTGACTACGTTTCCCACTCTTCTCTGTTTCCCTGAACTTCCTCCATCTGAGCTTGCTCAGTTCCCCCTTGCCTGTTTATTTGCATTTCTCTGTTTATTCTTTTATTGGGGCGGAGGCAATCTTTGAAGCATCGAGTATACAAGAAGTGTAGAATGCAGCATGAAGCTGTGAAGCACTGAAGCATCGATTCAACACAGAACTAAAAAAAAAAGTAATGGCAACCAGGAATCATTTCAAGGGGGTGAGTGCAGACATACATCATTGCAAAGGAGGGGATTGAAAACATTTTAGAAACATTTCAGGGAACTTGTCCAGGAATGGTCATTAGTGGAGAAAAGTTGTAATTTCTGTCAGCACTAATAATGATGGGAGATATAGCTATGCTGCTCTGGATACAAAACTGATTCACTAGGGCTGAGCTTAAGGTAGTATTTTGAGAAATACTATTTTTCCTCCATGCAAAAGGCTCGTCACATAGGTCATTAGGGGTCTTAATGAAAATATGAGTTTGGCGATGAACAGCGTAGATGTGGTAGGCACTGGAGACCATCTTGACCTAAGCATACCCAGTACAAAAGAAGGGGGGGCTCGAAAATGGAACCAGATTACTGGTAATTAATATCAAAAAGGAGAAGAGAATTGCTGAGATCAAGTGTGTAAGGTTTAAAAGGTTGTGCAGCAATGGTTAAGCCAACTCCCTGGAGAAAGCCAGCAGGAGCTGGAGAGAATCCAGTTCAAGGGAGATGTCCTTGAGGAATTGAGTAAGTGTTCTGGGTCACCTAAAATAGGGACAGGGTACAATGTGACTCGCGTAGCAGGAAATGACAGCCCTTTAAGGAAGCCAACGGGCCATAAAGGAAAGTGCGCATGCCGACGACAACACATTCATGACAAAAAGCCATGCTTGGGATAATGACAAATTGACTTGTCATACATTGCAGTGAGGCAGCAAAGTTCCAGCATGCATCCTGAAATCACCCGCCATCACCATATGTGTCATAGCAATAGCACTCAAAAGCTGTTTGCACAGTAAATAGCAGAAAGAAGGAACTGCTGCCTTTCAAAAGTGGTGGCATTTTAAATTTCCTTTCTCAAAAGTGTCCTTAGCTGGAAAAAGTAAAGAGGGCAACCAAGGGGGTACAGCACCTTTCCTTTGAGAAAAGGCACAAGCGTCTGAACTTTTCAGTTTAGAAAAGGGACACGTTGGGGGTGGGGGGAGGCCATAAAGATTGATTAAGGCACAGGTGTCAAACTCGCGACCCTCCAGATGGTATGGACTACAGTTCCCATCATCCCCTGCCAACATCATGCCGGCAGGGGATGGTGGGAACTGTAGTCCATAACATCTGGAGGGCTACGAGTTTGACACCTGTGATTAAGGTTATGCACAGGATAAAGAGAGTGGGAAGAGAGAACCTCTTCTCCCTTCCCCAAAATACTAGAACTCAGGGGCATCCAATGATGCATAGTAAATTCAGGATGGGCAAAAGGAAATATTTCTTTATTCAACAAGTGATTAAAATGAAGTGTGAAGTGATGCAAATGTGAAAGCGATGCAAATGTGAAAAAAATCTAAAAAGTGAAAATGTTCTGCCAGAGGATGGCCAGAGGCATAAATGGCTTCAAAAGGGGATTAGACAGATTCATGGAAGAGAGGTCCACGTGTGGCTACAAGCCATCTGTGGCTACAAGCCACAGTGACTAAAGGGAACCTCCACATTCAGAGGCAATCAGCCTCCAGATGCCAGTGCCAACAGGCAACATCAGGGGGAAACTTCAGTCTCTACGCCACGTGGTTGGCCCTCCAGAGTATCTAGTTGGCCATGATGTGGGACAGGATACTAAACTTGGTGGACCACTGCTCTGGTCCAACAGGGTGGTTCTTATGTTCTGGGCCACACAAATACTTCCTCCGTCTCACATTCATAGAATTCTGCCATGTCCTCAGTTTTCTCCTCTACTCTTACTGGAAAAGGGTCTTGTAAACACAAGTTAGTTCAAAGCACAGCACCAAAGTCCCAAAATCGATCCATGTTTGATGTCAAACTCTGAATCAAAGCAATCTCTAGTGCCTGTCATCCTTCTGGTACTGGTAGGAAGGACAATGGAGTCTAGATTCCTCGCTATGTCCACCACTCTACCGGGCATGAATAGGCCCTCTCACCCTCTGCAAAATGGTGGTTGGTGGCAGCAAAGGCCCATCTTCATACTGGGCCTAAGGTGGGCTTGGATACTATGCCTAGGTGGTCTGGTCATAGCAGTGGGATGTTGTGGGAAGTGTAGCTCAAACAATGCCCAATGACCTTGGCTGGGTAAACTGCGGTATGGGGGGCAGGGATAGTTGGATAGCTACTGGTGGACATTTTAACTTAATCTAGTGATGATGCCAAACCAGTTAGATGGCATTCAGTGAACTGACAGTACTACACATTTATTTCAGTCTGAGGTAGTGGTGAAAAAAATGCCTTAAAAGCTGAAGGACATATTTAAAATCAAGAACCACTTAGAAAATCTCACCGTCCAGATTGTATCACCTCACAAGAGGTATATAGTTGATGTAAAGTTGTAAAGAAGCAAGGAGAACAGAAAATGCTTGATGGAACTCCCAGAGTGTTGGATATGATCCAGACTGGACCCCAGGTCCCTGCGACACAGGATAACAGCCACACATTTGCTATCATGAGTCATCTGGCATGCTATGCATATAGACAAGACACAACTCTTTTCTAACTTTTATCTCTCCCGTTGATCAAGAAGAAGAAGAAGAGATGGATTTATATCCTCCCTTGCTCTCCTATAAGGAGATTCAAAGGGGCTTAAAAAGTCCTTTCTCTTCCCCCCTCACAGCAAACACCCTGTGAGGTGGGTGGGGCTGAGAGAGCTCCGAGAAGCTGTGACTAAACAGTTAACAGTCCAGGTGCTCGGGAGCAACAGCCGCAGAAGGCCATTGCTTTCACATCCTGCATGTGAGCTCCCAAAGGCACCTGGTGGGCCGCTGCGAGTAGCAGAGAGGGACTAGATGGACTCTGGTCTGATCCAGTTGGCTTGTTCTTATGTTCTTATGACTAGCCCAAGGTCACCCAGCTGCCATGTGTTGGAATGCACAAGCTAATCTGGTTTCCCAGATAAGCCTCCACAGCTCAAGTGGCAGAGCGGGGAATCAAACCCGGTTTTCCAGATTAGAGTGCACCTGCTCTTAACCACTACACCACGCTGGCTCTCCTGGAAGCGAAAGGCATTTTTGTAACTGAAAAGCAATGTGCATCAATTGACAGATGTTGCAATGGCCATCTCAAAGGGGCAAAAGTCGATTTCTTATGTTCCGCTAAAGGCTCACACTCAACAGTAGCTTGTGAGTAGCCTCATGCTCATGTCCTGAGAGGGTCTAGGGAGGTTGTACTTGTGATCCACTTTCAATACTGATCTTCCAAGGAGCCACTTGACTTTCCTAAAATAAATTTCTGCGGACAATTTAATAATATATAAATCTACACCACTCTTCTTTTGAGACATCAAATCTTGTTCAACCTCAAAAAAATAATTCTAAGTGCATTAAGTCCCCTTTAAAGAAAGCTTGGGTGTTGTTTAAAGCAAAAATAATACAATGTGAAGTGTCTCCACTCTGGGCACAGATGAAAACACAAACAAATCATTTCAGGTGAGCATACAGTCTGCTGGAATTGCAAATGACCCTGCTCAGAAAAATTATGTTGAAGCAATATTTTAACATTATTCTTTTGCATACCTGTAATGCAGAACACTCGGGGGCATTTTTTCTTCATTTTAGCTAACCAACTTCGACTACCTCCCGAGGAAGGATGACGCTTGCCTAAAAATATGCCATTAATTTATTATTAAATGCTTGGTGGAGTGAAATAGTCTCTTGGTGTTCCTACTAGCCCGAGTGTTATGGGCCAGCTCTGTGTCAAAGGCAAGCAGATTCCCTAAAATAGAAGGGGGTGACTTGAGAGCTCAGCTTTATTTTTTTTTTATACAAGTTTCCCAGTGTTTAAATTACTGTATTAAGATCAGATGATCAGGGCTTTGTGACTCTCATCTGAGAAGAATGACCCCCAAAACACAAAAGCATGTGTGTTTAGAAGCAAGAGGGATGGATTGTTTTTACACAATAACTGCCTTTATCATTATTTTAATACACACAGAAGGGGAAGAAGCAGTAAACAGAGGGTAGCTGTATTGGTCTGCAGCAAAACAGCCAGCACAGTAATACCATTAAAAGCAACAGAAATTTGGGGGTATGAGCAGGGGTGAAGCTTTACAAAACAACACTGAGGGTTAAACCTGGGTGCTGTGCCCTGCAGCTGCACCCCACTGAAATCCATGTGGAGTTTGGGACCAGGGCCAGCTGAGCTTGCTCTGCCCCCTGATCTCCAGCCCCAGCCCCAATGCCCACCCAATGGGGTGGGGCAGACCCATTTGATGCTGGCCTCAGCTCACCTGGGTCCAGCTTCCAGCCTGCAGTTTAAAGCTCGGTTCATGCCTCCCTGAGGATCAGACTGAGCAGCGGGGGCTGATTGGCTCTAGCTTTCTACTGCTGTCTCTGCCCCCAAGTTCCACCTGACTGTAGCTCAACTGGGCCCTTGACCTGAACTCCATGGGAAGTTTGGGGACAGTGCCAGTTGTGAGGGGAGTGTGGCCCTGCAATGCATCCACAAGGAAGTGGTGCCTGGGACTGCAGTTTCCTATACTCCCCTGCTACACCAGTGGGTATGAGCTTTACAGAGTCAACGCTTTGACTGTGAAAAGCTCACCCATCCCCCCCAAAATCTCATTGGTCTCCAGATCCGTAACGAGGGGGAACTGCGCCCAGAGCACATATGTGCCCTGCACCCCTGCCACACCCCCACACGCCCGCACCACGGCCTGGAACGCCCCCACGCCAGCACACAGCAAGACACCCCCATGCCTCCTGGGCGCTATGCCACTGTTGGTCTCTACTGGACTCCAATCTAGCTAAACACAGGTATTACTTGCACAAATCAGAGAGTAAAATTATGTTAAGGGTGCAATAATTTTGACTGACAAAACAATCAAGGCCCCATTTCCCAATGGACATCATCTTTTCCTGGGTCTGATCAAGTCAATTAGGGCAACAATTTTTTTTCTGGTACAGCAGAGTTTCAACCATCGACCTTCTGCTGCTAGTACAGTTTGTGATCTTTACTGAAGGATACGTGGCTGTTAACCTGGAAGTAAGCTCTGCTGCTAAGAGCCAGCATGGTGCATCAGGCTGTCATCTGGAGAACTGGGTTTGATTCCCCACTTGTCCACATGAAGCCTGCTGGGTGACCATGGGCCAGTGATGGCTCTCTCAGAACTCTCTCAGCCCAAGGAAAGGCAGGCAATGGCAAACCATCTCCTGACGTCTCTTGCCTTGAAAACCATACGGGGTCACCATACGTCAGCTGTGGCTTGACAGCACACACATGTACAAGCTCTGCTAAATTTGATGGGATTTTCTTGTTGCTGTTAACAGAGGGTACGATCCAGCCAAATATAAACTCTTCCAATCCCAGAGACTTCCCCACTGAAATTTAACAGAATTTAAAAAGTGACCACCTCTGGCCCATAGCCTTCTCTCCTGTGCACCTTTACATATAAGCAAAATGTTTTAAATAAAATCTTAAAAGAACCAACGTTCTTAATACATATTTGTGTGCATCTGTCATGAGCCAGCCCCTGGGTACTTACCAGGACACAGAGGACTCGGAGGCAAAACCTGAGGACACAGTGCAGCCAGAGGTGGCTGCTTCTGAGAAAGGCAGAGCCAACTCCCAGCCCTTCCCTGCCTGATGACATGCAGGTGGAGGAGCCTGTAGATCCTCCTAGGGAACCCAGTGATGAGCCAGCTGGGCATAGGAGACAGAAGCAGAGGCTGCTACTGCAGAAGCAAAGAAGGAGTGCTTGTTTGGCAGCAAGATATGGAAATTAGAAGTCCCTGTATCTGATGAGGATTAACTCCTTGCATAATCCCAGCCCCTTGGACAAGGCTCTCTCTATATGGCTTGCTGTGAGCTTGCTTCTGCCTGGGTGCAACAAGCGTGTTACCTGTTGCTGCTGTGTGCCTGGTTCTTTGTTGATTGCCAACCTGCCTTGACCTATTGGACTGTGACCTGACTACGCCTTGCCTGCCGCCTGCCTTGACTCATTGGACTGGGACCTGACCACGCATGTGCTTGCTGCCTGCTTTGCCCTGTGGGGTCAGACCTGGCCACGCCCCTGCCTGCTGGCAGCAAATACACATGTTTTAAATAATATATATATATTATATATAAAAATTATATATATAGCCTTGACCCTGGCAAGTATTTAGATGGGAGATATCCAAGAAATACCAGGAGTATGACGTGGAGGCAGGCGTTGGCAAACCGCCATCAAGCACAAAGCCACCATAGGCGTTACTTTATGACAAAAAGTGGGGATGCGGGAGACAGGGCATCTTTCTCCTGGCTGCTGGGCAAACTCTGCTGATCTGTAGTTTAAAACGTTGGTTTCAAAAGGGATCTCATTAGTAAAATACAGTCATAGAATCATAGAGTCGGAAGAGACCCCAAGGGCCATCACATCCAACCCCCTACATACAGGAACACATAATCAAAGCAGTCCCAAAGTAAAGTTGTCTCAGAAGATGAGACTAAAAAATCAGATTATAATCTCAGGGCTATGTTGTTGTTTTATCATAAAGTCACAGCAGATTTTGTGGCAATCCCTTAGGATTCTGACAGAACGGTGACTAGCCCAAGGTCACCCAGCAGGAATGTAGGAGTTGGGAAGCAAATTTAATTTACCAAACAATTCACTGCTCACATGGAGGAGTGGGGAATCAAACCGGGTTCTCCATATTAGACTTCACCGCTCTTAACCACTACACCATGCTAGCTTCCACAATCTGATTATACAGGACTAGCCTGGGCTATCTGGTTAGATTGTTCTGATACAAATACAAACGGCAGTTCCCATTTAAGGCGCAACACTGATTTGTGATTCTGTTTATGTCAGCTGAAATCACCAAGACCAAGTCCGTTTTAATTCTGTTCATTCTATTTAGTCTCAGACACAACTTTCTAAATTGTTCCAATCCATACTTTCCCCTCCCATTTACACTAGTAGTCACAAAAACTGCCCTATCGCATTTCTTAATTTCACATGCATTCGCTAAGTTTAAAGAACAGCCTCATTCACAATTATGTGCTATTATAGCATTGCTGTAACCTGTCATCTCATCAGTTCCAAAAGCTTTCTTCACCCTGAAGAGGCAATGAATTACAATGCAGAAGAAACCCTAAAAGCACTTTCAGGTTGTTTTGAAAACTTTAAAGGAGGGTGGTTATTACTAGAAGCTTCTCCAGAGCTCACTGAAGAGAATTATAGCAACCACCTAACACACTACGGTAATTTTCAGGACCTTGTAGAGACGCAAACATTATCAAGGCAACTTAGCTAGTATTAAAGCAGAGGTGCAGAACATTAAGAAGGTTTTTTTTGAAGAAAAAGCATGGTGGATGGTTAAAAGTTTTTAGACAATAATGTTTTCAAATGTCAGCTTTGACATCTAGGAAGCTGAAGCATGCCTGGACGAAATCCACAGTAACAGGCATGCAAAGTAGCACACTGTTTATGCTGCGCAGCTCTTCAGACTTTGCCCGGCCGTTTTCTCGGTTGACTCGCACTGCTGTGTCCCCACTGTGACCACTCTTGGTTATTAAGAGGAAAACAATGCATTTGCCCAGTCTTTTGCACTCAGTCCACCTGAGCGGTGCAAAATAGCATCTGAAGTCGAGACTCACACCCAGCAGGTTAAAAAAAAAGTAGGAGAAAAATAGGGGGAAAAAAATCTCATTGATTGCTGGGAATACTCCAGTCTCATATTTTTTTCAAGTCCATCGATTCCCCTAGTGACCTTCTGCAGCATCAAAGCCCAGAGTGAACCCGATCTGACCTCAACTTTATGTGCATTATTATATTGAGAGACGGGGTCTACTTACAGTGCACGCCATTGTCTCTGAAGATATGTCACAAAGTATTCTAGAACTGCTCCTGCGGAGAACACTTCATACACTCGGCATTTCTTTTCTCTCTGTCTCTTTCCCTTCAGTGCTCCTCAAATTCTTCTCTTTGCTGTGTACAGAATGTCTTTTCTCCCCTCCCGACCGTGGACAGCTCAAATGAGCAACTTTAGACTTTGACTAATATTCACATAACTCTTGGTAAACAACATCCTTCACACAGATCTATAACTAATAATAATGCCCTTTATTAAGCTCTCCTGCGAAACAATATGTCTAATAAAAGCTGCTCTCCGTGCCATTTTAATTATAATAAATCACCTTCATTATGATGCATACTTCAATATAACATGCCTAATGTTTAGCTACCTAGGATACAACTGTAATGAGAACAGAGAAGAGACGCATCCACAAAGGAAGTTATTTATACACGCACATGCACACGCACAGAGTCAGTTGCGTGCACGGAGAAATTCTGCAGAACTCTCCTGCTTCACAACATGAATTTCAACAACTTTTATCTTACCTTACTCTTCATAACATCGTTGCTAAGAGGGCAAAGGCAAGGGGGAGGCCCTGAAAAATGCTGTATACACAAATAACAGCACCCCAAACACCGTTTGCCAGCACAGAAAAATAAGCCCTTGCAGTATGATCATTTCTCTATAAATGTGTAAAAAGTATTTTATGGCCCCGTGCAACAAATCAGCAAAGAGACGATAGGCGGTTGTGCTCGGGTGCCTAGGGATTTCATGTCAAAGTCAACTTCCTTGGCAATCCCAGGGGACCTGCGCTGTGCACATTCTCATGAAAGGTGTGAAAATCTGATTTTCTAAAATGGATCAGTAATTCTCTATGAAGGGGGGAAAGGATCGATAAATCTTTGCTAAGTAGATTGTAAAGGAAAAATTATTCTTTCAGTGACAGTACATTAGGATCCTCCAAACAATCTCAATAAACTAAAGACATAGCATTTCTCCACCAGCTACTTTTGACTTCTGATATATTTTTGTAATCTCGGGATCATTCTGCAATGCACATACATTTATATTTCCTAAGCAATGTTCCACATTGAGGTTGATTTATGAGGATGTGGCATTACAATACCAGGCTGCAAGCAGGAAAAAGAAAATTATTAGCTGCTTCTAACCTGATAGATGTGATACAAGGAAATATCATTACACCCATGCACACATATATGTTTGCTACTATATCACTGCTTTTCTACAGTCATTCTGCATATATCCCGCATAAAAAGTGCAACCATGTTTTGGTGGTTCGTGGCTTTGGGAATGTTCTCTGATACTTCACTCGAGACAAAAATAATACGCGTGCAAACCTCAAAAAAATGTTATATCCTTCCAAAGTAATTGACTCTGCTTTGGATGGCCCTGTAAGAGTGCTAAATATCTGAGCCAAGTGATATTGACACATCATCGTTAACGTTCCCGATTGACACTGAACCTCATGGGAAATCCATGGTGAGTACTATCTTGTCATCCTCTTCTGCATAAGACAGATCCATTTAGTCCCACCCCTTTTGCATTTTGCTGTGCCCATTTTTAAAGGAACAGAACCAAAATAATATAGACCAGGGGTCTGCAACCTGCCAGTTGGCCATGCTGGCAGGGGCTGATGGGAATTGTAGTCCATGAACATCTGGAGAGCCGCAGGTTGCAGACCCCTGATATAGACCATTATCATTTCTAAACCAGAGAGGAAAATATCTCATTCCTTGCCAGAAAGAAAATGGTGCCCACTGCATCTGCAGCTCTACATTATGGAGTTTAGAGGAACATAAACATCTGTAACGAAATCAGAGAAACTGCAGAAAATCAGCAGTGGAAGCAGTGAGTCCAGTCAAAGGATATGTTTCAAAATGGAGGCCTCCACTCCATTTTTTCAGGTTTTTATTATGCTGCCTTATGTGGGAAAATGCATGTTGTAAACTATTATTAAATGTATCAAGTACTTGCTCTGATTTTGATGGCCCAGATTAGCCCGATCTCATCAAATCTCAAAAGCAAAGTAGGGTTAGCCCTGGTTAGTACATGGATGGAAGACAACCAAGGAATTTCAGGATTGCTACACAGAAGTAGCCAGTAGGCAAACCACCTCTGTTCATCTCTTGCCTTGAAGATTCTAAGTCGTCACAATTTCAGCTGCAAGGTGACAGGATTTCCCACCACCAATAAGAAATAATATTCCTGTTACCCAACAATGATATAGCCATCAAGAAATGGACGAGCACCTAGTGGCAACTCAGTCTTACCTATCATCAACTGATTAAAGCTGGTGTTTTTTTTCTGTGCGTCTCCGTGACGTCATAATTTGTGGTCCTCTAAAAATCTAACTATATCCTTTCAATGATCACAATGGCTGAACTTCAAATGTCCATCATTGACCATGTTTATTAGACAGAAGAATATGATTTTCAGACAACACAAACAGGGAAATAGTAGCACACATTTTGGAGATTTCTGGTAAAATATGGCCAGTGCGGGTGATGTTCCTGGCAAGAACTTTAGCCTTAAAGGATTACACTGGCTGGACCTATACAGAGCTCCTCTAACCCAAGTCACTGAAATCAATGAATTTAGACCACAGTGCAAGATTGCGCTTGAAAATCTAATTTTTCAATTTTCAAATCTAACAATTTTCCCTGCAAGGGCAACCTTTGCAACTGAAAGCTTTTTTTCCAGTAAGAAACCAGATTCACGTAGGTTTTTGGCAAAATGGTTTAGAAGAGCTGACTAGTTCAGTCTGACAGGAAGGGTCATCGATATACCTTCATAGCATCATGGCTAGATACAGAAGCATCTATAAGTGAAAAATGCAGTAGCCTACAAACTGATATGAGTGACTAAGGTCGATTCCGCACTTGCATTATCGCCCTAAGTACGAGCTGCGTTAGACCTAAGTGCTCCGCACAACCACTGGGATCGACGTGGTTTTGTACCAGCTTCGCCCCGTGTAACGGTCAAATTTCCGACTCCAGTTGGGAACTACTACTTTTTCAGGGAACCACGCTCGAACTCAGCTCGATTCCAGTAAAGTGCGGAATCTCAGGTGCCAGGAGTCCCCCATTCAGCCAATCACAGCTGAGTGTTTCAGGCATGCGTACAGCTGGCCAATCAAAAAACGCCACCTTCGTCCCTCCATTCCTGTGATAGTTTTTTTAATAACATGTGTGGAGATAGACGGAGCATGGCTGTAGAACAGTAGCCAATTGGAACGGAGCGGCGAAGAGGCACAGGATGATCCCGCCCTCCGAGCTGGGATCAAGCTGGTTGCAGTGGGGAACAACAATGGCTTCGACCTAGGTTAGTACGCTTCTCAGGGAACTGGGTCGAACCTATTTTACTCGTGTGCGGAATCGTCCTAAATGAACACAAGAACATATCCTGTATGAATCAGACACTTGGTCCAGTATTATCTACTCAGACTGGCAACAGCTCTCCAGAGTCTTGGGTAGAGGTCTTTCATACCACCCATAACCTGATCCTTTCCTCAGGAGATGCTGGAGATTGAACCGGGGACCTTTTCCATGCTGAGTAGATGCTCTAACCACTGAGTCACAGTCCCTCTCCAAAGCTGCATATGTTTATTCTTACAGTGCACCTAACTTTCTACAAATGTCATGCTGCATATTTTAATCTATATAGCTGTAAATGGCTTTCATCCCACATACCTTAGAAACTACTTCCTTTCCATCATGACCTCCATGATTAATTGACAGCGCCCTCCAAAGGATGAATGTAGTAACTCAACCAACGGCATGTACTCAGGATTAGGCAGTGAAGAATTCCTGCAAGAAAGATTGTGAGTTTGAGATGATTCCAGATTAGGGAGCACCTGTCTCCAAATCGGCTTGTGCATCATCTTAGACTTCTCCACAAGTCTTCTCCACAACAAGACTTCTCCACAAGTGTTTCCCAGTGTTAGTAGGAGCTCTTGCAAGACTTGTGATGGCAGAACTAGCAGTATCATCATGTAGCTTGCTGTGTGGCATCAGCCCCTGCCAGCATGGCCAATTGGCCAATTCTTTGGAACTCTCTCAGCCCCACCTACCTCACAAGGCATTTGTTGTGGGGAGAGGAAGGGAAAGGAGCTTGTAAGCCACCTTGAGTCTCCTTACAGGAGAGAAAGGGGGGATATAAATCCAAACTCTTCTTCTTCTTCAAGTATGATTCAGCTTTATCAGCTGAGAGAGCTTCAGCTAAATGCTGGAGTCCGGCATCTAGAGGTAGAATTAGTAACAATAATTTCTATTGGGCTGTGAAGTCAACTGGCTTTTCAGGTCTCAGTCTCATCCATCTATTGGCACATTGTTTTATTGTTTGAGTACTGCACCACACAGCAAGCTGGCAGGGGCTGATGGGAATTGTACTCCATGAACATCTGGAGAGCCACAGGTTGCAGACCCCTGGGCTAGGGCCATCCATATTCAAGACCAGCTGAGTTTTGTCACAAGTCCCAACATTGCAAATGGCTGCAGTTTGTTCAAATATGTTTTTATAATCTGTTATATAGTATACATGCGACTACATAATAAATAACCTATAACACAGATTCTACAATATTAAAAAGTTTTGATACCTTTTTTTGACTAACAGCTCAATCCAGATCATGCCAGCAGGCAGGGATGGCACCGCTCTGGTGCTGTACCACCCTCTTCAAAGGGCTTCCCCATGGCGTGGGGAGTCCAAAAAGGTAAAAACCCAAAAGCAGCCTCAAGAATCTCCCATAGGGGATAGTGGAGATATGCCACAAAAATCATGGTGTATCTTTAAAGCTGGCCCCCTAGGCAGGCAGTGGGAGCTGACTAAATTCGGCTCTAACCCCTGGCCTGCCCCAGAATGTGCCCCCAAGCCATGCTACCACTGCATTCTGCACCAGTGGGCCTAGGCCAGGACAGAGACTTCTGGATTGTGTGCCCAGAGCTGTGCAACACCCACCCAGGTAAACTGCCCCTCCACCAGCTCATTTGCCTCTTAAGCCAGTGGGGTGGGCACCCATGCTGGCGCAGGGCTGTGGTGGGTCCAAAGGGAGATTCCCCATCCCCGGATTGGGCTGCCCATCTTTAGATTTATTTCTATTCCAGAAAGTAATGAAGAAGAAGAAGAAGAAGAAGAAGAAGAAGAAGAAGAAGAAGAAGAAGAAGAAGAAGAAGAAGAAGAAGAAGAAGAAGAAGAAGAAGAAGAAGAAGAAGAAGAAGAAGAAGAGGAGGAGGAGGAGGAGGAGGAGGAGTTTGGATTTATATCCTCCCTTTCTCTCCTGCAGGAGACTCAAAGGGGCTTACAATCTCCTTGCCCTTCCCCCCTCACAACAAACACCCTGTGACGTGGGTGGGGCTGAGAGAGCTCCGAGAAGCTGTGACTAGCCCAAGGTCACCCAGCTGGCATGTGTGGGAGTGTACAGGCTAATCTGAATTCCCCAGATAAGCCTCCACAGCTCAGGCGGCAGAGCTGGGAATCAAACCCGGTTCCTCCAGATTAGATACACAAGCTCTTAACCTCCTACGCCACTGCTCGGCAAGGTATGAGGCACTGACTAAATGTTTACAAAGCTATCTTGGGCATATCCATATCTATCCCAAACGTCTTATATAGAGATATTTTCCCCGTTAACATAGTATGCTATACTTTCATTATCTATCTCTCAATATCTGGTGCTATCTCCTGTCTGCATGTGACAGCTACATTCTGAAATTTTTTCAACATGCCATGAAGTTGGTGTTTAGAAGCATTTTTTTTCCAACTATAGGGACAGAAAACATTGACCCCATCCTATATAAAGAAAATTAGACCATTATATTAAAATCCTACAAACTGGAAGGAGTATGGCTGCTTTTTTATTTTGTTTTACCTTCTGTGCAGAATAAAATGCAATGCCGGGCTGTGCGCAGATGAACATAAAATCAGATATTGGAGAACCTGGAGCTAGCAGTGAGGCTGGCAGTGGTTTTAAAAATAAAAGATGATGCTTGTGGAGAGAACCCCCATGGGAAGGGAAGCATCACGAGGAGGATGCATCATGATGAGGATGCAGAAGTGGGACCCATCTTTTAAATATTAAGAGGAGCACCATACTACGTTTCCACCCGCCATGCTGGCATTAATGTCAATGGGAATTTTGTACCAAAAGCAAGAATGGAATATGGCCTCCGACATCCTTTAATATTATTTTTGAAGGGAGAAGGGTTCAAGAAGTTTATTTAATGCACCAGCCTGGCAGACTCCAGCATTAGCTGCTAACATACTGCTGTCAATGTTTGATCAAGCCTAAAAAAAACTTCAAGCTTAAGCAAACCTTGACACAGCACAGAAGCACAATTTTTTTAACTTTAGAAACTTTTTCTACAGTAAAAAAAACCCCTATAACACACAAGCCATTAAAACACACAACTGGACATATGCAGCATAACATTATTGGTAAAACAGAACCAGACTGTTAAAAAGGTAAGATAAAATCCCAACTCAAAGCCTAGGTAAAAATAAGGGTTTTGGCCTAGCCCCCCCGCCCCCCCCCCCAATAAATGAAGTGCCAGGCAAGTCAAAAGGGGGAGTGTTTCAAAGATGAAATGTCACCACAGAAAATGTTCTGTCTCTAGTTGCTACAAACATTTTGAACACAACGTTGCATTCTGACCATGTGGATTAAAACAGGGCTCAACAAATCCCAGGTGCCTGGTTGCCACGGTGCCTAGAAATTACATTCTGTATTTGCCAACCTGGAACTGCTTAGAAACTGCATATTTGACAAAATGTGACCATCAGAAGAAGAAGAAGAAGAGTTTGGATTTATATCCCCCCTTTCTCTCCTGCAGGAGACTCAAAGGGGCTTACAATCTCCTTGCCCTTCCCCCCCTCACAACAAACACCCTGTGAGGTAGGTGGGGCTGAGAGAGCTCCGAGAAGCTGTGACTAGCCCAAGGTCACCCAGCTGGCGTGTGTGCGAGTGCACAGGCTAATCTGAATTCCCCAGATAAGCCTCCACAGCTCAGGCGGCAGAGCTGGGAATCAAACCTGGTTCCTCCAGATTAGATACATGAGCTCTTAACCTCCTATGTGTAAGTTAAATCATGAACATCAGTCTCAGTGCCTGAGTGCCCACAAAATCTATGAAAAGCCCCCTCCCCCCAGTTAAGAGCTCAAGAACAAAAAAGTGAGTCAGTGATCATGTAACTGTTTCTGTGATGATGATGCAGAGTTCTGGGGTGTTGATGATCTGATAAATTATCTGCAGGGTTTCACTCAAATTTGAAACCTCGGTCTTTCAAAGTCCCCAGTCAGGGCTGAGCTTCTCCTGCCTTGAGCTCCTGTTGCGGTGGCAAGAGAATTTAAAAAAAAAAAACAACCCACCAACATCACTAATATTGCTATGTCACTTTCAGGTGAATTGCCAGAAACCATAGAGTTTCCAGAGATGTTTAGAGCCTCCCATAACTTCTTCATACAATTGGATGAAGTGTTGTTACTGATATCGTGCCCCATGGCCCCGCCCCTTGCCAGGCTCATGTAACCCCCATGCTCAGAATAGGTTGACCCAGAAAGGGGTGGAGACTCAAAGCAGCAGAAGGCTGCAGAGCTCATGTAGTTTGGAGGAGACAAGGCTACCAGACTCGGACCTTGATTTGTATAAACCCTTAACACCTTGTTAAGGTAACTGCAATGTTGTTGGGAACTACTGGGAAGGTAGTTGTTTATTTTTGCTATGTTGTAAATGTTGGAGTTTATTGTTTCAGGGTTTTTTATGTTTGTAATGGGTGAGAGTTCTCCTGGAAACCTTCATCATGTTGAATCCTGTTCACCAAGCTCTTGGAGTCTTCAGGAGCCAACCCACTTGCAAAGAAGAATTGGACTTGGCAGTATCAGTAGACTGTAAATATGAGGACTTGAAAATGCAACCTGAACAGGACCTTGAAGTGTGATGTTAAATGTTGATGTTATATGTTATATGTTAAGAAAGTAAACCATTTTGTTTTTAAAATTTGTTGTTGCAAACTCATTCTAAGTTCTGCTCCACAGAACCCACAGATAGAGGTTACACTCACACTAGCAACCATATCAAGTCCCAACTCAGTGGAAGTGAACCTCTGTTATAGATGCCTTGTGCATGAACACAGGTGGGAAGTTCTCTGGGTTTTCACTCCACAGGGAGGTAAGATTTCTCCAGTGGCCATTTCATGTAGCAAAGTTTCAACATGGAGGTAATTGCTCATGAACCAGCAGAGAGTGCTTATCATACACTGTTTTTTCTCTCGGTTAGCCTTTGTCCGGAGAAGGGGGGGAAATGCAGGAAGCTAATAACCTGACAACCAGAGCACATAAATTAAATACATAAATTCTTTAGAAATAGGGCTCTTGGTAGCACATTTAAAGTATAACCAGTACTTCTACAGCAGGCCCAGGGAGTTCATATTTAAAATGAATGAAATACTCCCCAGAAGATGACACTTTAGAATTATTTCTCCCACTGCCTCACTCTTATTGGCCCTGCTATTTTCAACATTTTGATGCAGTAAGGTTACAAGCTTAAGCTGCTAAAATGAGATTTGTAAACTTCACAATGCTCAGGAAAATATGCATATAAAATCCATTACCAATGTATACACTGGGGACTGGATTAATTTTCCATCTGCTAGCTGAGAAGGAAAATTCCACATTCTCTCCAGATTCACATACTAGATGCTGATGAGGGGCTTTTTCTCCTCTCTATCTTCTGTCACAATAAGTGATACATTTTTTTCCCCAACGTTTCCCTGTTTTCCAGCTTCTTTCCAAAACTCAATATATTTCAAGATGAAATTTTGCTATTTCCTGTCCAAACACCACAAGAATGTTTTTTTGGATGGTAGAACAGAGAAGTAAAGTTAACAACAAATCTCTCAAAGGCTGATTCCCCACTGGCAGAGTCGACCTAGGTTCGACTTAGGTTCGTCCCAGCAACTCCCCACTGCCGCTGAGTTCGACCTGGGTTCGTTTCAATTCTGCCCCCCTCAGAACTGGAATTTTTGATTCCAGTTCTGAGGTACAGCTTTTTCTTTGAACCTAAGTCAAACTCAGTTGGAAGCTAGACAGTGGGGAATCGTCCGTGGCGACTCTCCCGTTCAGCCAATCAAGAGCTGTGTTTTGGGCATGCGCAGAATGGGAGAGTCGCAGTGGGGAAAAGCGTGCCTTTAAAAAAATTTTAATTGCTATTTTCGAAGCTACGATGATGCAACCACGACTCTCCCATTCAGCCAATTCTACATAGCTGCGACGTATTGACATTTTTTTAAAGGGTGCACACTCATGTTTCCCACCATAAAGCAAGAGCCAATCAGGAACAAGGAGCAAAAGAGGTACCGAAGATGATCCCTCCCTCTGAGCTTGGTTCAAGTTGGATGAACTGAGTTGAACTCAGTTGCTGTGGGGAGTTACGAGAGTCGACCCTAGGTCAGTAGCAGTTAAAGGAACAGTGTCGAACAAACATTGACTTGGATCTTGTAAGAATCAAAGCATATGAGGGAGACTTGCTATCTGTAGGAATTGCTTCTGCCTACACTATCTCTTGTATGCCTTCCATGAGTAGACATATAGATGTGATGTAGATGGTCAACACTGTGTGAACAACTTTATCACAAAAAACTATCATCATCTGCTGTTCAGTTCCCAGGAAATCAGATGCAATCATGATGGGTCTGGTTGTGGGATAGGGGTCCATATTACTAAATTCAAAAGTATTGGTAGTTCCCATAGGGGTTGAGGACAGGGCTACTAGACTGGAGAACCATGGCCAACTGGGAGTCACAAATGTGACTTCCATGTTTTGCTTTTTGATTTTGCATAGCATTTTGAGAATGACTGGAATAGGAGGGAAGGGATAAAGGAGACCTGGCAGCTATGGCAGGCACTATCAAACATTCACAGGTTTCACTTAAGGTCACACGTATCTGGAGAAGAATCTTGCTACTTTGGCATTATTTCTTGATGCAAGAGGATCTACTTGAGGGCAACCAAGGTGATTCACTATTGAAATAGGTCTGAGTTGAGTGTCCAGGCTCCCGGATCTAGCTGGTTTCTTCTTAGCCCTCTCTGCTTGGACATTTGGTGAGTTTCGACTGTGTTCTACTCTTACTTAGGTTATATGGATTTCTGCCTACATCATCATGCATGCTGCTTCAATGATATATGCTGCTTCCTGCTGTAATGATCTCAATTTGGTTATTTCTATGTGCTTTAACTCTGTTCTTATACAGACATTCATGATTTTTATTTTTCTTCTTTTAGGCAAATTGCTCTTAGCTCCAGGTTATGCTGTGTTCATGCTGTACTCTGATTCCATTTTGGTTGACATGCCCTGTACACGTCCCAGAGAGAAATGGACTCCACAGTCCATTGAGAGGCAGTATGGTGTAGTGGTTAAGAACAGGTGGACTCTAATCTGGAGAACTGGGGTTGATTCCCCACTCCAGCACATGTGTGGTGGATTCTTATTGGATTTGTTTCCCTGCTCCAACACTTGAAGACTATTGGAACAAAGAACTTCATAAATGTTCTTGAAACCAACGCCAGACCAAAGGGCATGGCTTTGTATTGGAAATGAAACTTTTCAAAGGTGACTCTGAGGACACGATGATATGCTAGAAAAATTGATACATGGAGATATGCCTCTGTCAAATCTACTGATGTCATAAATTCTTCCTTCTCAACGTTTCCATCTTGAAGTGTCAGTACCTCACACATTTGTTCAAGAATTTTAGATTGAAGACTGCTCTCTAGTCTTCATTTTTCTTTGAAACTGTGAAAAAAAATGAGTAAATTCCTGAGGACCTTTGTGGTGATGATACTGGCTCTGTATCTCTGTCCAGAAAGTGGTATATTGCATTGAGGGCACGCTGTCATTTCATTGCTTCACATTCTTGATGACCAGCTGGCTGTCCAGCAGATCTGGGCTGGCAACTGGAACAACACTGACTTATTCCACGAATTTCTTCTGAAGTCTCCTCCGAACCTAGGTGAAGTTCTCTTGGTCTGAACGGGCTCAGTTCCATAGTCATTGGAGCATTTGCCATCTTATTTATAGGTGGAAGTCATAGCCTTTTTCTTGTCCATTATATCCATGAGCCTATTATTGTGGCTGTCTCTGAAGAGCTTGCCTCTGAAGAACAGTAAACTGGCCATATTTGATTTAGAGAGTGTATCCACTGACCAGGACTTCGCTGGAGGAAGCTTTGTCTTCCCTTCTGTGTCCCTTCTGTGGTCCTTCGTGGACATGGGGTCTACTGAGATAGTAAGCAAAAACTTGATTGGTCTGATGTAGCGGGGTTCTTCTTATATACATCAATTTCATTTTCTTTGCCATGTGTATTTCTTCTGTATTTGGCATGTTCCTTATAGTGCATACGTATATTGCTATTTATAATTTGATGGTGGCATTCATGTTCATATTATTCCCCCCCCCCCTTTTCACATTTTAATCGCATCTATAATCTCCATTGAGGTCATTTAGGACATAATTCAAGCTATTTAAACTCCTTTTCAGCCTTTTCATCATCTCAGTAAATCCTAATTCTTATTCCGAACCCCCTCTCTCCTAAATAAGAACCAGGGTTGTAAGTATTTTGTTTGTTTGTTTGCATTTATTTCACACCCTTTACGGAGGTCTCAGGATGTGTTACAATAGAACCCCGAAAATAATCTTGCTAAAACCCCGAAAATAATCTGAAACCTCGCCCACCTACAGGAACATATGGGTGGATGCGCACTCTCAGATATCCAGAACCAAAGCTGTATAGTATAGTACTAGAGCTGATAATTTCCAAGTGGGACCTGGAGATCGTGATGAATTATAGCTGATCTGCAGATAACAGGCTTCAGTTCCGCTGGAGAAAATGTCTGCTTTGGAGGGTGGACTGTATGGCATTGTCGTCCACTGAAAGATCTCTCGTTTCCACACCTTGCCCTTCCAAGGCACTGCCCCAAATAACCAGGAAGTAATCAACCTGGAGCTGGCCACTCTAGTTGTGAGCCACCAGCTGGCAATCAGTAGGAGGGAAGCAGTGGGGCTGGGATATAATATTGCTTTGAGTATATACCTGAAAGTGTTGTCAGACCCCTCAGATGCTCCAGGATTTGGGTGAAACTCTAGGATTTTGGGAAGAACTCTTTGCCTTAGTTTTGTCCAGACCATTCAGCACTGGAGATTGTACACATCCCTCTCCCAATACATGAGAAACAGGCAACAACTGAGAGGGGCTTTTGTAACAAGGTAATCAAACCAAGAAAGTAACACTACATGCTATGCTGCAGAGACGAGGACATGGAGTAATGGATTCAAACTATGGGAAAAGAGATTCCACCTAAACATAAGGAAGAACTTCCTAGGGGTAAGGGCGATCCAACAGTGGAATGAGGGTGGTGGAGCCTCCTTCTTTGTAGGTTTTTAAACAGGGGCTGGATGGCCATCTATCGGGAGTGCTTTGACTGTGTGTTCCTACATGGCAGGGGATTGAGCTCTTGTAGTCTCTTCCAACTCTATGATTCTATGTTCAGCTTTGCTTGCTCACAAATAGGGCTACTAACTTCCAGGGGAGGCCTGGAGTTCTCCCAGAATTACGACTGACCTCCAGATGACAAGAGATCAGTTTGCTGGAGGAAATAGTTGCTTTAGAGCCGTGGTGGCGAACCTTTGGCACTCCAGATGTTATGGACTACAATTCCATAATTCCAATTCCAATTGGCCATGCTGGCAGGGGCTGATGGGAATTGTAGTCCATAACATCTGGAGTGCCAAAAGTTCGCCACCACTGCTTTAGAGGATGGACTCTATGGCATTATACTCCAGTGAGGTCCCACTCTCCCCAAATGCAGCCTCCTCAGGCTTGGCCCCCATATCTCTGGAAATTTCCCACCTGAAAAATGGGACAGCCCTCTCCCTGGAAGCAAAACCAAATCTTGCATGTGACTGCTGTACAGACAGTCCATAAACTCAACTCCTGAGCAAGCTCCCTTCAGATAATTACAGATGGTGCCCCAGAACCAGTGGTGGGATCCAAAAATTTTAATAACAGGTTCCGATGGTGGTGGGATTCAAACAGTGGCACCGCCGCAGACACGCACCTCCAGTCCCTATTGGGCAGGGAGGTTGCTTTAGTAACCCCTTCTCGGCACTCAGAAAAAATTAGTAACCACTTCTAGAGAAGTGGTGAGAACTGGTTGGATCCCACCTCTGCCCAGAACTCCAAGGAAGCAAGCTGTTCAAATGGGCTGCAGCTGGTGCCGTAGCTGTGCAGTTTAGATGGCAATTGTGGTACTGACTGCTGCCAGTGAAAGAGCATTCTGGGAGCTGCCGCTCTCAGAGAGCGGATAAATATGAATTTGGCTAGCAATATCTCTTTTTGACAATGTGTCATTTGAGCCCCAATCTCCAAGTTGAGGGAGAATCAAGCCAATTTCCTTTGAAGTAAATTATAACAGCAAGTAGCATTGAGGGGTAGAGAAGTGCTTCCTGAAAATAAGCTCTTTCTGGCATCCTTGTGAATGGGCAGATCTCACTCAATGAAAATTCAAAGGAAGGACTGGGAACAGAAGGAGCCAGTATACTATATCTGTGTATTCCCATTTACACTTGGTAAAAATCACAACTACCTTTTTTTTCTTCTTCTCTCCTCGCACAATGAATTAATAGTATGTATGGGTCAATACAAAATTATCACTGGCTTACCGCACGCGCGCGCGCACACACACACACACACACACACAAACCCCTTACCCAGAATGGGAGGAATAGTCATCATGCATCGAAGCAGAACCCAGAGTAGAATAAGGACGAAAAGGCCTATCAGGGCTTTTTTGTGTTTACGGGAAGAAACAGGGTTGACTGGGCATGCATCATTGAGCGCTTGAAATAACAGCTGGTGGGGCTGAGCCTGGCATTGCCGGATCATTCCAGATGAAATCAAACTCTGAGAAATTTCTGAGAAATTTTTTAAATGTTTTCAACAGATCAGCACGAAGCATCGACCTAGACGGAATCACTTAGATCTCAAGCAAATGCACTGATTGTTTTCACAGCAGGCTTTTCTCCTTCAAGCTGCAACAGGCAGGCCGGCAACTGCTGTTCGGAAAGGTTTTCAGCCCCCTGCCTTGGGCTGCTGTAGCCGGTGACACGATCAATAGCGGGGTGAGGAAGCAGAGGAAGCGGCGGAAAGATTATGAACCATGGGGTGACATAGAGGTACTGTACAGGATTTGTTGCTCTCGCTCACCTGGGATCAATCTGTCTCAGAACAAGACTCAAGAAAACCCATAAGAGCTGAAAAGTGTATACACAAGAAAAGGAGGGGAGGACAAAGAGGCCCTGCATGTTGTATGTTCGTACCCAGGCTGTTTATGAAGGGAGGGTGAGAAGCAACTCCCAAACAAAATATTTCGTTGGTCTGGTTAGTGAGAGGTGATTGCTTGGTTAAATAAATCCAAGTCAGTGAATCATTTGCTTTTGGTCAAATAACTAACTGGTTAAGTATGTCTGAGTGAAACGCTTGGGGTTTTCAAAATGAAAATCATAATTTTGCTGTTTTTTAAGGGATGTGGGTCATATTGTGAGCAGGCCGCAATTTAGGAGTGTCCCATCATAGAAGGAAAAGAGTGCCTCTCCTAAACACTCTCTTGGCTGGGAAATTCTTGGAGATTTTGGAAGTGGAATCAGGGGAGAGTGGGGTTTGAGGTGAGGAGGGAAGTCCTCATTGGATTATAATGCCAGCGAGTCCGCCCTCCAAAGCATTTTCTCCAGGAAAATTGATCCCTATCGCCTTCAGATCATTTATAATATCAGGAGATCTGCAGGCCCTACCTGGCAGCTAACAGACATCTTTTTTTAAAAAAAAAAATAATGCTAGAGATAACTAGCATGATGGCATAGAAAATAAGGAGCTGGACATAACAATGACATCATAAACAGAGTTACAGCCTTCTAAACCGACAGAAGTCAAGAGCCCAGAATGGTGTAACTCTGATTATGATGGCAGTGATAGACCCAGGAAGTAGTTCAAATATATGGGCTCATTTCCTGTTGTTCATCTATAAAACAACATGACAATAAAACATAACAACAAGGTTGAAGATAGAAGGCTTGCTAAACAGATTCACCTTGAATTCCTGACATCGTTTAGTTCAACTATTATGAATTTTGTTTTTAAAAAATTATAATATGCCTTCATGGAACACTTTTATTGTCCTCGCAACAAGAATGTAAAACAACAAAGCTGCACTGAAAACAACTGGGGAAACAAATCACCAGGAGTAGATGGGAATATTAATAGAGCTATTCCAAGCCATAGAAAGAGAATCCATCAATATGTCAACAAATATGGAAAACAAAACAATGGTCCCAGACTGGAAACACTCAATCTACATTTCAATTCCAAAAAAAGGAGACATCAAAGACTGTAGCAACTATTGAACTACCTAATTTATTTCTCATGCAAGCAAACTGATGCTCAAAATTTGACAACAGACAGTTACCATATATGGAACAAGAAATGCCAGATGTTCACACTGAATTCAAAAAAGAAGAGGCACTAAAGATCATATTGCAAATTTACATTTGTTACTGGAGAATACAAGACAATTTGAGGTGGGGAAATCATCTTGTGTTTCATAGATTATACTAACGTTTTTACTTGTGTGGAATATGAAAAATTATGGTTGGTTTTAAAAGAAATGGGTATACCATAACATCGGAGTGGTTTGATGCACAACCTATACTGTAGACAAGAAGCTACTGTTAGGACAGAAATAGAGGAACAGAACAGTTTCAAATTGACAAAAATATTCTACAATGATATATTTTATCTCCCTGACTCTTCAATCGTTCTTCAGAACATATAAGGAAATCTGGATTAGATTTAGATGAGTGAAAACCAATGGAAGAAACATTAACAGTTTGAGATATGCAGATGACACCACGTTACTGGCAAAAAATAGTGAAGACTTGAAATGACTACTGATGAAGATTAAAGCATCAATCAACCAATCAATCTTTATTGTATTAGCAAAAAAAGCATCATAGCAACCATACAAAATAAAATGAATTCCACCAAAATAAAATTAAAAAATAATAAAATTATTTTTTTTTAGATAAAATAATTAATTTTTTTACGGCCAAAGCAGGATTACAGCTGAATATCAATAAGGCAAAAGTAGTAATTACAGGGAAACTACACAGCTTTAAGATTAACAACGAATAAACTTTAGTTGATCAGGATCAGGACCAGGACCAACCAAAAGGGTGACTACAAATAAGAAACTGGAAAGAGGCTGAGACTGGAAAGGGCAGCCATGAAGGAACTAGAAAAAATTCCAAAGTGTAAGGAGGTGTCACTGGTGAACACGATCAAGATAATGCGTTCCATAGAATTCCCCATTACTATGTATGGCTGTGAAAGTTGGGCAATAAGGAAAGCTGAAAGGACGAAATTTGATTCTTTTGAAATGCGGGGTTGGAGGAGAATTTCATAGATAACATGGACCACCCAAAAGTCAAATAAGTAGGTTCGAGTGGGACTGTTGTACTTTGATCACATAATGAGAGGACAAGAATCGCTGGCAAGGTCTATGATGCTGGGAAAAGTTGAAGGCAGCAGGAAAAGAAGACCCAGGATGCGATGGGTTGTTCACTAAAAGTTCACGGAATGTTCAATAAAGAAGTGGGCTTCCAAATTTCCACCTTCAAGAAACACTTTTAGCCTCACCTTGTCTGCCACGGAAAATCTGTATTTGCAGATAATTCTGAAGCGTATTCTGGAGTTCATGTGATGGTTCATGTGCCATCAGTCCTGTATGGTGTCACCATTGTTTCATGTGAACTGACAGTGTGAACTAGAACAAAGACTGCCAAGACCCTAAAGGGGGTATCCCTAACCCTCAGCTCCCACTTCCCCCTGCTTTTCCAAGAGGCAGTGGGATTTAAAAAAATCAGCACTTTCAGTAAAAATCTGAAAGTGACATAGGGTAGCTCCAGTGATGGGATCCAAACATTTTAGTAACAGGTTCCCATGGTGGTGGGATTCAAACTGTGGCATAGCGCCAATGGGGATGGGCGGGGCACGACAGGGGCGGGGGTGGGCATTCTGGGGCGGGGCATTCCTGGGGCGGGGCTGTGGCAAGGACACAGCTGCTGCGCCAGTCCTTGGGCGGGAAACGAATGCACACAGGCGCAGGCTGCCACGCACGCTGGTGCACCTCCTGCTAGACTGCTTCAAGTTCTGCGCGCTACTGCTGAGAGGAGGGGCATAACTAAGGCAAAAATCATGTGGCAAAATCACCAATTAGTAACCCCCTCTCGACACACACAAATAATTAGTAACCTACTCTCGGGAACTTGTGAGAACCTGCTGGATCCCACCTCTGGGTAGCTCTAGGAATTGCTGGAACCCCTAGAGCAGGGGTCTGCAACCTGCGGCTCTCCAGATGTTCATGGACTACAAATCCCATCAGGGGCTGCTGGGAATTGTAGTCCATTAACATCTGGAGAACCGCAGGTTGCAGACCCCTGCCGTAGAGTTACCTGTTGTCACTTTTTTTAAAAAGGAAGAGATGCCATCAAACCTGTGATACAACTCACCACCATGTTTCCACCCCCAGCTTTCATACCAGTTGCCAGACTCTTTTTTTAAAAATTATTCTTTATTAGGTTATTTAAAAATTGTTTGACACTTAACATAACATTTATGACGTCACATACATAAGTCCATCCATTAAACAAAAACACATTATCACACATCACTAAACCTAAAATGTTTCTATATCCTCATTGTTATTTTCTGCTTTCATACATTTCATATTATATTACATTACATACAGTTGCCAGACTCAGCAATCTAGAACAGTTCTAATATCGCTCTGCAGCACCACATTACAAGGGAAGATTGGCAGTAGTGGGGCAGGTATCTTTCAGATAAGCTAGTCTGTGTTAATCTTCTAATCTGGGGGTCCCTGATAAACATCTGATGGAGTTCACGGTTCCTTGGAGCAGTGTTGGAAAACTATTGCACCACAGATCAAGAAATGAAGACAAATTTGCCCAGGTTCAGAAATGTTAGCATTCCGAAGGATCACATTTAGGGAAATGAGCTGTGATTGTTTAACGACCTTAACAAATCCCAATTATATCAAGCAGCCATTGTGCAGCCAATGTGACACAGAAGTAATTTCCTATATTTTAATGAGAGGTTTTAGTGGGAATCATCACGTGAGTGGCTCCTTACGCGCACACAAAGAGAGAGTTCTGCCCGCGCTCCCTCACTCAGGCATTTACACTAATTACACTGTCATTTTGAAACACTGTTTGCTTTACGCAAATGACTCCTGTTTACAAACCACTCAACATCATCCAAGTCATCTCAGCTTTCCTGTCTCATATTTGCAGAGCATTGACTGGCAGAGAGAGGCCTGTTGTCAAATTGCCATCCACACTTCAAAACACTCTTGACGTGAGGCAGAGAATGCAAACTATTTATTCAGTCTATGGTTCTGAGGGTTTTTCTTTGGGGAAGAAGTTCCCGATAAGTCTGGTCTGTCACTTCAGAGAATTGTTCATGTACTGCAACATGTTTGGTAATTGTGTCAAACTGACACATGAGGTTTCAATTAATCTCTCCTCAAAGGGAAATGGGCAAAGTTTTGCACATATGCCAAAGCTCTTGTTTTCTTAAATTATCCTTAACGTGTTCTTTGGCAACGACAAAAGCAAAGCAAAACAAAACTAAACTGAAAAAAAAAACCTCCTACCACTTTAAACGTGATAATATGGAGAAGATACATGACACTATCAAGGAGACACTTTCAGGAAATGAAATCTATGCACAGATTTAAAGATCTTTGGACATGATGTTGTATGGAGTTGACAGTGTTTACAATATGCAGATAAAATAAATAGGAGTGTTGTGACAAAATTTTTGCTGGAAAAAAGAGCCAGTGTGGTGTAGTGGTTAAGAGCAGGTGGATTCTAATCTGGAGAACCGGGTTTGATTCCCCACTCCTCCACCTGAGTGGCAGAGGTTTATCTGGTGAACCAGATGTGTTTCTGCACTCCTCCATTCCTGCTGGGTGATCTACCTCACAAGGTGTCTGTTGTGGGGAGAGGAAGATAGGAGCTCGTAAGCTACTTTGAGTCTCCTTACAGGAGAGAAAGGTGGTACATAAATCCAAACTCTTCTTCCTCTTCCTCTTTTATTCCAGCATAGACTTTTGTGGACTGGAAGCCATTTCTTTCGGTGCAACAATATTTATATTTATTTTATATTTATATTATAAAATCATTATATTTTCATTTTATATAGAAAGAGGTAAAACATATGAAAGGATCTGGAATATTCAGACCATATATACAAGGGTATCATAGTTCATTGATGACAATATCACTGCCTTGGTGTCAACTGATCATGCTCTTTCTGGTGTTGATTATTGCCAAGGGTCACATGCTGACCAAAACAGTATGAATGTCCACAAATTTTATGAAATCTTTCCTCCTCCTACAAACTGTCACCATCTCCCTGCCTGGAAGAGATTGGGTGTTAAACCATATGCAGTAGCAGCCGTAGTGATTCTGGGGCTCTGGGGAAAGTCCAGGATGGGTTCCCAGAATCACTGTGCTCCCAATTGGGTCCAAGCAAAGGATGACTCCCGTTGCATGTGAGATGACAGATTACCCCCCCCCCCCCCGGCACTTTACATTCACAAGGTGGGTAACTCTGTGGGGACACTCAATAATCTATTCCTGTCAATCAGAGAAACATTAAATTGGCACCAGAGGCATGAAGAGTTCAAACAAAGATTAAGATGTTTATTTATTTACAAGAAAATTGAAATAAATCAGGAAGGATTTCAAGCCAACAATAAGATGGTTCAGAGAAGATACTTGTTTACAAGATCTTTCAATATCTTTAAATTACTGTTACAAGGGTAGCACTGGTCACTAATTCCAGTGCTTTCAAGTTTGTTAGAGTCACTTAGAAAAAGCTATTGAATCCTCAGGAGGTGATTCGTTTACTGTTTGGAAATTTCTAATTCCAGTACTGATAAAATTTAATTCTTCACTTCAGTTAAGTGTAATGGACACAAGTTCTAAAACATTAACTCCTAGACTATCTCCCTTATCTGAAATGTCTGATGCACCTGGTGCTTACCAGAGAAGGACTTGTGGTTTTCCTCCAGAAAACCTAATCATTTTTCTATTTACACTTCCACCACTCTCAGGGGTTTCACTGCCCCATATCTGGGTGAGTTCTCAGAGAAACTAAATCAGGTCACCGGTGTGATTAATCAGGGTTACTGTGTAATGGTTGCCATTTCAGATACTACAAAAAAGAAAGACAGCTTGAACAGAAATAAGGCAACCTGAGGACATCTTGGGGAGAAAGCTGTGTGGAATTTCTCCCCAGGACGTCTTATTTGTGCTGTGCATACTTGGCCCCTGTTCCTCATTGGTTAAAGCCGCCACAGACCTTGTGTTTATTTACTTTATTTATAGTACCCTTTCTCCTTGTGTTTATTTACTTTATAGTTCTAAAATTACATTTCTTTCTAAAATTACATTGTTCTCCTCTTTTCTGTTTTATCCTCACAACAATCCTGTGAGGTAGGCTAGGCTGAAAGGTAGGTAGGCTAGCCCAACATCACCAAGCAATCTTCCATGGTAGAGCATGGTACAATGGATTTTCCAGTTCCTAGTCTGACACTCTTAACCACTTCACCATGCTGACTAAGTTATGTGTGTACAACCAGATGCAGTGGCGTATTTACCTAGGGAACATGGAGTACCCTATGTCCCTGCCCCGCCCCCCAGTGGAGGGCGCAAAAATTTCAGGTTCGTTTATGTGTTTTTTGTATTTTTAGTGTTTTTTCAGTCTTTGGCCTGCAGGGGGTGCAGTGTTTAGGCTACCAGCACCAAAGTTTCAGGGATCTTTCAGGAGAATCTCCTGATGATATATCTCTTGTTTGCTGAGGTTTGGTTCAGGGGGTCCAAAGTTATGGACTCCCAAAAAGGGTACCCCATCCCTCATTGTTTCCAAAGGGAGCTAATAGGAGATGGGAGCTAAACCTTTGAGGGTCCATAACTTTGGACCCCTTGAACCAAGCTTCACCAAACCTGGGTGGTATCATCAGGAGAATCTCTTAAAGATACCCTAAAATTTTGGTGTTGCTAGCTTAACAATTGCACCCCTGACAGCAGGCACCCCCCCCCCAATTTCCCTAGATTCTCCTTTTAAAACTACCCCCTTCGGCATGGACTTAAAGGAAGAATGTAAGGTCCCCAAATTAAACATTGAAAGTGATGCTATTTCAAAGTGGGGGAGACTCCACCCCAAAACAGCATCACTTTCAATGTTGTTTTAACTGGGGTCTCCAGATTCTCCCTTTAAGGTGGATTTAAAAGAAGAATCTGGGATCCCTAGTTTAAACATCATTGTAAGTGATGCTGTTTGGGGGTGGATTCCACTGGAGGTATTTTGTGAGAGATGATGCTGACATTTGTTTGGTAAATATTTTGCTGGGGGTGATTTGTGAGAGATTTACATTCTTAATACCCACTTGCACTGGCTTGGAGCTGTTTCTCAGGCTAACAATCTACCTCATAGGGTTGGTGTGAGGAGATTAGGAAAGAGAGTTGGTGGGGAGAGAACCATGTATGTTTTGCTGGAGGTGGGAGGTGTTTTGTGAGCTGGTGCAAAAATCATTGTTTGGTCATGGTGGGGAAAAGTTTGTGTGATTGACCCATTTGGGGGGGGGGGCAAACTCAGGTTTTGTCTCCAGGCTCCAGTTTGCCTAGATACCCCTCTGAGGAGATGATCTGTGGAAAGGTATTGCTCCAGTAGTTAGTAAAGTAATAGTAAAATAGGATGGCAAGCTGGAGGCTCACAAGGAATTGCAGAAAACAGTAAAGAAACAATTTTGAAGCCCCACCACCCATTCCAGAATCATCCCCTTCCAAAACATTCTAAGCACTTGAACAAGCTGTCGTCTCACCTCCCGCTTTAACTGAGGTACAGCTGCCCTCAGAGAGAGTAAAGAAAGGCATGAGAAACTCAGGTTCAAATCCCTTCTGAGGTATGAACGCCACTGGGAGTCCTTGGCTAATCTCTCTATATTTAATTCTATCATTCTCTTGTTTTTTATCCAAGAAAATCTGCATGACACACAGGATTTTAGACAAAATAAAACAACCACGGTTGAAATACACGAGAAAGGAAACATTTCACACATTATGCTATTTTCCTTGGAAAAGAGGAACACAAACGAATACTATAAATAAAGCATCTCAGCCCAAACATATACACCTCAGGAAAACTATAGAATAATGCATGTTTAGAAAGGTGTCTAGTAAATTATATTGCTATGTTCATTTTGTTAACCCTAGCTAAATTCCCAAAGCGGTTTCCGAGGTTCCTTATACATCCCAATTCTGGTTTTCTTTCTAGTTATTTCAAATGTGCTAGAAAGTAATGGAGTATTCAGAGCTCATTGTATCAGAAATTAACTCCCTGAACAATAAAATCAATAATATTGAAGACTGAAACTTTGATTCTATTAATGCGCCTGTCTTGTTTATACTCCTGTGTGTCCTCCTCATCATGTAATGTTTTCTCTACCAACTGCTTATCATCTGCTCATCTTACTCCATTCAACGTGATGCAAGGCCATTTGTCTTCTGGCCACTGATTATAAGTTACTCTGTGAAATACTTTAGCATGATCATTCTTCCTGTTCATCATAATCTCTCACTGTTTTTCCAAGGTTAAAAGTTGAAAATAAAGCTCTTCAGAATATCACAGACTTCTGCCTGTAGGTTGAGCAGCAGCAAACATAAATGGAAGTGAGCGTTTTCATAATTACCTTAACTTTATTAATTTATTTAAAATATGTACATCCGAGCTTCCTCCAGACATTGACTTGAGGCATCTAACAACCAATCCAACGAGTCAACAATAAAAAACATGCATTAAAAAACCCACCCAGTGACTTCAGTCAAAGCTCAAACACAATTCCAATCATTTGCTCTGAACCTCACAAACCAGACACTTTAGGAAATGTTGATGGGTTGGAAACAGCCAGCTTCTCCACTCAATTCTGCCCAACCCTTCCTCTGATCACAGTCCCCATTCCACATCTTTCGTCCATGTGTATACCATAATCTCTACCATAGTTTTTTATCAAAGCGGACTGTTCCTTTATTTTTCAACAAAAGAAAAGCTGGTTGGATCCAACCCAATATGCCCAAATGCACTACTTCGCCCTCAAAATCGATCTGGGTAAACATTAATCAATGTCTTGTAGAGCACACTCATTTGAAAGGAAAAGTCCTTCTAAGGAGCAGTGTAGTCGACCCACGTGGTCAGCGCAAGAACGAGACGAGACGCGGAGTGGGGGGGGGGAGCGGGAGAGCGGGAGATCATCATGTGATGCATGATCTCACCTGGCTGCTACGTGCGGAGAAGAGCGTAAGCGTCTGGGCCTAATCCTCACCTGGGGGCAGATCATTGTCCCTTTGTTTGGGACGCCCGGTGACTGAGCCAGATAGTTCATGACCCGTGACTCATACGGGGTTGAGGAGTGGGGGTGCAGTGCGACCAGAAGGCCGTAGGTCCGTTGGTGTGCCAACGTTCTACCACGGTGCTGCTGGGTCAGCAGTGCATTACTACATGGGGGGGGTGGGGGGTGTGTGGGTTGGGGATGGGGGAGGGTGGGTGGGGGGGGGGGGGGGGGGGGGGTGGGGGGGGGGGGGGGGGGGGGGGGGGGGGGGGGGGTTGGGGGGGGGGGGGTTGGTGGGGGGGGGGGGGGGTGGGGGGGGGGGGGGGGGGGGGGGGGGGGGTTGGGGGGGGTGGGGGGGGGGGGGGGGGGGGGGTGGGGGGTGTGGGGGGTGGGGGGGGGTGGGGGGGTGGGGGGGGGGGGGGGTGGGGGGGGGGGGGGGTGGGGGGGGGGGGGGGTGGGGGGGGGGGGGGGTGGGGGGGGGGGGGGGTGGGGGGGGGGGGGGGTGGGGGGGGGGGGGGGTGGGGGGGGGGGGGGGTGGGGGGGGGGGGGGGTGGGGGGGGGGGGGGGTGGGGGGGGGGGGGGGTGGGGGGGGGGGGGGGTGGGGGGGGGGGGGGGTGGGGGGGGGGGGGGGTGGGGGGGGGGGGGGGTGGGGGGGGGGGGGGGTGGGGGGGGGGGGGGGTGGGGGGGGGGGGGGGTGGGGGGGGGGGGGGGTGGGGGGGGGGGGGGGTGGGGGGGGGGGGGGGTGGGGGGGGGGGGGGGTGGGGGGGGGGGGGGGTGGGGGGGGGGGGGGGTGGGGGGGGGGGGGGGTGGGGGGGGGGGGGGGTGGGGGGGGGGGGGGGTGGGGGGGGGGGGGGGTGGGGGGGGGGGGGGGTGGGGGGGGGGGGGGGTGGGGGGGGGGGGGGGTGGGGGGGGGGGGGGGTGGGGGGGGGGGGGGGTGGGGGGGGGGGGGGGTGGGGGGGGGGGGGGGTGGGGGGGGGGGGGGGTGGGGGGGGGGGGGGGTGGGGGGGGGGGGGGGTGGGGGGGGGGGGGGGTGGGGGGGGGGGGGGGTGGGGGGGGGGGGGGGTGGGGGGGGGGGGGGGTGGGGGGGGGGGGGGGTGGGGGGGGGGGGGGGTGGGGGGGGGGGGGGGTGGGGGGGGGGGGGGGTGGGGGGGGGGGGGGGTGGGGGGGGGGGGGGGTGGGGGGGGGGGGGGGTGGGGGGGGGGGGGGGTGGGGGGGGGGGGGGGTGGGGGGGGGGGGGGGTGGGGGGGGGGGGGGGTGGGGGGGGGGGGGGGTGGGGGGGGGGGGGGGTGGGGGGGGGGGGGGGTGGGGGGGGGGGGGGGTGGGGGGGGGGGGGGGTGGGGGGGGGGGGGGGTGGGGGGGGGGGGGGGTGGGGGGGGGGGGGGGTGGGGGGGGGGGGGGGTGGGGGGGGGGGGGGGTGGGGGGGGGGGGGGGTGGGGGGGGGGGGGGGTGGGGGGGGGGGGGGGTGGGGGGGGGGGGGGGTGGGGGGGGGGGGGGGTGGGGGGGGGGGGGGGTGGGGGGGGGGGGGGGTGGGGGGGGGGGGGGGTGGGGGGGGGGGGGGGTGGGGGGGGGGGGGGGTGGGGGGGGGGGGGGGTGGGGGGGGGGGGGGGTGGGGGGGGGGGGGGGTGGGGGGGGGGGGGGGTGGGGGGGGGGGGGGGTGGGGGGGGGGGGGGGTGGGGGGGGGGGGGGGTGGGGGGGGGGGGGGGTGGGGGGGGGGGGGGGTGGGGGGGGGGGGGGGTGGGGGGGGGGGGGGGTGGGGGGGGGGGGGGGTGGGGGGGGGGGGGGGTGGGGGGGGGGGGGGGTGGGGGGGGGGGGGGGTGGGGGGGGGGGGGGGTGGGGGGGGGGGGGGGTGGGGGGGGGGGGGGGTGGGGGGGGGGGGGGGTGGGGGGGGGGGGGGGTGGGGGGGGGGGGGGGTGGGGGGGGGGGGGGGTGGGGGGGGGGGGGGGTGGGGGGGGGGGGGGGTGGGGGGGGGGGGGGGTGGGGGGGGGGGGGGGTGGGGGGGGGGGGGGGTGGGGGGGGGGGGGGGTGGGGGGGGGGGGGGGTGGGGGGGGGGGGGGGTGGGGGGGGGGGGGGGTGGGGGGGGGGGGGGGTGGGGGGGGGGGGGGGTGGGGGGGGGGGGGGGTGGGGGGGGGGGGGGGTGGGGGGGGGGGGGGGTGGGGGGGGGGGGGGGTGGGGGGGGGGGGGGGTGGGGGGGGGGGGGGGTGGGGGGGGGGGGGGGTGGGGGGGGGGGGGGGTGGGGGGGGGGGGGGGTGGGGGGGGGGGGGGGTGGGGGGGGGGGGGGGTGGGGGGGGGGGGGGGTGGGGGGGGGGGGGGGTGGGGGGGGGGGGGGGTGGGGGGGGGGGGGGGTGGGGGGGGGGGGGGGTGGGGGGGGGGGGGGGTGGGGGGGGGGGGGGGTGGGGGGGGGGGGGGGTGGGGGGGGGGGGGGGTGGGGGGGGGGGGGGGTGGGGGGGGGGGGGGGTGGGGGGGGGGGGGGGTGGGGGGGGGGGGGGGTGGGGGGGGGGGGGGGTGGGGGGGGGGGGGGGTGGGGGGGGGGGGGGGTGGGGGGGGGGGGGGGTGGGGGGGGGGGGGGGTGGGGGGGGGGGGGGGTGGGGGGGGGGGGGGGTGGGGGGGGGGGGGGGTGGGGGGGGGGGGGGGTGGGGGGGGGGGGGGGTGGGGGGGGGGGGGGGTGGGGGGGGGGGGGGGTGGGGGGGGGGGGGGGTGGGGGGGGGGGGGGGTGGGGGGGGGGGGGGGTGGGGGGGGGGGGGGGTGGGGGGGGGGGGGGGTGGGGGGGGGGGGGGGTGGGGGGGGGGGGGGGTGGGGGGGGGGGGGGGTGGGGGGGGGGGGGGGTGGGGGGGGGGGGGGGTGGGGGGGGGGGGGGGTGGGGGGGGGGGGGGGTGGGGGGGGGGGGGGGTGGGGGGGGGGGGGGGTGGGGGGGGGGGGGGGTGGGGGGGGGGGGGGGTGGGGGGGGGGGGGGGTGGGGGGGGGGGGGGGTGGGGGGGGGGGGGGGTGGGGGGGGGGGGGGGTGGGGGGGGGGGGGGGTGGGGGGGGGGGGGGGTGGGGGGGGGGGGGGGTGGGGGGGGGGGGGGGTGGGGGGGGGGGGGGGTGGGGGGGGGGGGGGGTGGGGGGGGGGGGGGGTGGGGGGGGGGGGGGGTGGGGGGGGGGGGGGGTGGGGGGGGGGGGGGGTGGGGGGGGGGGGGGGTGGGGGGGGGGGGGGGTGGGGGGGGGGGGGGGTGGGGGGGGGGGGGGGTGGGGGGGGGGGGGGGTGGGGGGGGGGGGGGGTGGGGGGGGGGGGGGGTGGGGGGGGGGGGGGGTGGGGGGGGGGGGGGGTGGGGGGGGGGGGGGGTGGGGGGGGGGGGGGGTGGGGGGGGGGGGGGGTGGGGGGGGGGGGGGGTGGGGGGGGGGGGGGGTGGGGGGGGGGGGGGGTGGGGGGGGGGGGGGGTGGGGGGGGGGGGGGGTGGGGGGGGGGGGGGGTGGGGGGGGGGGGGGGTGGGGGGGGGGGGGGGTGGGGGGGGGGGGGGGTGGGGGGGGGGGGGGGTGGGGGGGGGGGGGGGTGGGGGGGGGGGGGGGTGGGGGGGGGGGGGGGTGGGGGGGGGGGGGGGTGGGGGGGGGGGGGGGTGGGGGGGGGGGGGGGTGGGGGGGGGGGGGGGTGGGGGGGGGGGGGGGTGGGGGGGGGGGGGGGTGGGGGGGGGGGGGGGTGGGGGGGGGGGGGGGTGGGGGGGGGGGGGGGTGGGGGGGGGGGGGGGTGGGGGGGGGGGGGGGTGGGGGGGGGGGGGGGTGGGGGGGGGGGGGGGTGGGGGGGGGGGGGGGTGGGGGGGGGGGGGGGTGGGGGGGGGGGGGGGTGGGGGGGGGGGGGGGTGGGGGGGGGGGGGGGTGGGGGGGGGGGGGGGTGGGGGGGGGGGGGGGTGGGGGGGGGGGGGGGTGGGGGGGGGGGGGGGTGGGGGGGGGGGGGGGTGGGGGGGGGGGGGGGTGGGGGGGGGGGGGGGTGGGGGGGGGGGGGGGTGGGGGGGGGGGGGGGTGGGGGGGGGGGGGGGTGGGGGGGGGGGGGGGTGGGGGGGGGGGGGGGTGGGGGGGGGGGGGGGTGGGGGGGGGGGGGGGTGGGGGGGGGGGGGGGTGGGGGGGGGGGGGGGTGGGGGGGGGGGGGGGTGGGGGGGGGGGGGGGTGGGGGGGGGGGGGGGTGGGGGGGGGGGGGGGTGGGGGGGGGGGGGGGTGGGGGGGGGGGGGGGTGGGGGGGGGGGGGGGTGGGGGGGGGGGGGGGTGGGGGGGGGGGGGGGTGGGGGGGGGGGGGGGTGGGGGGGGGGGGGGGTGGGGGGGGGGGGGGGTGGGGGGGGGGGGGGGTGGGGGGGGGGGGGGGTGGGGGGGGGGGGGGGTGGGGGGGGGGGGGGGTGGGGGGGGGGGGGGGTGGGGGGGGGGGGGGGTGGGGGGGGGGGGGGGTGGGGGGGGGGGGGGGTGGGGGGGGGGGGGGGTGGGGGGGGGGGGGGGTGGGGGGGGGGGGGGGTGGGGGGGGGGGGGGGTGGGGGGGGGGGGGGGTGGGGGGGGGGGGGGGTGGGGGGGGGGGGGGGTGGGGGGGGGGGGGGGTGGGGGGGGGGGGGGGTGGGGGGGGGGGGGGGTGGGGGGGGGGGGGGGTGGGGGGGGGGGGGGGTGGGGGGGGGGGGGGGTGGGGGGGGGGGGGGGTGGGGGGGGGGGGGGGTGGGGGGGGGGGGGGGTGGGGGGGGGGGGGGGTGGGGGGGGGGGGGGGTGGGGGGGGGGGGGGGTGGGGGGGGGGGGGGGTGGGGGGGGGGGGGGGTGGGGGGGGGGGGGGGTGGGGGGGGGGGGGGGTGGGGGGGGGGGGGGGTGGGGGGGGGGGGGGGTGGGGGGGGGGGGGGGTGGGGGGGGGGGGGGGTGGGGGGGGGGGGGGGTGGGGGGGGGGGGGGGTGGGGGGGGGGGGGGGTGGGGGGGGGGGGGGGTGGGGGGGGGGGGGGGTGGGGGGGGGGGGGGGTGGGGGGGGGGGGGGGTGGGGGGGGGGGGGGGTGGGGGGGGGGGGGGGTGGGGGGGGGGGGGGGTGGGGGGGGGGGGGGGTGGGGGGGGGGGGGGGTGGGGGGGGGGGGGGGTGGGGGGGGGGGGGGGTGGGGGGGGGGGGGGGTGGGGGGGGGGGGGGGTGGGGGGGGGGGGGGGTGGGGGGGGGGGGGGGTGGGGGGGGGGGGGGGTGGGGGGGGGGGGGGGTGGGGGGGGGGGGGGGTGGGGGGGGGGGGGGGTGGGGGGGGGGGGGGGTGGGGGGGGGGGGGGGTGGGGGGGGGGGGGGGTGGGGGGGGGGGGGGGTGGGGGGGGGGGGGGGTGGGGGGGGGGGGGGGTGGGGGGGGGGGGGGGTGGGGGGGGGGGGGGGTGGGGGGGGGGGGGGGTGGGGGGGGGGGGGGGTGGGGGGGGGGGGGGGTGGGGGGGGGGGGGGGTGGGGGGGGGGGGGGGTGGGGGGGGGGGGGGGTGGGGGGGGGGGGGGGTGGGGGGGGGGGGGGGTGGGGGGGGGGGGGGGTGGGGGGGGGGGGGGGTGGGGGGGGGGGGGGGTGGGGGGGGGGGGGGGTGGGGGGGGGGGGGGGTGGGGGGGGGGGGGGGTGGGGGGGGGGGGGGGTGGGGGGGGGGGGGGGTGGGGGGGGGGGGGGGTGGGGGGGGGGGGGGGTGGGGGGGGGGGGGGGTGGGGGGGGGGGGGGGTGGGGGGGGGGGGGGGTGGGGGGGGGGGGGGGTGGGGGGGGGGGGGGGTGGGGGGGGGGGGGGGTGGGGGGGGGGGGGGGTGGGGGGGGGGGGGGGTGGGGGGGGGGGGGGGTGGGGGGGGGGGGGGGTGGGGGGGGGGGGGGGTGGGGGGGGGGGGGGGTGGGGGGGGGGGGGGGTGGGGGGGGGGGGGGGTGGGGGGGGGGGGGGGTGGGGGGGGGGGGGGGTGGGGGGGGGGGGGGGTGGGGGGGGGGGGGGGTGGGGGGGGGGGGGGGTGGGGGGGGGGGGGGGTGGGGGGGGGGGGGGGTGGGGGGGGGGGGGGGTGGGGGGGGGGGGGGGTGGGGGGGGGGGGGGGTGGGGGGGGGGGGGGGTGGGGGGGGGGGGGGGTGGGGGGGGGGGGGGGTGGGGGGGGGGGGGGGTGGGGGGGGGGGGGGGTGGGGGGGGGGGGGGGTGGGGGGGGGGGGGGGTGGGGGGGGGGGGGGGTGGGGGGGGGGGGGGGTGGGGGGGGGGGGGGGTGGGGGGGGGGGGGGGTGGGGGGGGGGGGGGGTGGGGGGGGGGGGGGGTGGGGGGGGGGGGGGGTGGGGGGGGGGGGGGGTGGGGGGGGGGGGGGGTGGGGGGGGGGGGGGGTGGGGGGGGGGGGGGGTGGGGGGGGGGGGGGGTGGGGGGGGGGGGGGGTGGGGGGGGGGGGGGGTGGGGGGGGGGGGGGGTGGGGGGGGGGGGGGGTGGGGGGGGGGGGGGGTGGGGGGGGGGGGGGGTGGGGGGGGGGGGGGGTGGGGGGGGGGGGGGGTGGGGGGGGGGGGGGGTGGGGGGGGGGGGGGGTGGGGGGGGGGGGGGGTGGGGGGGGGGGGGGGTGGGGGGGGGGGGGGGTGGGGGGGGGGGGGGGTGGGGGGGGGGGGGGGTGGGGGGGGGGGGGGGTGGGGGGGGGGGGGGGTGGGGGGGGGGGGGGGTGGGGGGGGGGGGGGGTGGGGGGGGGGGGGGGTGGGGGGGGGGGGGGGTGGGGGGGGGGGGGGGTGGGGGGGGGGGGGGGTGGGGGGGGGGGGGGGTGGGGGGGGGGGGGGGTGGGGGGGGGGGGGGGTGGGGGGGGGGGGGGGTGGGGGGGGGGGGGGGTGGGGGGGGGGGGGGGTGGGGGGGGGGGGGGGTGGGGGGGGGGGGGGGTGGGGGGGGGGGGGGGTGGGGGGGGGGGGGGGTGGGGGGGGGGGGGGGTGGGGGGGGGGGGGGGTGGGGGGGGGGGGGGGTGGGGGGGGGGGGGGGTGGGGGGGGGGGGGGGTGGGGGGGGGGGGGGGTGGGGGGGGGGGGGGGTGGGGGGGGGGGGGGGTGGGGGGGGGGGGGGGTGGGGGGGGGGGGGGGTGGGGGGGGGGGGGGGTGGGGGGGGGGGGGGGTGGGGGGGGGGGGGGGTGGGGGGGGGGGGGGGTGGGGGGGGGGGGGGGTGGGGGGGGGGGGGGGTGGGGGGGGGGGGGGGTGGGGGGGGGGGGGGGTGGGGGGGGGGGGGGGTGGGGGGGGGGGGGGGTGGGGGGGGGGGGGGGTGGGGGGGGGGGGGGGTGGGGGGGGGGGGGGGTGGGGGGGGGGGGGGGTGGGGGGGGGGGGGGGTGGGGGGGGGGGGGGGTGGGGGGGGGGGGGGGTGGGGGGGGGGGGGGGTGGGGGGGGGGGGGGGTGGGGGGGGGGGGGGGTGGGGGGGGGGGGGGGTGGGGGGGGGGGGGGGTGGGGGGGGGGGGGGGTGGGGGGGGGGGGGGGTGGGGGGGGGGGGGGGTGGGGGGGGGGGGGGGTGGGGGGGGGGGGGGGTGGGGGGGGGGGGGGGTGGGGGGGGGGGGGGGTGGGGGGGGGGGGGGGTGGGGGGGGGGGGGGGTGGGGGGGGGGGGGGGTGGGGGGGGGGGGGGGTGGGGGGGGGGGGGGGTGGGGGGGGGGGGGGGTGGGGGGGGGGGGGGGTGGGGGGGGGGGGGGGTGGGGGGGGGGGGGGGTGGGGGGGGGGGGGGGTGGGGGGGGGGGGGGGTGGGGGGGGGGGGGGGTGGGGGGGGGGGGGGGTGGGGGGGGGGGGGGGTGGGGGGGGGGGGGGGTGGGGGGGGGGGGGGGTGGGGGGGGGGGGGGGTGGGGGGGGGGGGGGGTGGGGGGGGGGGGGGGTGGGGGGGGGGGGGGGTGGGGGGGGGGGGGGGTGGGGGGGGGGGGGGGTGGGGGGGGGGGGGGGTGGGGGGGGGGGGGGGTGGGGGGGGGGGGGGGTGGGGGGGGGGGGGGGTGGGGGGGGGGGGGGGTGGGGGGGGGGGGGGGTGGGGGGGGGGGGGGGTGGGGGGGGGGGGGGGTGGGGGGGGGGGGGGGTGGGGGGGGGGGGGGGTGGGGGGGGGGGGGGGTGGGGGGGGGGGGGGGTGGGGGGGGGGGGGGGTGGGGGGGGGGGGGGGTGGGGGGGGGGGGGGGTGGGGGGGGGGGGGGGTGGGGGGGGGGGGGGGTGGGGGGGGGGGGGGGTGGGGGGGGGGGGGGGTGGGGGGGGGGGGGGGTGGGGGGGGGGGGGGGTGGGGGGGGGGGGGGGTGGGGGGGGGGGGGGGTGGGGGGGGGGGGGGGTGGGGGGGGGGGGGGGTGGGGGGGGGGGGGGGTGGGGGGGGGGGGGGGTGGGGGGGGGGGGGGGTGGGGGGGGGGGGGGGTGGGGGGGGGGGGGGGTGGGGGGGGGGGGGGGTGGGGGGGGGGGGGGGTGGGGGGGGGGGGGGGTGGGGGGGGGGGGGGGTGGGGGGGGGGGGGGGTGGGGGGGGGGGGGGGTGGGGGGGGGGGGGGGTGGGGGGGGGGGGGGGTGGGGGGGGGGGGGGGTGGGGGGGGGGGGGGGTGGGGGGGGGGGGGGGTGGGGGGGGGGGGGGGTGGGGGGGGGGGGGGGTGGGGGGGGGGGGGGGTGGGGGGGGGGGGGGGTGGGGGGGGGGGGGGGTGGGGGGGGGGGGGGGTGGGGGGGGGGGGGGGTGGGGGGGGGGGGGGGTGGGGGGGGGGGGGGGTGGGGGGGGGGGGGGGTGGGGGGGGGGGGGGGTGGGGGGGGGGGGGGGTGGGGGGGGGGGGGGGTGGGGGGGGGGGGGGGTGGGGGGGGGGGGGGGTGGGGGGGGGGGGGGGTGGGGGGGGGGGGGGGTGGGGGGGGGGGGGGGTGGGGGGGGGGGGGGGTGGGGGGGGGGGGGGGTGGGGGGGGGGGGGGGTGGGGGGGGGGGGGGGTGGGGGGGGGGGGGGGTGGGGGGGGGGGGGGGTGGGGGGGGGGGGGGGTGGGGGGGGGGGGGGGTGGGGGGGGGGGGGGGTGGGGGGGGGGGGGGGTGGGGGGGGGGGGGGGTGGGGGGGGGGGGGGGTGGGGGGGGGGGGGGGTGGGGGGGGGGGGGGGTGGGGGGGGGGGGGGGTGGGGGGGGGGGGGGGTGGGGGGGGGGGGGGGTGGGGGGGGGGGGGGGTGGGGGGGGGGGGGGGTGGGGGGGGGGGGGGGTGGGGGGGGGGGGGGGTGGGGGGGGGGGGGGGTGGGGGGGGGGGGGGGTGGGGGGGGGGGGGGGTGGGGGGGGGGGGGGGTGGGGGGGGGGGGGGGTGGGGGGGGGGGGGGGTGGGGGGGGGGGGGGGTGGGGGGGGGGGGGGGTGGGGGGGGGGGGGGGTGGGGGGGGGGGGGGGTGGGGGGGGGGGGGGGTGGGGGGGGGGGGGGGTGGGGGGGGGGGGGGGTGGGGGGGGGGGGGGGTGGGGGGGGGGGGGGGTGGGGGGGGGGGGGGGTGGGGGGGGGGGGGGGTGGGGGGGGGGGGGGGTGGGGGGGGGGGGGGGTGGGGGGGGGGGGGGGTGGGGGGGGGGGGGGGTGGGGGGGGGGGGGGGTGGGGGGGGGGGGGGGTGGGGGGGGGGGGGGGTGGGGGGGGGGGGGGGTGGGGGGGGGGGGGGGTGGGGGGGGGGGGGGGTGGGGGGGGGGGGGGGTGGGGGGGGGGGGGGGTGGGGGGGGGGGGGGGTGGGGGGGGGGGGGGGTGGGGGGGGGGGGGGGTGGGGGGGGGGGGGGGTGGGGGGGGGGGGGGGTGGGGGGGGGGGGGGGTGGGGGGGGGGGGGGGTGGGGGGGGGGGGGGGTGGGGGGGGGGGGGGGTGGGGGGGGGGGGGGGTGGGGGGGGGGGGGGGTGGGGGGGGGGGGGGGTGGGGGGGGGGGGGGGTGGGGGGGGGGGGGGGTGGGGGGGGGGGGGGGTGGGGGGGGGGGGGGGTGGGGGGGGGGGGGGGTGGGGGGGGGGGGGGGTGGGGGGGGGGGGGGGTGGGGGGGGGGGGGGGTGGGGGGGGGGGGGGGTGGGGGGGGGGGGGGGTGGGGGGGGGGGGGGGTGGGGGGGGGGGGGGGTGGGGGGGGGGGGGGGTGGGGGGGGGGGGGGGTGGGGGGGGGGGGGGGTGGGGGGGGGGGGGGGTGGGGGGGGGGGGGGGTGGGGGGGGGGGGGGGTGGGGGGGGGGGGGGGTGGGGGGGGGGGGGGGTGGGGGGGGGGGGGGGTGGGGGGGGGGGGGGGTGGGGGGGGGGGGGGGTGGGGGGGGGGGGGGGTGGGGGGGGGGGGGGGTGGGGGGGGGGGGGGGTGGGGGGGGGGGGGGGTGGGGGGGGGGGGGGGTGGGGGGGGGGGGGGGTGGGGGGGGGGGGGGGTGGGGGGGGGGGGGGGTGGGGGGGGGGGGGGGTGGGGGGGGGGGGGGGTGGGGGGGGGGGGGGGTGGGGGGGGGGGGGGGTGGGGGGGGGGGGGGGTGGGGGGGGGGGGGGGTGGGGGGGGGGGGGGGTGGGGGGGGGGGGGGGTGGGGGGGGGGGGGGGTGGGGGGGGGGGGGGGTGGGGGGGGGGGGGGGTGGGGGGGGGGGGGGGTGGGGGGGGGGGGGGGTGGGGGGGGGGGGGGGTGGGGGGGGGGGGGGGTGGGGGGGGGGGGGGGTGGGGGGGGGGGGGGGTGGGGGGGGGGGGGGGTGGGGGGGGGGGGGGGTGGGGGGGGGGGGGGGTGGGGGGGGGGGGGGGTGGGGGGGGGGGGGGGTGGGGGGGGGGGGGGGTGGGGGGGGGGGGGGGTGGGGGGGGGGGGGGGTGGGGGGGGGGGGGGGTGGGGGGGGGGGGGGGTGGGGGGGGGGGGGGGTGGGGGGGGGGGGGGGTGGGGGGGGGGGGGGGTGGGGGGGGGGGGGGGTGGGGGGGGGGGGGGGTGGGGGGGGGGGGGGGTGGGGGGGGGGGGGGGTGGGGGGGGGGGGGGGTGGGGGGGGGGGGGGGTGGGGGGGGGGGGGGGTGGGGGGGGGGGGGGGTGGGGGGGGGGGGGGGTGGGGGGGGGGGGGGGTGGGGGGGGGGGGGGGTGGGGGGGGGGGGGGGTGGGGGGGGGGGGGGGTGGGGGGGGGGGGGGGTGGGGGGGGGGGGGGGTGGGGGGGGGGGGGGGTGGGGGGGGGGGGGGGTGGGGGGGGGGGGGGGTGGGGGGGGGGGGGGGTGGGGGGGGGGGGGGGTGGGGGGGGGGGGGGGTGGGGGGGGGGGGGGGTGGGGGGGGGGGGGGGTGGGGGGGGGGGGGGGTGGGGGGGGGGGGGGGTGGGGGGGGGGGGGGGTGGGGGGGGGGGGGGGTGGGGGGGGGGGGGGGTGGGGGGGGGGGGGGGTGGGGGGGGGGGGGGGTGGGGGGGGGGGGGGGTGGGGGGGGGGGGGGGTGGGGGGGGGGGGGGGTGGGGGGGGGGGGGGGTGGGGGGGGGGGGGGGTGGGGGGGGGGGGGGGTGGGGGGGGGGGGGGGTGGGGGGGGGGGGGGGTGGGGGGGGGGGGGGGTGGGGGGGGGGGGGGGTGGGGGGGGGGGGGGGTGGGGGGGGGGGGGGGTGGGGGGGGGGGGGGGTGGGGGGGGGGGGGGGTGGGGGGGGGGGGGGGTGGGGGGGGGGGGGGGTGGGGGGGGGGGGGGGTGGGGGGGGGGGGGGGTGGGGGGGGGGGGGGGTGGGGGGGGGGGGGGGTGGGGGGGGGGGGGGGTGGGGGGGGGGGGGGGTGGGGGGGGGGGGGGGTGGGGGGGGGGGGGGGTGGGGGGGGGGGGGGGTGGGGGGGGGGGGGGGTGGGGGGGGGGGGGGGTGGGGGGGGGGGGGGGTGGGGGGGGGGGGGGGTGGGGGGGGGGGGGGGTGGGGGGGGGGGGGGGTGGGGGGGGGGGGGGGTGGGGGGGGGGGGGGGTGGGGGGGGGGGGGGGTGGGGGGGGGGGGGGGTGGGGGGGGGGGGGGGTGGGGGGGGGGGGGGGTGGGGGGGGGGGGGGGTGGGGGGGGGGGGGGGTGGGGGGGGGGGGGGGTGGGGGGGGGGGGGGGTGGGGGGGGGGGGGGGTGGGGGGGGGGGGGGGTGGGGGGGGGGGGGGGTGGGGGGGGGGGGGGGTGGGGGGGGGGGGGGGTGGGGGGGGGGGGGGGTGGGGGGGGGGGGGGGTGGGGGGGGGGGGGGGTGGGGGGGGGGGGGGGTGGGGGGGGGGGGGGGTGGGGGGGGGGGGGGGTGGGGGGGGGGGGGGGTGGGGGGGGGGGGGGGTGGGGGGGGGGGGGGGTGGGGGGGGGGGGGGGTGGGGGGGGGGGGGGGTGGGGGGGGGGGGGGGTGGGGGGGGGGGGGGGTGGGGGGGGGGGGGGGTGGGGGGGGGGGGGGGTGGGGGGGGGGGGGGGTGGGGGGGGGGGGGGGTGGGGGGGGGGGGGGGTGGGGGGGGGGGGGGGTGGGGGGGGGGGGGGGTGGGGGGGGGGGGGGGTGGGGGGGGGGGGGGGTGGGGGGGGGGGGGGGTGGGGGGGGGGGGGGGTGGGGGGGGGGGGGGGTGGGGGGGGGGGGGGGTGGGGGGGGGGGGGGGTGGGGGGGGGGGGGGGTGGGGGGGGGGGGGGGTGGGGGGGGGGGGGGGTGGGGGGGGGGGGGGGTGGGGGGGGGGGGGGGTGGGGGGGGGGGGGGGTGGGGGGGGGGGGGGGTGGGGGGGGGGGGGGGTGGGGGGGGGGGGGGGTGGGGGGGGGGGGGGGTGGGGGGGGGGGGGGGTGGGGGGGGGGGGGGGTGGGGGGGGGGGGGGGTGGGGGGGGGGGGGGGTGGGGGGGGGGGGGGGTGGGGGGGGGGGGGGGTGGGGGGGGGGGGGGGTGGGGGGGGGGGGGGGTGGGGGGGGGGGGGGGTGGGGGGGGGGGGGGGTGGGGGGGGGGGGGGGTGGGGGGGGGGGGGGGTGGGGGGGGGGGGGGGTGGGGGGGGGGGGGGGTGGGGGGGGGGGGGGGTGGGGGGGGGGGGGGGTGGGGGGGGGGGGGGGTGGGGGGGGGGGGGGGTGGGGGGGGGGGGGGGTGGGGGGGGGGGGGGGTGGGGGGGGGGGGGGGTGGGGGGGGGGGGGGGTGGGGGGGGGGGGGGGTGGGGGGGGGGGGGGGTGGGGGGGGGGGGGGGTGGGGGGGGGGGGGGGTGGGGGGGGGGGGGGGTGGGGGGGGGGGGGGGTGGGGGGGGGGGGGGGTGGGGGGGGGGGGGGGTGGGGGGGGGGGGGGGTGGGGGGGGGGGGGGGTGGGGGGGGGGGGGGGTGGGGGGGGGGGGGGGTGGGGGGGGGGGGGGGTGGGGGGGGGGGGGGGTGGGGGGGGGGGGGGGTGGGGGGGGGGGGGGGTGGGGGGGGGGGGGGGTGGGGGGGGGGGGGGGTGGGGGGGGGGGGGGGTGGGGGGGGGGGGGGGTGGGGGGGGGGGGGGGTGGGGGGGGGGGGGGGTGGGGGGGGGGGGGGGTGGGGGGGGGGGGGGGTGGGGGGGGGGGGGGGTGGGGGGGGGGGGGGGTGGGGGGGGGGGGGGGTGGGGGGGGGGGGGGGTGGGGGGGGGGGGGGGTGGGGGGGGGGGGGGGTGGGGGGGGGGGGGGGTGGGGGGGGGGGGGGGTGGGGGGGGGGGGGGGTGGGGGGGGGGGGGGGTGGGGGGGGGGGGGGGTGGGGGGGGGGGGGGGTGGGGGGGGGGGGGGGTGGGGGGGGGGGGGGGTGGGGGGGGGGGGGGGTGGGGGGGGGGGGGGGTGGGGGGGGGGGGGGGTGGGGGGGGGGGGGGGTGGGGGGGGGGGGGGGTGGGGGGGGGGGGGGGTGGGGGGGGGGGGGGGTGGGGGGGGGGGGGGGTGGGGGGGGGGGGGGGTGGGGGGGGGGGGGGGTGGGGGGGGGGGGGGGTGGGGGGGGGGGGGGGTGGGGGGGGGGGGGGGTGGGGGGGGGGGGGGGTGGGGGGGGGGGGGGGTGGGGGGGGGGGGGGGTGGGGGGGGGGGGGGGTGGGGGGGGGGGGGGGTGGGGGGGGGGGGGGGTGGGGGGGGGGGGGGGTGGGGGGGGGGGGGGGTGGGGGGGGGGGGGGGTGGGGGGGGGGGGGGGTGGGGGGGGGGGGGGGTGGGGGGGGGGGGGGGTGGGGGGGGGGGGGGGTGGGGGGGGGGGGGGGTGGGGGGGGGGGGGGGTGGGGGGGGGGGGGGGTGGGGGGGGGGGGGGGTGGGGGGGGGGGGGGGTGGGGGGGGGGGGGGGTGGGGGGGGGGGGGGGTGGGGGGGGGGGGGGGTGGGGGGGGGGGGGGGTGGGGGGGGGGGGGGGTGGGGGGGGGGGGGGGTGGGGGGGGGGGGGGGTGGGGGGGGGGGGGGGTGGGGGGGGGGGGGGGTGGGGGGGGGGGGGGGTGGGGGGGGGGGGGGGTGGGGGGGGGGGGGGGTGGGGGGGGGGGGGGGTGGGGGGGGGGGGGGGTGGGGGGGGGGGGGGGTGGGGGGGGGGGGGGGTGGGGGGGGGGGGGGGTGGGGGGGGGGGGGGGTGGGGGGGGGGGGGGGTGGGGGGGGGGGGGGGTGGGGGGGGGGGGGGGTGGGGGGGGGGGGGGGTGGGGGGGGGGGGGGGTGGGGGGGGGGGGGGGTGGGGGGGGGGGGGGGTGGGGGGGGGGGGGGGTGGGGGGGGGGGGGGGTGGGGGGGGGGGGGGGTGGGGGGGGGGGGGGGTGGGGGGGGGGGGGGGTGGGGGGGGGGGGGGGTGGGGGGGGGGGGGGGTGGGGGGGGGGGGGGGTGGGGGGGGGGGGGGGTGGGGGGGGGGGGGGGTGGGGGGGGGGGGGGGTGGGGGGGGGGGGGGGTGGGGGGGGGGGGGGGTGGGGGGGGGGGGGGGTGGGGGGGGGGGGGGGTGGGGGGGGGGGGGGGTGGGGGGGGGGGGGGGTGGGGGGGGGGGGGGGTGGGGGGGGGGGGGGGTGGGGGGGGGGGGGGGTGGGGGGGGGGGGGGGTGGGGGGGGGGGGGGGTGGGGGGGGGGGGGGGTGGGGGGGGGGGGGGGTGGGGGGGGGGGGGGGTGGGGGGGGGGGGGGGTGGGGGGGGGGGGGGGTGGGGGGGGGGGGGGGTGGGGGGGGGGGGGGGTGGGGGGGGGGGGGGGTGGGGGGGGGGGGGGGTGGGGGGGGGGGGGGGTGGGGGGGGGGGGGGGTGGGGGGGGGGGGGGGTGGGGGGGGGGGGGGGTGGGGGGGGGGGGGGGTGGGGGGGGGGGGGGGTGGGGGGGGGGGGGGGTGGGGGGGGGGGGGGGTGGGGGGGGGGGGGGGTGGGGGGGGGGGGGGGTGGGGGGGGGGGGGGGTGGGGGGGGGGGGGGGTGGGGGGGGGGGGGGGTGGGGGGGGGGGGGGGTGGGGGGGGGGGGGGGTGGGGGGGGGGGGGGGTGGGGGGGGGGGGGGGTGGGGGGGGGGGGGGGTGGGGGGGGGGGGGGGTGGGGGGGGGGGGGGGTGGGGGGGGGGGGGGGTGGGGGGGGGGGGGGGTGGGGGGGGGGGGGGGTGGGGGGGGGGGGGGGTGGGGGGGGGGGGGGGTGGGGGGGGGGGGGGGTGGGGGGGGGGGGGGGTGGGGGGGGGGGGGGGTGGGGGGGGGGGGGGGTGGGGGGGGGGGGGGGTGGGGGGGGGGGGGGGTGGGGGGGGGGGGGGGTGGGGGGGGGGGGGGGTGGGGGGGGGGGGGGGTGGGGGGGGGGGGGGGTGGGGGGGGGGGGGGGTGGGGGGGGGGGGGGGTGGGGGGGGGGGGGGGTGGGGGGGGGGGGGGGTGGGGGGGGGGGGGGGTGGGGGGGGGGGGGGGTGGGGGGGGGGGGGGGTGGGGGGGGGGGGGGGTGGGGGGGGGGGGGGGTGGGGGGGGGGGGGGGTGGGGGGGGGGGGGGGTGGGGGGGGGGGGGGGTGGGGGGGGGGGGGGGTGGGGGGGGGGGGGGGTGGGGGGGGGGGGGGGTGGGGGGGGGGGGGGGTGGGGGGGGGGGGGGGTGGGGGGGGGGGGGGGTGGGGGGGGGGGGGGGTGGGGGGGGGGGGGGGTGGGGGGGGGGGGGGGTGGGGGGGGGGGGGGGTGGGGGGGGGGGGGGGTGGGGGGGGGGGGGGGTGGGGGGGGGGGGGGGTGGGGGGGGGGGGGGGTGGGGGGGGGGGGGGGTGGGGGGGGGGGGGGGTGGGGGGGGGGGGGGGTGGGGGGGGGGGGGGGTGGGGGGGGGGGGGGGTGGGGGGGGGGGGGGGTGGGGGGGGGGGGGGGTGGGGGGGGGGGGGGGTGGGGGGGGGGGGGGGTGGGGGGGGGGGGGGGTGGGGGGGGGGGGGGGTGGGGGGGGGGGGGGGTGGGGGGGGGGGGGGGTGGGGGGGGGGGGGGGTGGGGGGGGGGGGGGGTGGGGGGGGGGGGGGGTGGGGGGGGGGGGGGGTGGGGGGGGGGGGGGGTGGGGGGGGGGGGGGGTGGGGGGGGGGGGGGGTGGGGGGGGGGGGGGGTGGGGGGGGGGGGGGGTGGGGGGGGGGGGGGGTGGGGGGGGGGGGGGGTGGGGGGGGGGGGGGGTGGGGGGGGGGGGGGGTGGGGGGGGGGGGGGGTGGGGGGGGGGGGGGGTGGGGGGGGGGGGGGGTGGGGGGGGGGGGGGGTGGGGGGGGGGGGGGGTGGGGGGGGGGGGGGGTGGGGGGGGGGGGGGGTGGGGGGGGGGGGGGGTGGGGGGGGGGGGGGGTGGGGGGGGGGGGGGGTGGGGGGGGGGGGGGGTGGGGGGGGGGGGGGGTGGGGGGGGGGGGGGGTGGGGGGGGGGGGGGGTGGGGGGGGGGGGGGGTGGGGGGGGGGGGGGGTGGGGGGGGGGGGGGGTGGGGGGGGGGGGGGGTGGGGGGGGGGGGGGGTGGGGGGGGGGGGGGGTGGGGGGGGGGGGGGGTGGGGGGGGGGGGGGGTGGGGGGGGGGGGGGGTGGGGGGGGGGGGGGGTGGGGGGGGGGGGGGGTGGGGGGGGGGGGGGGTGGGGGGGGGGGGGGGTGGGGGGGGGGGGGGGTGGGGGGGGGGGGGGGTGGGGGGGGGGGGGGGTGGGGGGGGGGGGGGGTGGGGGGGGGGGGGGGTGGGGGGGGGGGGGGGTGGGGGGGGGGGGGGGTGGGGGGGGGGGGGGGTGGGGGGGGGGGGGGGTGGGGGGGGGGGGGGGTGGGGGGGGGGGGGGGTGGGGGGGGGGGGGGGTGGGGGGGGGGGGGGGTGGGGGGGGGGGGGGGTGGGGGGGGGGGGGGGTGGGGGGGGGGGGGGGTGGGGGGGGGGGGGGGTGGGGGGGGGGGGGGGTGGGGGGGGGGGGGGGTGGGGGGGGGGGGGGGTGGGGGGGGGGGGGGGTGGGGGGGGGGGGGGGTGGGGGGGGGGGGGGGTGGGGGGGGGGGGGGGTGGGGGGGGGGGGGGGTGGGGGGGGGGGGGGGTGGGGGGGGGGGGGGGTGGGGGGGGGGGGGGGTGGGGGGGGGGGGGGGTGGGGGGGGGGGGGGGTGGGGGGGGGGGGGGGTGGGGGGGGGGGGGGGTGGGGGGGGGGGGGGGTGGGGGGGGGGGGGGGTGGGGGGGGGGGGGGGTGGGGGGGGGGGGGGGTGGGGGGGGGGGGGGGTGGGGGGGGGGGGGGGTGGGGGGGGGGGGGGGTGGGGGGGGGGGGGGGTGGGGGGGGGGGGGGGTGGGGGGGGGGGGGGGTGGGGGGGGGGGGGGGTGGGGGGGGGGGGGGGTGGGGGGGGGGGGGGGTGGGGGGGGGGGGGGGTGGGGGGGGGGGGGGGTGGGGGGGGGGGGGGGTGGGGGGGGGGGGGGGTGGGGGGGGGGGGGGGTGGGGGGGGGGGGGGGTGGGGGGGGGGGGGGGTGGGGGGGGGGGGGGGTGGGGGGGGGGGGGGGTGGGGGGGGGGGGGGGTGGGGGGGGGGGGGGGTGGGGGGGGGGGGGGGTGGGGGGGGGGGGGGGTGGGGGGGGGGGGGGGTGGGGGGGGGGGGGGGTGGGGGGGGGGGGGGGTGGGGGGGGGGGGGGGTGGGGGGGGGGGGGGGTGGGGGGGGGGGGGGGTGGGGGGGGGGGGGGGTGGGGGGGGGGGGGGGTGGGGGGGGGGGGGGGTGGGGGGGGGGGGGGGTGGGGGGGGGGGGGGGTGGGGGGGGGGGGGGGTGGGGGGGGGGGGGGGTGGGGGGGGGGGGGGGTGGGGGGGGGGGGGGGTGGGGGGGGGGGGGGGTGGGGGGGGGGGGGGGTGGGGGGGGGGGGGGGTGGGGGGGGGGGGGGGTGGGGGGGGGGGGGGGTGGGGGGGGGGGGGGGTGGGGGGGGGGGGGGGTGGGGGGGGGGGGGGGTGGGGGGGGGGGGGGGTGGGGGGGGGGGGGGGTGGGGGGGGGGGGGGGTGGGGGGGGGGGGGGGTGGGGGGGGGGGGGGGTGGGGGGGGGGGGGGGTGGGGGGGGGGGGGGGTGGGGGGGGGGGGGGGTGGGGGGGGGGGGGGGTGGGGGGGGGGGGGGGTGGGGGGGGGGGGGGGTGGGGGGGGGGGGGGGTGGGGGGGGGGGGGGGTGGGGGGGGGGGGGGGTGGGGGGGGGGGGGGGTGGGGGGGGGGGGGGGTGGGGGGGGGGGGGGGTGGGGGGGGGGGGGGGTGGGGGGGGGGGGGGGTGGGGGGGGGGGGGGGTGGGGGGGGGGGGGGGTGGGGGGGGGGGGGGGTGGGGGGGGGGGGGGGTGGGGGGGGGGGGGGGTGGGGGGGGGGGGGGGTGGGGGGGGGGGGGGGTGGGGGGGGGGGGGGGTGGGGGGGGGGGGGGGTGGGGGGGGGGGGGGGTGGGGGGGGGGGGGGGTGGGGGGGGGGGGGGGTGGGGGGGGGGGGGGGTGGGGGGGGGGGGGGGTGGGGGGGGGGGGGGGTGGGGGGGGGGGGGGGTGGGGGGGGGGGGGGGTGGGGGGGGGGGGGGGTGGGGGGGGGGGGGGGTGGGGGGGGGGGGGGGTGGGGGGGGGGGGGGGTGGGGGGGGGGGGGGGTGGGGGGGGGGGGGGGTGGGGGGGGGGGGGGGTGGGGGGGGGGGGGGGTGGGGGGGGGGGGGGGTGGGGGGGGGGGGGGGTGGGGGGGGGGGGGGGTGGGGGGGGGGGGGGGTGGGGGGGGGGGGGGGTGGGGGGGGGGGGGGGTGGGGGGGGGGGGGGGTGGGGGGGGGGGGGGGTGGGGGGGGGGGGGGGTGGGGGGGGGGGGGGGTGGGGGGGGGGGGGGGTGGGGGGGGGGGGGGGTGGGGGGGGGGGGGGGTGGGGGGGGGGGGGGGTGGGGGGGGGGGGGGGTGGGGGGGGGGGGGGGTGGGGGGGGGGGGGGGTGGGGGGGGGGGGGGGTGGGGGGGGGGGGGGGTGGGGGGGGGGGGGGGTGGGGGGGGGGGGGGGTGGGGGGGGGGGGGGGTGGGGGGGGGGGGGGGTGGGGGGGGGGGGGGGTGGGGGGGGGGGGGGGTGGGGGGGGGGGGGGGTGGGGGGGGGGGGGGGTGGGGGGGGGGGGGGGTGGGGGGGGGGGGGGGTGGGGGGGGGGGGGGGTGGGGGGGGGGGGGGGTGGGGGGGGGGGGGGGTGGGGGGGGGGGGGGGTGGGGGGGGGGGGGGGTGGGGGGGGGGGGGGGTGGGGGGGGGGGGGGGTGGGGGGGGGGGGGGGTGGGGGGGGGGGGGGGTGGGGGGGGGGGGGGGTGGGGGGGGGGGGGGGTGGGGGGGGGGGGGGGTGGGGGGGGGGGGGGGTGGGGGGGGGGGGGGGTGGGGGGGGGGGGGGGTGGGGGGGGGGGGGGGTGGGGGGGGGGGGGGGTGGGGGGGGGGGGGGGTGGGGGGGGGGGGGGGTGGGGGGGGGGGGGGGTGGGGGGGGGGGGGGGTGGGGGGGGGGGGGGGTGGGGGGGGGGGGGGGTGGGGGGGGGGGGGGGTGGGGGGGGGGGGGGGTGGGGGGGGGGGGGGGTGGGGGGGGGGGGGGGTGGGGGGGGGGGGGGGTGGGGGGGGGGGGGGGTGGGGGGGGGGGGGGGTGGGGGGGGGGGGGGGTGGGGGGGGGGGGGGGTGGGGGGGGGGGGGGGTGGGGGGGGGGGGGGGTGGGGGGGGGGGGGGGTGGGGGGGGGGGGGGGTGGGGGGGGGGGGGGGTGGGGGGGGGGGGGGGTGGGGGGGGGGGGGGGTGGGGGGGGGGGGGGGTGGGGGGGGGGGGGGGTGGGGGGGGGGGGGGGTGGGGGGGGGGGGGGGTGGGGGGGGGGGGGGGTGGGGGGGGGGGGGGGTGGGGGGGGGGGGGGGTGGGGGGGGGGGGGGGTGGGGGGGGGGGGGGGTGGGGGGGGGGGGGGGTGGGGGGGGGGGGGGGTGGGGGGGGGGGGGGGGGGGGGGGGGGGGGGGTGGGGGGGGGGGGGGGTGGGGGGGGGGGGGGGTGGGGGGGGGGGGGGGCGGGGGGGGTGCGGGGCGGGGGCGGGGGGGGGGGGGGGGGGGGGCTGGGGCGGCGGGGGGGGGGGGGGGTGGGGGGGGGGGGGGGGGGGGGGGCGGTCGCACCCGGGGAGGGGGGGGGGGGGGGTGGGGGGGCTGAAGATGCCAGCCACAGATGCAGGCGAAACGTCAGGAGAGAATGCTGCTAGAACACGGCCATACAGCCCGGAAACCACACAGCACCCAAGTTGTGAAAGTGGTTTGAAAACGCATTATTTTGCGCGTGCAGAAGGGGTCCTAGTTATTGGTTGTAGTTTTTGTCCATATTTATGAAACGAGGAGCCATTTCTAGTCTACTTCTATATCGTCCTATTTAAAACGTCTTCCTTTCTTGGGACAAATCAGCTCACTTGTACATAAACAAGTTGTTCACAAAGAAATACTTCTCTGTATCTTCTCAGCTTCCTGGCACATTTCTCCAACATTTCTACAAAATTATAAAAAGAGTATGCAATGGCAATTGAAAATACTGTTAGTTAAATAAGCGTCTCAGAAAATTACACCCCCCCCCACCAGAACTGAAAACTGAATGTGCAACATAAAAGTAAAAAGAGAGTTAAGTGCTGAAAGTGGTAATTATCTCAAGAACTAGTGGGACGCAACATCTCAGTGTTCAGATGGCTTAAAACTTTCACTGAAGTCACAGCAATTACAAAACACAAACCGATAGCTGCTATGGATGTTGATACCAAAGGGATGATATATAAATGTGGTGGTGATTTTACATATTACCATAATCACACAGAGTCAGGGAATATAATATTCAAAATAATATGAAGACTTCTGGTGGATGCATGGCTAAAGCTGATAATAAACAGGAAGAAGGAAAAGTGGAGGGAAAGAAAAAAGGATTCCCTCAGCCCCCTGCCCCGGGAATACCAGGAAAATCTGGTTGACTTGGGGAATACAGTTCCAAGCAAAAGTTCACATGTCTAAGGATACAAGCAGCAGGCTTGTTCTAGCGCATACGGTGACAAAATTTGAAAAGATTCTGGAAGATCCATGAAAGGCCAACATTTTAAACAAAAATAGCAGTCCCGTGGGCATCCAATCTGGACAAGGAGCGCAAAGTGCGGCAGAGGGTAGGTGGGCCATGTCTAGATGGTGGGCTCTCTCCCTTCCCCTTCCTCCCCTCCCTTGCATGCCACCCTCTCCCTCCCCTTTACTTGCATGCCGACCCTCCCTCCCTTACAACCCTGATCAATACCCCAAGCAGTTAGTAGCACAAAAAAGGGACAAAAGAATGCACACCCTGATTTTGCTCCCTCTTCCCCACCGCACAGGCTGCAGACCCCTGTTTTAGAATTACATTTAGCTCTCGTGGAGTTTCATCTCTGATTTTGTCACTCTTCCTATAACCAAAGCACACGTGCCATCAGTGGTTCTGTGTGCTTAAACTCAGAACAGCCCCAATCATGATGAAGGAGGAATTTCTGCTTGAAAAGTAAAAGAAGTCTATGAGGGAGGAACACACAAACTTGTTCCTGTCTCTTGCTTACCCTTCTTCTATAATCCCTCTAACCAGTGGTGGGATCCAAAAATTTTAGTAACAGGTTCCCATGGTGGTGGGATTCAAACTGTGGCGTAGCGCCAATGGGGCTGGGCGGAGCACGACGGGGGCATGCCCGGGCATTCTGGGGGGAGGGGCATTCTGGGGGCGGGGCTGTGGCAAGGACGCAGCCGCTGCGCCGGTCCTTGGGTGGGAAACGAATGCACGCAGGTGCAGGCTGCCACGCACGCCGGTGCACCTCCTGCTAGACTGCTTCAAGTTCTGCATGCTACTGCTGAGAGGAGGGGCATAACTAAGGCAAATATCACGTGGCAAAATCACCAATTAGTAACCCCCTCTCGGCACACACAAATAATTAGTAACCTACTCTCGGGAACCTGTGAGAACCTGCTGGATCCCACCTCTGCCTCTAACCAAAAACTTTTCTACCCAACGTGGCTGATAGGGAAACTGACCATGCAGCTGCTATGAGACATGCATGTTGGGAAACAGCAAAAAAGAGGTTTTTGCTCAATGGTGGGATTCAAATAACTTAACAACCAGTTCTGAAAGGACTCATTGGTGGGATTACAACCACTTCTCTGAACTAGACCAAAAAAAATTAGATACCGGTTCTACCGAACTGGTGCGAATAGGCTAAATCCCACCACTGGTTTCGCTCCCCTCATTTGCCTGCCCCTTTTGCTCTTTACAAAATGAATCTTCTTTCTACAAGCTCTGGGGTATTTCCATGTTTAAAGACCCAGGACTGCCGCAGTTGCATGTAGTTTGGCTCCACACCTTTACACGTTCAAGTGAAACCTGCTACAACGCCTAAAACATGATGCTACGATATCTAAAACAGTACGTGATCAAACTATTTTTTGCCAGAGAATGCAGCAAGACTGAAGAATGTGCATGGAGAACGCAAAAGGGAAACGTCTATGTTTGTCAGGTGTCCAAGTTGCATGTTGGAAGACTTACCCTTCCAGGAAAAAAACCCCACTTCATTTGGAAATGATTTCAGAACAGCAGTTTCAATGTGAAGTATTATATAAGTATACCTATTCTCTCAGATTATTGAGGGATAGGGAAGCAACTTTGGAGGTCTAAAAAACTGCAGCAGAGCCCTCCCTCCCCAGATCTTGGAGCATCAGAGGCTCCAGAGGGATTCGTGTCTGTTAGAAAACAGGTTATGATGATGCATCGGCTCTTGAGGGAGGGGAAAAAAGGTTAAGTAGTCAGATTCGCGCAGTGTCAAAGAGGACAGTCTCAGAAGCTAAAGAAACATCAGAGGGACACAAAGGTTTTTTCATTTCCTTGCTGTCTGAGCTTTTAAAAGGTTTCTCATCCAATTTAGCTATGGCACTGCGCTTAGGTTACATAGACCTCTTTTTCTGTTTCACAGAAAACGAACTAACAAGCTAAGTAAAATACGGAATTTTGCGCGCTTTTATTTATGGTGGCAAATATTTTTAGGTCTTCTTTTCATCCATTCTTATATTCCAGCAGAGGAGCAGTTGAAGCTTTCATAACCAACCACGGCGTCCCTAGATTGTTAAGGGCCATGAGTGAAATTGCCCATCCTGTATCAGGCAAATAAAAAATTACATCCAAACCTCTTAACTTTATTCACAACAGATTTGGGACATTACATACTATCTTCCGCTTGCTGCCCTGCCAGCAACATGTCAGACCTGGCTGCAAGATTAAGTTTTCTGATTCTGAATTCAATATTACAACCCTAAGGATATAAAGTACCAATCTGGTGCTTTTTTTTGTTTCAGCTCTGAGACCACAATTGACAGTAAGTGAAATGAATTTGAGGTGCTTTATTTATCCCCATTAGAAACTATTCTTACATTTGCGGCACTGTTCAACCTCTTCCCCAAAAGGCGAGTTGTGTTCTTACTGTGTACAATCTAACTAATGAGAGTCAGGCCTTTTCTCTACAGGAAAGAACATTTTATACTAACATGTACACCAAGGGCCAATTCTGCACAGCATAATAACGCTGGATTACGTTCGGTATTTTAAAATCCAGGTCTATTTTATCCTGGTTTCTCCCTTCGCATGGGTGCCGATTTCTGTGAAAGAATCGAGTTAAGTCCGAGAGGAAATATTCTGATTTCTTTCGCACGAGCCTGTTTTTTTTTTTTTACAATGCAACACAGCAATGCTGCGTACTGATTGGCTCTTCCCCTCCCCCCCAAGGCAATGCTTCTGATTGGTGGATCCACAGCAACTGCAGGAAAACGAAGAAGAAGAAGAGTTTGGATTTATATCCCCCTTTTCTCTCCTGTAGGAGACTCAAAGGGGCTTACAATCTCCTTGCCCTTCCCCCCTCACAACAAACACCCTGTGAAGTAGGTGGGGATGAGAGACCTCCGAGAAGCTGTGACTAGCCCAAGGTCACCCAGCTGGCATGTGTGGGAGTGCACAGGCTAATCTGAATTCCCCAGATAAGCCTCCACAACTCAGGCGGCAGAGCTGGGAATCAAACACGGTTCCTCCAGATCAGAATGCACCTGCTCTTAGCCACTGCTCTTAGCCACTACGCCACTACGAAGCAGGACACCCAGTGGTGGGATCCAAAAATTTTAATAACAGGTTCCGATGGTGGTGGGATTCAAACAGTGGCGCCGCCGCACACACGCACCTCCAGTCCCTATTGGGCAGGGAGGTTGCTTTAGTAACCCCTTCTCAGCGCTCAGAAAAAATTAGTAACCACTTCTAGAGAAGTGGTGAGAACTGGTTGGATCCCACCTCTGAGGACACCCCCCCCTTTTTTTCCTCTAGCTTCAGAAAGCAGCTGGCGCAGTGAGCAACACAGCAAGCACACTGTGCTACACAAAGTGAAAACTTTTGCCCAGTAGTGGGCAGAGCACTATGTCCCTGCCACATTTAAAGGTGTGCAAGAAACCACAGCATGAGAAACTCATCCGCCCCCCCATGATATACCAAATAATATTTGACTGATCCTTGGGGCTGTTATGGAGTGCTTGAGAGCATCCTGCCAGACAGGTGCTTCCCTGCCCCTCCCCCCAGGACCCCATTGGGAACATGAGCCTGGAGCTACAGTCTGGCTCTCCGGACTGCGGCTTGGCTAGCGAGCAGTGCTTGGCAAGAGCGAGTGGGAACAGGGTAAGCACTCATGCTTTTCCCCATGGGCTTGCTTGCCTGGCTCCCGGAAGCTGTCAAAGGGGAGAAAAAATGCTTGAATTTGCCTCTCCGGTCGGCAGCTCAGCAGAAAGGAAATTGACATGATGTAAGGTGGGGGGGGGGGAATCAGGCGGAGTGAGGGGGAAAATAAGTGGGTTTTGCTCTCATGGTGTTCCCACGGAAGCAGGTTCAATGTGGGATTTTGGAAAAAGATCACAATTTTAGCGTTTTTTGAAAAACAAGGGATGAGGGAAATATCACGGGACAAACCGGCTTTAGGACCAGGAACCGTGCAAACTTTTTGGCCAACCTGGGATATTGGGACTGTGCAGAAGCGACCCAAAAGCATCTATTGAGTTTGGAACAAGGTCTGACTCATTTCAGATTCAGAAGTAAATCTGCATTCACTAATTCAGACGTTTCCTATAATTATCCCATTAAATTGTTTCACAGTTTTATAGTTTATTGTGTTTACATGTTGTTTTTATGGATAGTTCTGAACTGTCCCAAGACCAAAAGGGGAGGGGCAGTATAGAAATTTTATCAAATATATAAATGTTTACACAATCTTTACTTCTGTTGAAGAAAGCATTGTATTTTATAAGCACTCCTGCTGGCATGGCCTTGTGCACACAAAATGGATTGTACATTTGTAGAAAATGTAGCTCTTGTCTCAATAGTCCATGCTAGCCTGATCTCATCAGATCTCAGAAGCTAAGCTGAGCCAGCCCTGGTTAATACTTGAATGGGAGGACACCACTGCGGAAGTCCAAGGTTGCTATGCAGAGGCAGATAATAACAAGCCAGCTCTGGTTCTGGTGGGTTTTCCAGGCTGTGTGGCCGTGGTCTGGTGGATCTTGTTCCTAACGTTTCGCCTGCATCTGTGGCTGGCATCTTCAGAGGTGTATCACAGAGGGAAGTCTGTTACACACTGTGTAACAGCTCTGTTCATCCAGCTCTGTTCAGTTCCTGCCTTGAAAACTGCTGTTTATCTTCTGCCTTGAAAACCCTATGGCCGTGGTGGCGAACCAATGGCACTCCAGATGTTCATGGACTACAATTCCCATCAGCCCCTGCCAGTATGGCCAATTGGTAATGCTGGCAGGGGCTGATGGGAATTGTAGTCCATGAACATCTGGAGTGCCATAGGTTGGCCACCTCTGCCCTATGGGATCACCATAACTCAGCTATGACTTGACAACTGTTTACACATGGGTGGATTCTGCACACCATAAATAGAACACCTTTAGGATGTTCTAAAAAGATCCATTTTGGCATTTTGTGTTCTCACAGTGTGAGAGTACACAAATGTTTCTAGCCAAAGTGGATCTTTTTCCCCACTTGCTGCACGGAGCTCTTGCCAGTTTTACAGCTGTGCCCACCATTTTGTGTGCTGCCTGCAGCAGATTCCCCGTGACTATTCCCCATGGAGGTTTCCTCTACTTGCAGCTGATCTGCATGTGATTTTGCTATAAAAAGTAGATGAACAAAGTTTGTTTTGCCTGGTGATACCGCACACGTGTTGTTTTTCTTTTGTTTTTCTTTGGTTTGGTGGGGATGTCTGCAAAGCTACAGTTACATGACTACAGAAGTTGCAATACGCGCATGCTTGTGTCGCTGTAGCTCTGCTGACATCCCCTTCAAAACAAAAAAAAAAGAAAGCAACACATGTGTGGGATCGCTAGGAAAAAATGTAGTGGGTAGTCAGTGGACCAACTAGATAGGGAACTGACTGTCTTGATCAGCTTGACACTTTTTTTGAAGGATCAGGTTTGCATACTGGAGGCCCTCTCGACTTTGCCTTGCTCCTGAACCTGAGATGCTAACATCTTGGGTCAACTTTGGGTCAACTTTTTGTCATCGTGGGTCAACTTTTTGTCAACTTTGGCTATGTTGGTTATGCTGGAAAACTAAATACTGGCATCCATTCCCTAGTGACTTAGAGACTTAGATGTTACATCGGACTTTCCTTGAACTGAGTTTGGAAATTGCAGCAAGTGGGAAATGCTGTGGCCCGGCCTTTTTTGTGGTTATGGAATGCCAAGAATATATGAAATAAATTATGAAACAATGACACTGGCTGCTAGCTTTTTCCAGTCAAAATTCAAAGTGCTCGGTTTTACCCAGCATCGAAATGAACAATTGTTCCTATATAATCCTCCACCTGATTAGGGTTGCCAAACACCAGGTAGGCTTTGGAGATCTGGAAGATAAAAGAGATCAGTTCCCCCAGAGAAAATGACTACTTTGGAGCTTGGACAACTCTCTGGCATCATACCCTACTGAAGCCTCCTCCTCCTAAAACCTGGTCTCCCTAGGCTCCACCCCAAAACATCAAACGTTTTCCAACCTGGAACTGACAAGCCTACTTTTGAGATTTAAGATTGTTCCAACACACAGTAGCCGTCACACCCCTCCTTTTCTGGGATGTCCACCGCAAACATCAGGACACCCTGCAACTGGTAACCCAACCCCTGGACTTACCAGCGAAGAAAGGCACCCCAGGAAGCCAGAAGCAAGGAGAAGCTACAGGGAGCTGGCAGGAAGGTCTAGGCAGCAGGAGTTCCCAAGAGCAGGAGTTCTCAGCAGTTCCCAAGAGCAGAGCAGGGCTGACACAGCTGAGACCAAGCTGCAAATAGCAGCTGAGACCAAGCTGCAAACAATCTTTCCTCAGAGTAGGATGGGGCTGCCCAGCCCTGACCAGGCTGCAATTGAGGGGGCAGGAGGGCCAATCACAAGCTGGCAAGGCTTGTTACACATTCATAGCCTGAAGTAGGGAGATCCGGGAGGTGGGGGAGGAACCTTTTGAGAGGGATAAAAGGAGGACAGAGAGAAATGCACAAGGTGGTTGGTAGGAGAGATGGGGAGAGAACTGTAACCATTTGAAATGGAAATAAAGGCCTTTTAACCCAAGTACCCTGTGGTCTTCACCTTCTGTTGTTGTGCTAACCAGTCACGAGGGTCTGCGCCTAACCTGTGTGAATGGCAGAGACAGGCGGTGCTCACAAAGGCCAATTAGGGAGGCTTTGCTGTCCATCCAGTGGTGGGATCCAAAATTTTTAATAACAGGTTCCGATGGTGGTGGGATTCAAACAGTGGCGCCGCCGCACACACGCACCTCCAGTCCCTATTGGGCGGGGAGGTTGCTTTAGTAACCCCTTCTCGGCACTCAGAAAAAATTAGTAACCGCTTCTAGAGAAGTGGTGAGAACCGGTTGGATCCCACCTCTGTGTCCATCCCTTCATATATGGAGGCCAGATTGATCCTCACTTGAAGCACATCCTACTCCTTTACTTCCCCAGAGCTTCATGATGAACTCCCTTACAAGGTCTCCCAAGTTTCTTCCAGAAGGAAACTGAAACTATTTTTGGTGGGGAAACCTGATTTCTTGTTATTGCTACAGCTGTAACCATCTTGACAGCTGCCACAGCACTTCAGGACCATCACTGTATGCCCATTTCATTTTGCTACACACGAACACCAGGCCTCCAAATCCTTGTGGATGATTGAGGGACTGGAGGACCTTCCTTATGAGGAGAGGCTGCAGCGTTTGGGACTCTTTAGTTTGGAGAGGAGACGTCTGAGGGGGGATATGATTGAAGTCTACAAAATTATGCATGGGGTAGAAAATGTTGACAGAGAGAAATTTTTCTCTCTTTCTCACAATACTAGAACCAGGGGGCATCCATTGAAAATGCTGGGGGGAAGAATTAGGACTAATAAAAGGAAACACTTCTTCACACAACATGTGATTGGTGTTTGGAATATGCTGCCACAGGAGGTGCATGATGGGCCACTCACCTGGATAGCTTCTTGTAAAAAGGGCTCTGATAGATATTTATGGAGGAGAAGTCGATCTATGGCTACCAGTCTTGATCTGCCTTGATCTCAGATTGCAAATGCCTTAGCAGACCAGGTGCTCAGGAGCAGCAGCAGCAGAAGGCCATTGCTTTCACATCCTGCACGTGAGCTCCCAAAGGCACCTGGTGGGCCACTGCGAATAGCAGAGTGCTGGACTAGATGGACTCCGGTCTGATCCAGCAGGCCAGTTCTTATGTTCTTGTGTTTTTCTTCCAATCTGCTGTACTGTGATAAACTAGGGAGACTTCCAAAAACAGCGTCTAAAATATTAACACAAACACATTTTACCCCATCCCTATTTTGTGTCAGGAAATGCTGTCTTCTTTAGTCAGCTTTCTCTTTTTTCTTTTATTTCCATCAGTCTGATGTTCAACTCAGATCAAGAACTCTTTTTTTTTAAAAAAAAAAAGTCTTGCTACAGCTACAGGTCACTATTAGATAAGAGACTCAACAATGTCTCTTCCATGTCGAGAACATAGAAAAAGTAACCCAGGCTGGTATTTTAGCTTATCAGGAGAGAATCTAGGAACCGCAGCAAAGGCACTTGAATGTAAATGTGTTGCCTGAAGATAAACATCTGCACCGCTGAAAAACTGCAACATGGCCAGCAATTTAAAGGTCATATAGCAAGCATTGTATTTTTTTTTCTTTAAGAGTTAAAATAACTACTTCTTTTTTTAAAAAAAAATACAGTTTGACTTCTTAATTGGCTTCTATATCAGCCCGTTTTATTGAACACAAAATTAAAACCCAGATACAATAACCAAACAATTGTTCCTAAGATCAATTACTTAGAAAAGAGTTGGCAAGGATTACTGTTAGTTAGTGCTATGAGAAGAAAACTTTACATAAGAAAGCAAATTAGATGTTTTTTTTAGAAATCTTCTTCCTGCAGAAGAAAAAGGCCCAGAGTGAAATACATTCTTTAGCTGGAATCTAGGACAAGGACCAAAGAATTACATAGAATAAATTAACTGCATAAAGAACTCTTCTAAAGCAAATGTTTATATTGCCAAATATTCCTGCAACATTCTTGCATCTCCTTACAGTAATAATTTGGAAGAGAATGTATGCTTCGGGATAAAAAAATAGTTTCTCCAGAAATGTTTCCTTTTTATGGTACCAAGTTTTCCTAAATATTAAAAGGTAACCTTTAGACATGATAATGCTTACTCTGGTTTTACTTGTGCTCAAAACTTCATTCACATATGTCATTCCTGAGTATTAATGGTGCATAATTAATTATAGATAAGCTAAGATTTTCCAAATGTATCCAAGTGAGTCTTTACCATTAGACAGACTGAGAAGGCTGTCTCAGGTTTCAAACTGGACATTGAATTGACATTTAATTAATTATTATCTACTTATTAAGTACCATGCTGATATTCAACCCTACGTATCTTGAGCTGAGCCAGCCCCAGCAACCTTGAATAAATCAAGAATTAAGACTTTTCAACTGAAACCAAGTCACTAATTTCTCATACATGGGATTTGCAAAGCAAATGATGAAGAAGGTCTCTTGGTAAGCTTCAAGTTCTCCAAGTGGATCTTTAAATGCAGGAGACTTTTAAAGCCTCTCTAAAAAAGGAAGTTTGTTCATTGACCATCAACAACATCTGTTCTCACAGGTGTTTTACAACCTTGCCCATGGATAAGAAAGTTGCATGTTTGACCTCCTGGCCAATTAAAAAAATAGACTGAGAATGGGTTATTATGGAAAAGTCCAAAGGCACCTTAAAGACTAACAACATTTACTGAGCTCTGACTCACAAAAACACATGCAGGAATAAATGTTGGAGATCTTTAAGGTGCCATTGAATTTATTTTGCTAGAGCAGACAAACACATCTACGTCTCTGGAATGATCATGGAGAAACTCATATATCTGGCAACAAGCACTTGAGCCTCCACCTCACACATTGAAAACATTGGATGTAGGCCAGTTAGTAGACAAACAGAGGGCAGATGTTTGTAAACCTAAGAACAGTTCACGTAGTTAGTCAAGCAGAAACCACATATGCATATTATGGCATGTGCAAATATGTGCATTGGAGGGAAAGGAGCCCAGCATAACTCTGCAGCAGAGAGCCAATGTGGTGTAGTAGTTAAGAGCAGACTCTAATCTGGTGAACTACATTTGATTCCCCACTCATCCACACATGAAGTCGCTGGGTGACCTTGGGCCAGTCACAGTTCTTTCAGCCCCACCTACCTCACAAGGTGTCAAGTTGAGGGGAGAGGAAGGGAAGGCAATTAAAAGCTACTTTGAGACTCTTAAGGTTGAGAAAAGTGGGGTATAAAAACCAACTCTTCTTCTTCAACGACACACCACCTCCGCTTCTCACCTGCCTGGAAAACCTCTTCCTGGGGGTCTCCATTAGCCAGCTGGGATTTCATGGCACATACCTACCTACCTAAGTGTCTGCATTTGTGTACAATATGACAATGGTTGTGTTCTGGTAAATCCTGACACAATTATGGTTTATTCCTAGAAAGTTTGGAGGTACAAAGATAGGAGGAGACATGCATTGTTCATACCATACACATTCATGTATTGGCAAGGTATTTATTATACTTTATACATAGGATCACAGATATACACGTCATCACACATATAAGATTTCTGTGAATTCTCTTGGACCCCTCCTCCTGCTAAAGCAGGGGTAGGGAACCTGCGGCTCTCCAGATGTTCAGGAACTACAATTCCCATCAGCCTCTGTCAGCATGGCCAATTGGCCATGCTGGTAGGGGTTGATGGGAATTGTAGTTCCTGAACATCTGGAGAGCCGCAGGTTCCCTACCCCTGTGCTAAAGGATGCCATGATGGCATGGGGACCACAGACTGGCAAAAGAGCAAGACACAAAATGGATGCCTCTCAGAGAGTTGGGGGGGGCATCTTGTGTGTCAAGCCTGGACAGGAAGGCATTTGGCTGCTGAACTTGTCCTCTGGTCCTTGGACCTAAGATGTGCTTGGCTGGTGTCACTCTAAGGCCGGGGTCTGCAACCTGCGGCTCTCCAGATGTTCATGGACTACAATTCCCATCAGCCCCTGCCAGCATGGCCAATTGGGCATGCTGGCAGGGGCTGATGAGATTTGTAGTTCATGAACATCTGGAGAGCTACAGGTTGCAGACACCTGCTCTAAGGTAATTCAATCAGCGCTCTGAGCTTATTTATCCTATCTGCACCTGTAACCCCCATGCTCAGAATGGGTTGACCCAGAAAGGGGTGGAGACTCAAAGCAGCAGAAGGCTGCAGAGCTAGTTTGGAGGAGGCAAGGCTACCAGACTCGGACTTTGTGGTTGTAATGGGTGAGAGTTCTCCTGGAAACCTTCATCATATTGAATCCTGTTCATCAAGCCCTTGGAGTCTCCAGCAGCCAACCCTCTTGCAAAGAAGAATTGGACTTGGCAATATCAGTAGACTGTAAATATAAGGACTTGAAAATGCAAACCTGAACAGGACCTTGATATGTGATGTTATATGTTGATGTTATATGTTAAGAAAATAAACCATTTTGTTTTTAAAAATTATTGTTGCAAACTCATTCCAAGTTCTGCCCCACAGAACCCACAGATAGAGGTCACACACCCACCCCAGCAATCAATCAGGATACAGGAGAATAGCCCAGCAATTCACTTGGGTCCTGACAACTCATCAAGCCTCTTTTATCTTGTTAATTGGAACCCCAGAAAAATAAAAATTCTTTGTCTCTGGCTTTCCTGTCAGCTTACCTTATACTTCCTCAAGACCCATTTTGGGGAGTAAATATTGGTTCTTTGGACATTCATTGTGTGCTTGTGTGTGTGTGAGTAACGACAGGAGGGAAAATTGCACCCGGGACATGAACTGAACGCGTGCCCCCCCCCGAAATGCCTTGCCCCCGAAACACCCCCAACATGCCCCACCCTGCCCTCGACATGCCCCTCTGCCCCTGCCCCCCCAACATGTGACTGCAATGGTGGCGCCCAAGGCGAGCCGCCCCAGATGTCCCTATTGCAGCTCCGCCTCTGGTGTGTGTGTGTTCATTCTCTTGGCTCTTTCCTTTGCTTCTGGAAACATTGGTCATTTTCCTCTTCAGCGTAGCTTTCCCTGGACATCCCTTCAAGACTGGAAATTATCACCCATCCCTGAAAGCCTGTCCAACTTCCTTCATTTTCTATTAGCTCCTCTATTCTTTGTGGCCATATGCTCATTGCTTCAAATATATTTCTTGTTATACTATTTTTATTCTTAATAAAACTATGTTTTATCGTTATATTGTATTTATGAGACCTTATATTGTATTTGTTTTATGTCCCATTGTACACCGCCCAGAGCCCTTCGGGGGTTGGGCGGTCTATTAAGTCTATAATAATAATAATAATAATAATAATAATAATAATAATAATAATAATAATAATAATAATAATAATAATAATAATGTTTTAATTATACATCTGCCTGCTTGTTTGAGAGTTTTCTCCCAGGACTATCCTGGTATTAATCCCAGTTACCCCACCTTGCTTTCTGTCTCCATCTATTTCCCCCAACTAAAGTGGAGACTGCAAACTTAGGGCAGCATCTGCTTGACCAAATAGAAGAACCAGCTCTTTGCCACACCTTTCAGTTCACATGAGACAAATTTTATCAAGCAAGAGTGTAGGATTTTATGCCCTCAAATGGATAGGCTGTGGGTCTGGAATCTGAGTGCAGAGTCTACGGCTCATTCCGCACATGCAGAATAATGCATTTTCAAACTGCTTTCAATGCTCTTTGAAGCTGTGCGGAATAGCAAACAGTTGTGAAAGTGGTTTGAAAATGCATTATTTTGCGTGTGCAGAAGGGGCCTAAGTTTAAGATCTAGCTCTTCCTGCTCAGTCATCACTTCACAGAGTATCTTCTCCATTTGCAAAACAGATCATAATAGCAACTTACCTCACAGCCATATTATGAAGATCACTGAAAGAGGATTTAAAGTATTTTCCACCACAGTATTAAATCCAGTCCAAATAAAGATGCACATTTATGAGTAAAAGATTTTATTGCATTAGAGTTGCTGAGCTCCAGTGTTAAAGAGACATCTGTACCTTTAGTTCAGCAAGCTGCTGCTGCTTCGGTCGCTGTAGTGCTACAATGCTAAAAGGCTTTTCTATATCAGAGCCTATGATACTTTTATGAACAGCTTAGATAAACATGCATGCGCAGGAAATGCGCCAAGTTATGAATTTTTTAAAAAACTTAACGTGGAACCTTTGTTTAAAGTTACCATTAAGCAACAGAAAGTAATACCTATTTCACCAGCCATCTGTTGTACAGCAATATAGAACACTATTCAGGTAATATCAACCATAAAATAGAGCAACACAGCTACAAGTTTAATTAGAAACTGAAAGAGGACAGAACACCCACCTAGTCAATTTATCAATTGTATGTGTGAATCTTCCAGGTAAAACTCAGAACTCTGTGTGTTTTTTTAAAAAAAATGCACTGCAGAGATTAAAATAAGGAACAGATATAAATCCCCTTTTGACAGATGGCATGTAAATAACTCCTCCAAGACAGTATTTACAAGTTGTGGCTTATTTAAAAGGGGGATCTTTTCCCCCCTAATTCATGCCATCCTTTACTTTTATCGGCTGCTTTAATCTCTTCCATTGTGCTTGTGAAACCCAGCAAACGTACAAATGTACAGCTAGACTTGGGCCCTCAGGCCTGTGGCTCAAGATGGCAGGCTGGCTTTGGTTTCCCTGGGGACAACAGAGCCAGAAGGGTGATTGGACACAGTGACCTGTCTGCATGAGATGAGACAAAAACAGGAGGGCTGTAATACTGATGAACTAACCTGTCACTCACAAACTCAGGTCTTGGGGGGAAAGATGAGGGGGGAGGAGGAGAAGAAGTTAAAGCACAGAACAAAAAGTCAAACGATAACGTGGTGATTAAAATAATTAGGTGACATCGTGAGCGAGAGAAAGACAGAGGAAGCGCCGGGGAGGAAATCTGTTTAACCTGCGTAAAAGGACGGAAAGATGAAGAAACGATAAAGAGATAAGCAGGTATTGCAGCAAAGGTTATGTGAGCGAGGTTGGCGCTTCTGTCATGGAGCAGAGTTTGATTCCAAACATTCTGGTCCTGAACTTCCATCAACAGGAGATGCTAAATCTTGGTGGGCCAGCTGGGGAGGCGGTCCTGATAAATTAGTTGCTTGTTTGGGGTAGAGAGGGGAGGAGAAATCTGGAGGGAAGTTAACACCACCAGTTTGTTCTGCTGTTAGGCCGAAAGGGGTTCATTTTGACTTGCCACTGTCTCTGCAAACCAGTGCCACTTGCCAGTCAAACCCATTTTGGAGAATGGCATCTGGGGACAGCTAAAATACACCTAAAGATGGAAAGATTGGGAAGGGCTTTGACTGAAGGTTAACCTTCTGAGATGGTCCTTTCAGAATAGCCCTGCCACTTGTAACATTTGTTTTTATTGTGCTCAGGTTTGTATGGGAGCTGCAAACAAGCATTTAGCATTTCTGATCTCTGTATGAACTTCATTCTGTATCATACTTCATTTTGGCAACCTTCTGGGTGCCTGTTGTCACCTTGTAACGGGACAGGTATTCAAATAGCTCTTTTCAAGTAGCAGCAACCTGATTTTTATTTTGTATGCTCCAAACTACTGATCAGGGATATACAGTTATAAAGGAAACACAGACTTTTTAAAGGTTTCATAGTTGTAGCAGCCTCAGCTAGAAGAGCAAATCTTTATAGTGAACTTAGTTCCTGCCACAGAGATGTTTGAGAGTCATTTTGGGGGAGAAACAGATGGCCACAAAATATGCTAAACTTTTTAGTTATTTCCAGCAAATAAACAGGTGCCTATATAATTTGGAGGCACACCTCAGGGAACATGGACAATGCTGTTTAACATTGATTCACTCCTGAATTGTAATTCCCAGGGAAATTAACACGATTATTTTCATCAGTTTGACTAAAACTGGGTAGCATTTATTTGTTTGTTTGTTTGTTTGTTTGTTTGTTTGTTTGTTTGTGTATACTCATTACCCGCCCATCACCAAAGTACCTGACTTTTATAACTTTAAATACCAGCAGCATTTTTCATCCAAAACCCATCAGAGAACAAAATCTAATGGCTGAAATCTGATTGAAGTCATTAACTGGATCTACCTGCCTAATTATTCAGTCCTATAGAGATATTCTTGCACCAATCTACTCCTGGATATCTTGGGACAGCACACCTGTTTTGTTCACATACAAGTATGCAAATAAATGAAAAAAAATGGCTCAAACAAGTTTATCTCACTTAAGCTGAATGTCAAGTGATAAGATGAATCACATTTTCACATTTCAAAAGTGTTTTACCCTTCCCGCAAAGTGTATATTGTTTGCTTGTTTGGTTGTAATAAACAAATATAACTGTTTTTTTCCAAGAGCCATCTGGTTAACTTATTAAAACAAAATGTTGCAACATCAAACTGTCTCTCGTGCCGGTAGTACCACAGCAGAGATTCTGTTATTCAAAATGACTACAGGTAAAACAGCTATTTTAAACTTTGTAATAGGTTAAGTAATGAAGTTCTCCTTAAAAAAGAACTCACAAAGCTCACCCATGCTTAAATCTTTCCCCTCAATAAAATGTGTGTATGTGCAAACAACAGTAACGTAGGTGTTTTCAATACCCACAAAATACTCTTTACTAAAAAATAAGTCCACAGAAAAGGACAAGAAAATCTTTTAAAATAGTCAGCTCCACTTTTTGCACTCCCTTCAAATATATACTGCTTATTAACTAAGTCTCCTAACTTAAAACCAAACTGGTCATCATAATGATTATGGATGATTTTGATTTTTTAAAACCCATTTATCGTCTAAAACAAATATTTACCACAACGCAAGGCTGCGGTAATCATTCGCCATCTCAGATGTACTACTGAGAAGGCATAAATTAATAATCCATGTGCTCAGAGAGAGTTCTGCATTTCACTGTAACTTAAGTTTTCAGAAATAGCCAAAGACAGGTATTTTCTTCCATCTTTACACCCCTATTTAAGGAGCACGAATACAGCAGCATCACTTGGAGCAGAATACAGCCGAGTGCCAATGAAACACTGGAAAGATAAACTTTTAAGAACACATAAACCCTTCTTCCCTCCACTGATGCACAAGTCAGTAGTTAATGACAAGATGTAAAGTAGCTAAATTTTTGTTGGCAAATGTAAAAACCAATCCCCCTTCCCCACCTCCCGTTTGCTACTCCTATTGCAATTCACCCCCCACCCCCCGCTGCAGATTCCTCTCTTCACTTCAGGTTATAATTTTGAACCAAATTGGGAGGGTGGGGGAACACCCACACACACACACACACAATTATTCTTTTTTATCATCTGGCCAGGCGACACCAAACGCAACACCCTGGATAGAAAACACTGACGCACAGAGAGACTTCTCAGCAAAGCACAAAACCCAAGGAAACATCGAGAGAAGGACTCACACTGACCCATTTGGAAGACAAAGGCGGCAAGGGGGGGAAAGCTCTAAAAAGCAGCTCCTGAGGCCTCTGGTGAGAGATGTCCTTCTGGCATTTCATCACAGCAGCCCCAGCGCAGTTTCACCTCCCCGGCTACAGTGAAGGGAGAACTAAACAGCGCTGTTTAGGAGAGCTGTGATGCGGGTTTGTGCGAGGCATCAGTAGCAGACCACCTGGACCTTTCTGATTGTGGCGGTGGGTTTAATTTGCAAGCTGCCCCTCTGTGGCGGCAGCAGGGGCTCCTCCATGTACCAAAGCTCTATCTCACATTATCTGGGTTAGGAGGAAGGAAAAAAAGAATGAAAAGGGATGGGGGGGGGGGAGAGAAATCACACGCTGTACACTGTACGAATACAGACAGTCCACAAAGAATACAGAAAACAGCTCCACAACTCCCCAGGTCCACGTTACAAACACTTTTTCGCACTTCGCTGGCTCAACTCCGGTGTATTTGAGCTCAACAAGGAAGGCATCCAGACCACAAACATTTAGCTCAGGCTAACATTCTGGACTGAGCTTTCAAAATAAATAGAAGGACATTTCTTTAAGCGGCGATTCCCTTGGACAGATTAATGCGGCCTTTGGATGCCTTTCCTTCCCCCCCCCGCCGCCCCCCCCCCCACACTTTCAGCTCCACACTTGCTGGTAGCCGAAGCGACCGACAGAAAGATGGTACTGTAAATATGAATTATGTGAATCATATGGTGAGACTCTTGTGGGGGGAAAAAAATAAAAGGGGAGTTGAGAAATGGCTGACTCCATACCTGACCAATTACAGCTTGCATGGTCCCCGTGTCCTGCTGAGCTGAAAGATCGCAATCCATCATATGTAGCCTTTGAAAAAGAGAATGGGGGTTTCTGGCATGCATCTGTCAATCAACTCCTGCACTCCCAACCATCACCAAAAGCAGGGGGAGGAAGGAGAAAGAGAGAGAGAGAGAGAGAGAGAGAGAGAGAGGGAAAAACTCAAGCTGCTCCACCAAATAGGATGAAACCGTCATGTGACCTTCAGCACTCTCTCGCACACATACATATACTTCTGTGTAAAGGTATGAATTTTCTGCAGATACCCAATGACATTGACAAATACCCAATCCCGAATAAATAAAGTGAGACAAACAGCTAGAGCCCTCCAAGACAAAACACTTGCTGTAATCTGCAGCCTCAAGATTTAATAAACCTAACAAGTCTAAGCTTTTGTGGTTTTTTAAGAAAAATCTTGAACTTCCCCAGTAAAGGGATATGATTAATTTTATGCTTGCCATAGTCTAAATGTGCCTGCCTTTCCTCTCCTCCGTCTTTTTCCCTGCTGTTTGCAATACAATATATTTAGATTTCCATTTTTTCCCTGTTTAAGTTTCTTATGGGTATGTACCTGTAATGAGAAACCTGTTTTAAAAAAAGAAAAAGAAAACTGCCAACGTTGGGAATCAGGAACGAGCCGGGAGCTTTCAAACTGTTCTAGTTAACTCAAGTTTAACATGTGCGCTGCGTTACACCTTCCAGTGACAAATGTTTCCTGTCTGAACCTGTGATGAGCTCTCTCTGTATAAAATATTCAAACTATGTAAATCTTGCTTGCAGCATGCTTTCCATTTTGAAGGTTTTGTGGTGTTTTGGTTCATTCGCTGCTCCACTGAACTGACATAAACTGCTGTTACTTATGATGGCAAGCATTACCATTTCTAACACACACACACACACACACACACACACACACACACACACAGAGAGAGAGAGAGAGAGAGACTCTTAATGGGTGCAGTTTGTTTCATCGCCCTTCTAAGCTAAGCTTGCCACAAATGTCTAACACTATTTTTCTTGTCAAAAATGCAACCCAATCGGTCTTCAAAAACTAAGTATGACCACGAACAACACTTCAGAGTGCTGATTGCTGGCTAGTTATTGTCTGTGATCACCAACAGCTGATATCAACATAACCAGTAATAGTAGTAGTTCATTAAGGTGAAATCAATTATCTGGCAAGCTGACTGTACAGCTAATGAACTAAACATGGTCAATGTAGAAAAATCATTAAAAAGCCTTTGACAGATATGCTTTTTGATCTGAACCTCTCATGAAATGGTGACTTAATAATAATAATAATAATAACAACAACAACAACAACAACAACAACAACAACAACAACAACACTTGCTTTAATGTCAATTATCTTGATACATTTTTGTCCAGAGCACTGCTAGTTCCCCCCAGATTCGAACTCAAGTAAGCAGATATAATGTAGGAGCTGGGTGAACACAAGTATGACCATGAACAACACTTCAGAGTGCTGATTGCTGGCTAGTTATTGTCTGTGATCACCAACAGGTCCTTAGTTTCTTAGTTCTCTCCAAACTCTTAAGGTTGAGAAAAGCGCAGTATAAATCCAAACTCGTCTTATTTTTCAAACATGAGTTGCAGGTTTCCCTTAATTCTCACTTGCAGGGTATATGATTTGGATTAGAAACATAACTCATGAGGGAAGAGGCCTTTAGCACCCCTCGCCCCAATCCCCTTTTTCAAATCTGAAATGGTAAGAGTACCACTATTTGACCCAGGGAATACATAGGTTTTCCCAAGGAGCCAAATCTCTCACACACACTCCCCCCCCCCCCCATTTCAGGTTGGGAAAACAGCAATGGAGTAGGAAAAGCCAGCATGAAGTCCCTTGTCTTTGTGTGCTGTCGATCTGATCCAAATTAGGTTTACCACATGAGCATTGAGGAGAACTTGCAAACTCACATCCAAACCCAGAGTATACACTGTGTAATGTGTGAATCAGCTATTGCAGATATCCTAAAAACTTCTGAATGTGGTCCGATAGGGTGTAGGACATACTTCCTGTATAAGGAGGGGGTGAGATAAGAACGGAGGGGAGGAAACCCAATCTCTTCCCCAGTCTGACTATACATGAGAGTGAGCATTGAGGGATCGACCTGCAACTGCATGGGAACTACCACTGACTATCACCATAATAATTGGGTTCAATCTCTTTTTTGCTTGCCCATAACAGTTGGGTTGTATAGACAAAAAAAGTTGTGTGAACTGGCTATGACTGGGACAGCTTGCAAAGGATAAGAAATATATTGCATGAACTATGACAGTTATGAGAAATGGCTTTACTGTGAGGGTGAAAGGTGAACAACTCTCTACAGTCCAGGATATGATATGAGAGGAGTTCATTTTATGGTTCCATTTGTAAATCCAACTGCAAGCTAGAAGAAGAAGAAGAAGAAGAAGAAGAAGAAGAAGAAGAAGAAGAAGAAGAAGAAGAAGAGGAGGAGGAGGAGGAGGAGGAGGAGGAGGAGGAGGAGGAGTTTGGATATATATTCCCCCCTTTCTCTCCTGTAGGAGTCTCAAAGGGGCTTACAATCTCCTTGCCCTTCCCTCCTTACAACAAACACCCTATGAGGTTGGTGGGGCTGGGAGAGCTCAGAAGAACTGTGACTAGCCCAAGGTCACCCAGCTGACGTGTGCTGGAGTGCACAGGCTAATCTGAATTCACTAGATAAGCCTCCACAGCTCAAGCAGCAAAGCAGGGAATCAAACCTGGTTCCTCCAGATTAGAATGCACCTGCTCTTAACCACTGCACCACTGCTGCTCCTTGTAAAAGAGGTGTCATTCTGATGTAGTATTGTCAATTCGATGGGAAATTTCTGGAGATTTAGGGGCAGAGCCTATGGAGGGTAGAGCTTGGGGAGGGGAGGGACCTTTGCATAGTATAAAACCAAAGATTCCACCCTTTATAGCAGCTGTGTTTTCCAGGCGAACTGATCTTGGGTGTCTGGAGATCAGTTGTTATTCCAGGATATTTCCTGGTCCCCCCTGGAAATAGCCACCCCTATTCATGACACTGCAGAAATGTTATGGGTTTGTGCTTGGAGAACCTAAAACCTTTCCTGTGGGAGAAAGGCCCCAAGTACTCATCCCTTCTAAGTAGGGAAAAGCTGGCTAAATATCCATATTTCTGTGTCACTGTGACATCAAAACCTAGCAACCCAATACACTCCCTGTAGCCACATTTTTAAATGCCCCCACAGAAATGCGTGTTGGAACATAGCCATATATTGTAATGGCACCGAGCAGGACCAAAATAACGAGGAGCAAGAGCCAAAGGAGGGTTTGTTCTGAGGGAAGGAAGCAGGCAGTCTTGGAAAAGAGACATAGAGGGAGCATGAGTCAAAGGAAGGGTAGCTTGGACAATACCATTGGGAAGAGCTCGCATAGGTGTCAAACTCGTGGCCCTCCAGATGTTATGGACTATAGTTCCCATCATCCCCTGACAACATCATACTGGCAGGGGATGATGGGAACTGTAGTCCATAACATCTGGAGGACCACGAGTTTGACACCTGTGAAGAGTAAAGGGAAGGGGAGAGAGGCAACAGGACACAAGTGAGGAGTGCCGATGAGCAGTAGGAAGAGAGTAGGAAAAAAAGGAAACTGTTGAATAGTGGAAGAGAAGTGGAATAATGGAAGAGAAGTGGGGGGAGGAAACAGTTGAATAGTAAAAAATCAAGGGGAAAGAAGCCAAGGCAAAACCAGATAAAGGAAGGAGCTGACTTTTCTCCAGCCTCCATACTGGTAGCATTTCTTTTAAATCATATTTTCCTAGACATTCTCACCATTTGATGGACATCTCCTTGGGGCTATGTTGCTGTAACATTGTGGAGTCCACAACGAAATGTTTCTATGGGACCATTCCACTGGGTGGCTGCAAGTTTGAAGAGCTGTTCATCCTCTGAATAGGGCAGGTCGATGTTATTAGTTTATATATGCTTCTCTCTCCTACAATTGAGGTGGCCTTCCATATGAAACATAACATGAAATAACTGTGATCGACTTAAAGTGCAATTGGTGTGTGGGCCATGGGCATGAGTACTTCTTGGTGGCTGTCCCCGTGACAGCTGCCATTAAGAAAGTAGGTGGCCCTGTGTGGGCCTCTTGCCTCACGTCTTCAGGTACCCACCCTGAATTAGTTCTCGAAGCCTTTATTAAGATTTGTTCTAGTATTAGATGTGTGATAAAGGCTAATTTCTGTTAATATGGTAATGAGAATGTTTTTTGGGGATTATTTCTGCTGATTCCCAATCCCTGTGATGGACCTCCCTCATGTTTTGAGGACCCTGTCCCTCAGGGGCAGCATTTGGGGGGCTATTTGGGGTTGCAGCAGCACAGGGGAAATGGAGAAGCTGACAGAATCTGACAGAAACCCTTCCACCAGTGAAGATCTGGGGCAGGATCCAAGCTGCTGTTTATATGTATAGTTTCACGTATTTTATAACCTATCCAACAAGACAGGATGGAATAAAAATTATAACTCTCCAAGCTACATTATTTATTTAGATTTATCCCCTGCCCTTTTAGTACAGTCTCAAGTTTCATTATGAGAATGTGCTTGATTTCATTTAACAACTGGTGTAATGAAATAGTGAACAGGTGACTGAAATTTCTTTAAGAAACGTAAATGTTTTAGGTGCAGTGAACATTTGTGTGTTTTTCAGCGCAGCGTACAACTGTATCCTCTTCAGCTCTCCTCTTAGCAAACCGATGGCGCAATTGCCTCGTTTCGCTGAAGCCTCTTGAAACCACTACTGAAATGCTAACTCGTAACTTCTAAAAGAACTAGTCTGTGTACTCCTCGGTGAATCCAAAGAGATGAGCTCTTGCTTCTTACAGCAACAGTACACTAGGGGGACTATTTTTCCTCTTTCTGCTGAGACGGAAGCGTGGTGTTGTCAGAACAAGCTATTGTTATTGTCGGAACAAGCCGAGTTACGGGTGGTAAGAGGCTAAATGCCTATTGGCATGAGCTTTACATTTTTGAAGATGAAGATGCTCTGCGCTGAGCTTTCAGCTGGCCTCTGTGTGCCGTGTCCCACCCTTTTGATTCCTGACGTTCACGTTGTTTTAGAGACAGCTGGGAAGAGGTTTGCCCTAGAGACTAATCATTTGTACTTCATTCGATGATTGAGAAGCCAGCTACTCCACTGGCTACCTATGATCCGTGTCAAAGTTTTTGGGCTTTCATTAAGTTTCATTAAGTTTTCTCTCCCTTTGAGCTCCTTTCTCTTTTCTGTCGTGCTACTTCTTTTCCGCTGGAAGAAACTCAAGCCTTTAACTTTAGTCTGGTAGGCAGCAATTCAACAACAGACATGTGTCTCAAAAAGTGTCCCCTGTAGAAATCCTGCTTGTGGAGCAGTTGTTTAAAGCACAATAGGTCCGATCTCCACCCACTCAAATGGCAAGAAGTGTATTTTTTTTCTTCTTTCTTACACCTATCCAGTATACTTCATGATGTACTAGTACGGACATTGGACACAGAGCACTACTGATAACAGAATTCTATGATTCATAGAAATGAATTAATTGGATTATTTTGGTCCATTTATGACCTGTCTCTTCAAAAAAATCAAAAATCAAAATTTAATCGTCGTCTAAAATGGTTAAACATCAAAAAAGAAAACAAACTGCAGATGTTTATATGCAAATGTTAGATGCTTCCAAGGTAAGGTGAGAGAAAGTTAACATGGTGCAGTTTTTAGGTTGTGACAAACTAGGGTCTGGGAAACCTACGTTCAAACCCCACTCTGCCATGGGAGCTTGCTGGGTGACCTTGGACAAGTCACACATTCTCAGCCGAACACACCTCATGGGATTGTTGTGAAAGGATAAAGTGGAGGAGAGACTAATGACGTGAATCTCTTTGAGTCCACATTGGAAGGGAGAGAGAGAGAGATCGATCTTCCCTGCTCCTTCCCCCATGCCACCCTCTCTATAAAATGAGGGGTTTTATTTTATCCCTCCCTTCTTTTTTGAGTTTTACCTGTGCTCAGAGAGTAGTGAGTAGTTATAGTTTTATTGTATTTATTATGCAGTGTATTGTCTGCATTTGGTAATTCTGTGTGTCAGAAAGGACAAGGCATAGAATCAAATAAGCTAGAAAAGTTAAGATGCAGAGACAACCCTAAACAGACATATGGAAGCCCCACCTCCAAACACCATGTTGCGCTAAGGGGCCAGCTGTCCCCCCCTCCAATCACGTGAAGTTCAGAGCACCCATTTGCTGCTGGCCCCAAGCCTCACTGAGGCCAGCAGCAGACTGAGCACCCAAAGGTATAACTAGATCTAGTTTTATACTCTTGGCTCTGCCCCGCTCTGCCAGCTCCATTCTAGCCACCTCTGTTCTTGCCTTGAAAATCTGTGGAGTTGTCTTAAATTGGCTGCATCTTCACAGCACTTTACACACAAACAAGGTACTATGGGACACCGGCATTACTTTGCTACTGTGGCCTAACGCAGCAACCCATCCGGAATCATCACCCATACAGTTACGCTCAGTTTAAGTATGATCCCAGCTGCATTAGAAATGTGATCCCTTGGGCAGGATAAAACTCTCCTTTTCAGAAGCAGTTAAGTAAAATAAAGGGAGAGGGGAAACATTCTTAATTTATTGCAATGAAATCAAAGCAAAGTTAATAGGAGGCAGATAATCAGGACAGCTGCTTTGGTAAGACAAAATGTGGAGAACCAATTTAATCCTATTACACCCAACACATGATCTTCCACTTTCACAGGGCAGCCACACATACGCAATCGGCTTTGTTGGGATATCTTTAGGTTTTAATTACTCTGTCAATTACAATTAGCGATATTAATGCCACAGTGAAAGGCTACAAATTGCTTGTGGCTTTCAGTTGCTACCCATTTGCCTTGATCGGCTTTGAATGGAGGGGAAAAGGTTCTCTTGACATGCCTATAGTGGTGCAAATGGCATATAATCTGAGAGATTGGCACAGAAAGAAAAAAAATCAGAGATAATAGCATAATGGAAAACCTCAGCCCAAAGAGTTCAAAACGTACCTTCCAATTACAGTGAGATATGTCCCTTTTTGCCAGCAACAAGGAACTGTGCCATAATTATTGTCTTTATTGGTGAACTGGAAGGGGGCAGGCAAAAATAATTCATCGTATCTTTTTACATTATCTATCATATTTTGTGCTCAGAAAAGAGTCTTTCTATTAAAATGTTGGCCTATTCCTCCTCTGCTGCTAACTGCTTGAGATATCTGGATATGTGCTATTAAACAATCACACAACATTGACTTGAGAATAAAAAAGACTTGCAAATGTTTTGACTTCAGGGGCTAATCTTAAGCATGGCGTCAAATTCTGAAGTACCAGCATCCCAGAGAATACTGGGGATTAGATGCTGGGGATTTTTCCATCCCTGAACAAGTAGTTCTTCACTTACAGCATGCCTAGTTATAATAGTAAGACAGGATCCAGATGTGGATGTATTGTGCTTTTGAAGTCACCACAAATGTCACTGACAGAAGAAGAAGAAGAAGAAGAAGAAGAAGAAGAAGAAGAAGAAGAAGAAGAAGAAGAAGAAGAAGAAGAAGAAGAAGAGGAGGAGGAGGAGGAGGAGGAGGGGGGAGGAGGGGGAGGAGGAGGAGTTTGGATTTATATCCCCCCTTTCTCTCCTGCAGGAGACTCAAAGGGGCTTACAATCTCCTTGCCCTTCCCCCCTCACAACAAACACCCTGTGAGGTAGGTAAAAAACTGAACTTCCATGCGGTCCTTAACATGATGCCACCAGATGCCAAACATGATGCCATGTTTTTGAGAAGCACGGTGTCAGTGGAATACAATGATGTCTCTATCAGGGACATCAAACATACAGCCTGGAAGCCAGATCCCACAGCTTGAGTGGGCTTTTCAGGCCCATGAGCAGCTGAGGCACCTCCCCCCACACTCATGGTCTGAGCTGGCAACCCTAATGCAGGCTCACCAGCTAAGGCAGTCCCCCACCCCCCATGTTGATCTAGGCTGGGGAGCCTGCTGAGGCAGCTGCCCTTCCCAGTGCCAACCGCCTCCCCCAGTGCTGATTTGGCCAGCAAGGCTGCTGTGGGTTCAAAGCCAAGGCAGTCACCTCCACTCCTAGTATAAACTGTGCTGACAAGATTGCTGTGGGCTTGACAGCCACACAAACACACACAAGTAATTTTGGCTGAATTTCATCCACTGTTCTCAAGTACTAGTAAAATGTACTTTCTTACGGGGAGTGAGGTATATTAATTAATAAATTAATCAATCAATTAATTACTTAATCAATTACTTAATCAATCACTCAATCAATCAATGAATTAATATATTAGATTTATGAACCACCCACTCCTGAAGGGCTCTGGGTGGTGTACATCAGACCATAGATCAACAATGATACACAGTAAATAATTTAAAATCATACTAAGAACTCTATAAAAACATAGCAGCATTACATATAGTGCAACAATCGTGCAATAATGGTGGTGCCCAGTCCCAAGGCCATATGTTGAGAGAGGGTTTGCACAGAGTGAGGAGACATTTGCAGGGTTCCTGAGAGCTAGGCCATTTTCCCTCCTATTTGCAACCTATGAGAATATGAATTTACAGTGCTGAGTCGCCATTGAGTTTTTAGGATAATTTGTTGATTGTGAATTTTAATTCTTGTTTTACTGTATTTTTGTATATTTATATTATTATATTTTTGTATGGTTGGAAACTGCCCTGAGTCCATAAGGGGAAGAGTGGCCTAGAAGAAGTAGACGAAGAGTTTGGATTTGTACCCCACTTTTCTATCCTGCCTTAGCAATCTGTCTAGAAAAAGGAGGTGCTAGGAGGAATGTATATGGATTTTTAAAATGTGGGTTTTTTATTATTCATTTATTTGTTTGCTTGGGAATGCTCCCTCTGCTAAGTTTTGAAAAAGGCCTAGGACTGACTATAGCATCAACATTTTGTTGTCATTTAAAAATGTATTTAGACCTTTTAAATAGTGTAGAGATTAATGTTGTACTGCTTTTTATTGCATGGAAGGCCACTTCTCCTGGTAGCCAGCAGCACTATATAATGATTTCTGAACCTAAATGCCTACATGAAATAGGTAAGCTGGGATCCAAGTACATAACTTGATCTTTTCCCCAAATCCACTTATCCTCATTTTACTGTGGTTATGCCATTTTGCTTCTATTTTCTCCCTTCAGTGAAACTGACACCGTGCAACACAGGACTTTGTATTTGATTACCAAATCTCATTCAGAGTGAGTCAGGTCACAAACCTCCAAAGGGCAGATATGTGTGAGTTTTTCAATCAAATCTGACAGAAATTAATTTGAAGCTAACATTTTCCTCTGAGATGTTTCCCTTGTCTGTGCCTGGAAAAAAAATTAGCCCTCCTTGCTGCTCTTCCTTGAATAGACTCCTATATTTAAGGGAGTCGCTTTTTTCTTATTGAATGAATGAATTTTTATGGTTTGTAGCCCGTCGTTACAATTTAAAACCGAAACCAGATAAAATGACTCGAACATACAATAAGTAATATAAATAGTATGATAGATAGTGTACAATAATTCACCCCGACTCAAAGGCCCTTTCTGCACAGCACAAATAAAATGTCTTGCAGACGTTTTTAAAAAAAAACATGTTGGCTTAGCGTGAACCAAAAAAGAAGCATTGCAGGGAAAGCAATGCTCTTGCTTGCCCCACGCCCTGCCGCTAGCTTTCACTCACATCCGCCATCTTCTCCCATTTGTGATTCTCCATCCCATCCACCATTTGCTGAAGGTTTGCAATTGAGGTTTCCTCTGCTTGCAGTTCATCTGCCCGCAATTTCATGTATAAAGTACAAAGTTAGTTTGGACTGGTGATACTGCACATGTGTCGTTTTTCCTTTTCGTTGCTGTTGTTTTGAGGGAAGTGTCTTTGAAGCTATGATGACACGATGTGAGAATCTGCAATATGCGCATATTTCAAATTGTCATAGCTTCGGAAACACCTCCTTCAAAACGAAACAAAAAAAAACCCTGGATGTCTCTTAGGCCCCTTCCGCACACGCAAAATAATGCGTTTTCAAACAATTGTTTGCAAGTGGATTTTGCTATTCTGCACAGCTTCAAAGAGCACTGAAAGCAGTTTGAAAGTGCATTATTCTGCATGTGCGGAAGGAGCCTTAGTTTATACTTTAGTTGCCAGCCTGATTCCACCCCACACCTTCCATGGCAGTTAGTAGATGCACCATTGGTTAGGAAGTGTAATGGATTATTAACATATTTATGGTTTTAATTCTATTTATAAGTATGCTATTTGTTATTGTGTATTGTTACTGGTGTAAGCCTCCTGAGTCCGGTTCATTGTGGGAGGGCGGGGTATAAATAACATTCTCTAGTCTATTCTAATAATAATGCATATTGTTTAATTTTTGTAATAAATTATTCTTAGTATTATTTTTGTTCAAAACAGCATTTTCAGAGCATGGGAACTCACAAACAAACAAACAAACAAACAAAGAACCTTTAATGGCATTACAACATTATATACATAGATCCACTTAACCCAATAGAGGGAAGCTAAAATAAATGGACAGGTAGAGAAGGCTGATGTTCAGGATCTGCTCCTAAAGCGTTGTTTTATATACAGGTCCAAAAATTTGGTGACTGCATCGTTTACATCACTACTGGAGCTGTCCAACAGAAAGGTGATCTTTTGCAAGTCAGATGCATACTCTTTTTTGAGTAGCAGAGGTGACAGGTGTTTGACTCTAGGTCCTGTGTAAAGTGGACAATAAAGTAGAATATGATCTATAGAGTCTACACAGTTCCCATTGCATATGCATAGCCTTAGGTGGTAAGGGGTTTTAATGTATCTCCCTGTCGATACGGCTGATGGAAGGGCATTGCAACGGGCCAGCATCATTGCTCATTTTGAGGCCTGGAGACACGGTTATCTGGTGCAGGTATTGAGCCCCCTTATTACTACAGTGTAGGTGATGCCTAGAGGCTAAAGGAGAGCAAGTCCTGGAAGCCTTTTCGAATAGGGTCCTTGGCGTTCCTGGTCAAACCAACCTTCTCCTCAGAAGCTGGAAAGTCTCTTTTTAGAAGGTGGTATGCATGGCCAGATAATCCAAAGAAGTAGCCTAATTTGTTGATTTTGTTTCCTACTTAATGCTACCCACCGCATTCCGAGTGACAAGAAGTCTTGAGGGCTTTATATGACAAGGAGGCTGCAACAGCAGTTTAGCGGTACAGATCGCCATGGCCAATGTTTGAGCCGGTGGCAAGCCATGCTCTTGTCTCTAAGAGGATGTTGCCGGTTTGGCGAGGCACAGGGTGGCGTTTAAGGCACGCAGTGAGGAACATGCCCAAAAGTTTAAATAAGAAGCGAGATTGTACACAAAGCTCAGCTGTATTGGGACCAGGAGCCTATCCAAAGTGGGACTCCATATAATACGAAGTTGCTGGAGGCCACCTTGGTAAGTTAAAGACTCTTTAATGCGCCGCAGGCACAAATCTGATGGCCCTTTGTTATGGCAAAAAAAAGCGTGGGATTGCTGATACACACTGACCATGGAGTTTGTAACAGCATGGTCTCTGTGGCTGGCCCAACCCCTCTATAATGGAGGTGCACTCCTAAATATTTGCCAAGAACATGATTGACCCTGTTCTGAATTACATTATTCTCTCCTAGCACCCTAACGCAGGATGGCTTCCAGGATTTTGACGGAAACTGCTACAACTTACTTCGATTTTTTTGAGAGTTGAGTGTCAGGCCATTGGTTTATTACAGTTATTAAGTTGCAGCGCGTTGCTAGGGGTAACTTCATGCCGATTTTGGTGTACGACAGCCAAAACTTCTTGTCGCTTCGACATGTAGCAATTGAGAGGGGGGATTGGATGTCCATCTAGAAAGTTTTGGACAGTGTGAGTTCCACAGTAGATTTAAGTTTGCTTGCTAGGTCATTTAAAATAAAGATTAAAAAGAACAGATTGCAAGGACACAGCCTTGTTTACTCCCTTGGATGACCAGTGGATATTATTTTGGGTTGTAAAGCGATCCCTCCTGATTGCATTTGATTTGGCATACTGTGTTATGGGTGTAACACACCTATGATTAGGAGGAGATCAATCTATTCCTCTACACCCATTTTTCCAAGTTTAGCCATCTATAGCCCATCTCTTGGGACAGAGTCTGTAAAGGCCCCTTGATGTCCAGGAATGCCGTGCATACAATGGCCTTTGATTTTATTACAGCGTCTTTGCCGGTTATTAGTTGGTTAATGACCATTATGTGATCGAGGTAGATTTACATCTTTGCAGTGAACCCGATCTGCTTCAGGTCCCTAGAACTCCATTTGAGATGACCCAATTATTCGAAAATCTGGTTGAAGTAAGAGAATTTAGCATAGAATTTTCCCGGTATTGATAGTAAAGCTAATTGGCCTGTAGTTTTCCTGGAACATGATGGTCACCTTTTTTTTGAAAATAGGGACTATTATAGCCTTTGTCCAGGCCTACTGGGATTAAGCCAGTTTTGTTGATTGTTGTAAAAAAAAGCTGGAGGCCAAGAGTGGGGGCCCACTCAAATCCACAATGCTTTTTTAAATATCTCTTGTGGTTGGTAATGCCGCATGGAGACTGGCGTCATACCTGGCTTGAGTTGTTTAATCCATAGAAGCCTTCTATTTTACTTCTGTTGGGGTGACTGTAGAGCCGTAATCCAGTGGGGATATCCGGGATGGCAGGGACTTTGATTGCAAGAGCCATACTCTTCAGCACTAAAAGTGTTATGTGTAATGCCGGTACCAGAGCCTCGAACTGAAATGCCAGCCGGACAGGTTGTTGTTAATCCTAGAGCTACTGGACACTATTTCTCCAGAAAGATCTTTAGGTGTCATTACCGGGAATTGGGTAGCCCTGAAATCTGAGTTTTTCCCACTCTGCATTGATAATGGACATTTTAATGTCCTTTAAATGCCTTAGCCTGAGCTGTTTTTTAATTGAAAAGTATGTAACCGGGAATGGAAGGCTCATTATTAGCTCTCTGCCATGAATACAGGAGCTCCTAAGTTGCTGGGTGTTTCAGATATTTGACATTCCTGGCTCGAGAAGGTGACATCTGCCTGGGGTCTTTACTTTCTTTGTGGCTGATGGGTGGTGTTGACTGCACATAAGGCATTAATGTGCTATTACTAACTCTTCATATAGAGTCTGCAGCAACGGGTCCGGAGACTCATTTTGTATTATTTTGGAGTGTATTTCTCAAAAGGTTTGGCTATTGCTTATTATTTCACAGAGCTGCTTCTCTGTTTGGGAGAAGACCTTAGTTGATTTTTTTAAATATGGGGGAGCCAGCTCGTTATTCTTCTTAAGTGGCAAAGATTGATCCTCGGCGAAGCGCTAATTTCCAGAGGAGGAAGCGGAAGATGATGGTCAGCTAGGCACTATGGTGGTCAATATGGAAGTCTTTTACACCTGCAAAGAGGTCAGGGGAAACTATAACATTATAAGTCTTATCACACTACAACCTCTGCTAGAGAGGGAAAGTATATTCTCCAGAATGTTTACAATTTACAGAGGCCGTTCCAAGTATATCAAGTGTCACAGGAAATCCATGTTTCTGACCCAGCTCCACTTGCCTGAGTGGGTTAACAAGATTATTCCTCTTGAATTAGCGCCCTCGGTTGAGAAGAAATACCAAGAGTAACTCTTCAGCATCTGTAAACCCAATTCTGTAATGAGAGCCTGTTAGGTCCGCTGCTCCCCACTCTAGCATTGAAGTCACCTGCCGGAGAATCATAATAATTAGAGGAGGTGTTTTGTTTTATTTTATCTATATAGTCCAGTCAGTTGCAGCTTCACCTTGTATCCTGCAGCGCTTCGGTCTTTTACTGGGGAGGCAAATAAACATTAACGCTATTACAAAGAGTATAGGCACTTATGATAATAAAAGGCCTGAGCCAAATTAAGATTCTCTCCAACATTTATGGGAGCCATGTCTTGACTCTAATATCAAGAATAGGGAATCCAAAGAAAAGGCCAGCCCTCCCTAAGTTTCTCCCCTCTTAGTTTTAGGTTTTATGGGCTGGTACATCACATTCTCTGAGTATAGCTATTCTCTAACTGGGGCTTAGATAGAGAACCAGGACTCTTGAATTAAGCATGAAAGTTGAATCCTTTAAGGTAAATAGTAACTTCCCATTATTTTTTTATAGCCTTGGACCCCCATCCTGCTATGTTCCATGAAAGGATCTTGATATTAGGGAAATGGGTGAGTTGGGGAGTCTGGCGTCAATCTATTTCCACTAGAAGGTTAAGAGAATTGGTTGTATCATATAGGACACTACCATTGCCCTTTCCAGGGACCTGTTTTCCCGGGTTTTGGTACATTCTGCCCTTAGAGCATGGGAACTCCTGACTTGCACGGTTGTTTGTCAACAGAGGTCCCACAACCTGAAAAGAACAAGGGGAAAATCTGTATCTTCTGGTCCCTTCCACTGTTGGATCACAGGAACGTTGCCTCAGATGAACTTTTGGTGTGACCCAGCAAGGCAATTCATGCCAATAGATTTTTTTTCTCCTAAAGAGTTATTGTGATATATTATCTCCCCACTCCCAGCATGAAGGAAAGGTGGGCCTTCTTGCCTTCTTTCATTTGTGTAGTTTGTGAAGTCTCCCTTCTGTTTCTCAATTGTTTTAGGCGCAGCTAATTTTCTCCTTGGTAAGAAACACACAGTCAGTGGGTTGAATTTAAAAACTGATGCACGAAACTCTTCATTCACAGATGTTAATGATTTGATACCAAGGAAGGAAGGGAGAGGAGGGGAGAAAGACTCAGTTGTTGTCTCTGTGGCTGTATATGTAATCATTGTTGACATCACTGCTACTTCCAGTTACCTGACTGACAGGTTGATAATGATTGGTTTTCTAGCATGACAGCCAGGAAATTCTGCTTTCAATGGAGCAAGGCCCGCTCGGATTCAGACAAAGGCTATCAGTCGAGAGTGCTGGTTTTGTCACTCAGGTATTGAGTTACTTTTAAAAGCGACCATAAACTTAAAAGCCAGGGCAAAGCTGCAGTGTGGACAATCAACTAGCCATTGTTTTCGAAATGCTGCTCATCAGTTGTGTTTATAGCACATCAGAATGAGTTTACAGGCTTCTCTGAAAAGCAGGGGGCGGGGGAGAAGCAGCTGCTCATTATTACACAATGATGCACATCCCGGGATAAGAAAAGAGAGGAGAGGAGAGGAAAGGGCGCTGTGCAAAAAAACCCCTCTAGATGTGCATGCCCATGTTTGTGAGTTCCTTCCCCAACAGTCTGACATGCAAGACAGCATATGTCCAAAATTTAAGCCTCTTTATGGGGTTTTTCACTTCAGATAGATACAGATAATGGCATGATTTTTAATGGCATAAGTTACAAAAAATTAAAATAAAGTACAAAAATTAAAAGGTTGACGTGCAAAGCAAAATTAAGATCGTTTGTTTATGATTATGCATAAAAACCTGTCCATTTGCTCTAGACTAGAGCATCCCTGGAACCTTTGTTTAACAAATAAACAGTCTTCTGCTGTGTCCAGCACTCTAAGCCCATCAATAGAGTTGAGAAAAACGTTGTTCTGGCCGCTTTGTTATGAAGGGGGCAATAATACAGAACATGATGTACAGTTTCTGCAGTTTTCAACATGCAGATGCAAAAACGTTCACTATGGTCAAATCCCCACTACTGTCTTAGCCAGGTTTCAGAACACAAACTAACCAGGTTTGAGGGACAACCTCCCCATTGCTTGCATGGCAGATTTTGTTTCTGGCTCTCGTTCTCCCTGTTAATCCACGTCCCGGCAGGACCTGGTTGCAAGTGGCATAGACCCCATTGACACGGTTCAGAGCTGATCCGAGGGGAGGGATGAGGGTTGAAACCCTGACTCGTTTCCTGCCCTGGAGTGTGACGCAGAATTCAGGCAACCAATCAGCACTGCGATGCACACGCAGCCTTTCTTTGGTTTCGTTTCCGCTTTTGCGATCGGCCAGCAGAAGGGGACGCAAACGTTAAACAGCCAAACGTGTAACTTTGAATCATTAATGGTTGACACAGGTAACGATTAACTGTTTGCACAGTTAAACGGTTAAACGTTAAACTTTTACACATTGGTTTTTTTGATCATGCCCCTACAATGTACGTTTCCGCAGTGGGAAAAGGTCCCGCCCCATGAAGGCACGCCAGCCAATCAGGGGAGACCGGCGAAGCAAGCTTGCCTGGTAATGGGGATTGCTAAGAGTTCTGCAACTGGGTGTGTATGCTGTGTGCTCACTGGGGTGGGGAGGGAGAAACTCTGATGAAAAGGACACGGTTTCACAACGAACAGGTTTGGATCTGTGTGCAAATTTCAAGTGGGGATTCGACCTATGAGATGTTTTGGAACCTCTTCCATCCCTCAAAGCGGAAGGGAGCACATTGCATCTGGCCAAAGTGAGGGCACATCGGTGCTCCAGATCAAAAAGAGCGAACAAATATCGGGCCATGCCTAGGAGGCCATAAGGGTTGCCAAGGGAGATGGGAAAGCAGAACTTTTTTGCATGAGGTTTTTCGAAAGCCATCACTGAGCACCAGTTGGGAAATTCCAGGAGATTTGGGGATGGAGGTAGGGGAGGGCAGGATTTGGAGAAGGACTTCAGCAGGGTATAAAGCCGTAGTGCCCTCCAAAACCCTGCAAAGCCACCATTTTCTCCAGGGCAACTGATCTCTGTCATTTGGAGATCAGCTGTAATTCTGGAAAATCTCTGGGCCCTACTTGGAAATTGGCAACCCTACCTGCTATGCTGACTCATGCTCACATCTCGCTGAATATGAGATAAACATGGGCCATTTATGCATGTACTACATACCCCATAGCTGAGAAGCAATCCATTATCTTTGCTTTGCAGTGGGTTTTTCCTGTTTACACTATTCATTTTTCCTCATGGGGGAACCATACAAAAAGAAAAGAAGAAGAAAACCCCCACACCACTAGGCAGCATGGTTAAATATTGTCCAGCCAGAATATGATGATTTGACTGTTGTCTTACACAGATTCAGTTTCATTGGTTTGTGCTCGTTTGGGTCTTGCAGGATTTCTCTTAAGAGAATAGACAGTTCTTTCCTGGAAGACGGAGTAATTATTTTTGTTAAGCAAAGCATGGTAGAGTTGAGATTTAAATATTTATTTTCACTACAAACACATTCTGGCAGTCTCTCTCTCTCTCTTTTTACATTTTGTATTTATAACAGTTTAATGGGATGTCTCAGAATTGCTTTAAAGTTTTTGAACTCTAGAATTTGGTTAAAGGTTGCAGGAGGAGCCAGTTCTAGCAGTGTTCCTCCAGTGCTAGGTAGAGAGGAGGTACTCTTTCTGGAGGAGAAAACAAATATACCAAAGACATCTAGATTAAAGCCAAAATTGTTTATCGATTGCACAAGGAAACTGACTAATTACTGCCTGTTCCAAACTGGAAATCTCATAGTCCATCACTTTGTTAGCCTGGGATTGCAACGTTGTTTTCATTGGTCCAACTTCTATGGAGTACTGTGTTCAGTTCTGGTTGCCACATCTCAAAAAGGATATCGAAGAGATAGAAAAAGTGCAGAGAAGGGCAATGAGGATGATTGAACAATTGGAGCACCTTCCTTATGAGGAGAGGCTGCAGCATTTGGAACTCTAGTTTGGAGAGGAGACGTCTGAAGGGGGATATGATTGAAGTCTATAAAATTATGCATAGGGTAGAAAATGTTGACAGAGATAAATTTTTCTCTCTTTCTCACAATACTAGAACCAGGGGGCATTCATTGAAAATGCTGGGGGGAAGAATTAGGACTAATAAAAGGGAACACTTCTTCATTCAACGTGTGATTGGTGTTTGGAATATGCTGCCACAGGAGGTGGTGATGGCCACTAACTTGGATAGTGTAAAGGATTCAACGGTGTTGATGGTGAAGTAACCTTGAGTGCATTCCACAGCCCGGGCGATGGGCCAGATGCATCGGCGGAGACTTTATCTTTGCGCGGGAGATGAAGACTCCGTTCCCATGGGAAGCAGGAAGGGGGGATGGGGTGAATGGTGTTATAACCTGTGCTTCTGGCGGGAAGTGCCATTCCTGCCACTGCGTGTACTTGAGCTTTCTAAGATGTCTTAATAAATGGACTTTTACTCCCAAAAGCCTTTTATTTCTGCTTCTATGGAATTCCTTACAGATAGCTTTAAAAAGGACTTGGACAGATTTATGGAGGAGAAGTCCATGGCTACCAATCTTGATCCTTCTTGATCTGAGGTTGCAAATGCCTTCGCAGACCAGGTGCTCAGGAGCAGGAGCAGCAGAAGGCCATTGCTTTCACATCCTGCACGTGAGCTCCCAAAGGCACCTGGTGGGCCACTGCGAGTAGCAGAGTGCTGGACTAGATGGACTCTGGTCTGATCCAGCAGGCTAGTTCTTATGTTCTTATGCCTTGGTACAGTTTCCTGGCATGCAGAACAGGTGAAGATTTTCCCATCACTTTATCTACATGTGAGGAAAGCATCACCAACTAAACTGCAGCAGGGTCAAGGTAGTTAAAGAGGATTCTAAAATCGTTTATAAAATATTATTATGGTAGATTTCACAGTTGCCATATCTTTACCTGACTGTTGGCCTTTCATTACAATTTGAGCCTTATTATTATCACCATCATCATCACAGAGAACAGGGATAGTAAAAGAGAGGTAGACCCTTCAGACCTTATGTCTAAAAATTATATTGATGTAACGGCTGATGTGATTTGTTTGATGTTTACACCTCAATGAAAATGATGCAAGTTAAAAATGTAAGTGATCTTTTATATGCTTTGACAGAACTAAAATATTACAGAATCATTTTCTTTTCTTAGGAGAAGCTATTTATAAATAAGCTTACTCAAATTAACAACGGCATATAAACGGATAAAGTTCCACACTGATTCAAATGGTCTCTGGCCTTTTCTAGCAAAAGATTCTTATAAACCTTGGTGGGCTCAAGATATGGAGAGGTGTCTTAATAAATGCAGCCTTCCATATAACATCCATATGATCACAAATTGGTATCATTTTAAAAGTGAACTTACCCAAAGAATCAAAGATGTATCTCGACAGTCTGATCTGGCAAGATATTCAGATTTTCCTCTCTACTCTACACAGAAATATATCACTGCCTCTGCTCCTTACTTAACTTACCTTTTGTATTTATAAGATGACATAAGATGACATATTGTTCTGGTAAAGTTTGTTGTGAAAAACTATTACAAGATAAGAAGGAGACTATTACTAAACGGATAGCAAAATTCTGTTTATTCATTATGAAAAAGAAAAAATGATCTGAATATGGCATCCCCCTAGCTACTTTTGTATGGTTTAGTATTTTTGTGCTGTTTTGTATGTTTACAGTGTATAATGATATATAGATGGATAGTGCTGGAGTACTGGAGAGAGATCTGCATTTTGTTTTGCGAAATTGGAGATTTTTGCTAAATTGGAGATTTGTATTTGACCGCCAATAAAGTCTTCTTCTTCTACTACTCAAATTAGTGCTATTAATTACTATATATTATAATTATATTGTAAGAGATTAAGGGGAAGTCACCACAGTAGGGGTAAGGTGATTAAGGGCTCTTTTCTTGTCTCTTAATTTCTTTTTTTCAATTTTCCTATTATCTGTTATCTTTTCTTCATTAACTGTTAAACTATCTTTCTATAAATTGTCACCTATTTCATGCTTTTTCTTCACATTGTATTAATTAAATTTAAATAAACTATTTTTAAAAAAATTAAAAGTAAGTGATCTTTTGCTGTTTTATCCCCATTTAAATAGAGGCTATGGGCCAAATGATCTTTTAGGCTCATTCCGCACATGCAGAATAATGCACTTTCAAACTGCTTTCAGTGCTCTTTGAAGCAGTGCGGAACAGCAAAAGCCACTTGCAAACAGTTGTGAAAGTGGTTTGCAAACGCATTATTTTGCCTGTGCGGAAGGGGCCTTAGAAAACTATAGTGTTGGCAGGGACTAAAGCATACTTTATTTTAAAGCAGCTTACATTGTTCTCCCTTTCTCCAAGGTCACCCAGCAACCTTTCACAGCAGGTGTTCTTACAGAACCTAGTTTGACGCTCCAACCACTATACCACACAGGCTTTCAAGTTAGTATCCACTAATTTGGTAATGTTGAGAGTGAGATGTATTGATAAGTGGGGACTTTCTACAAAACGTTGCAGATTGTGTTGCCATTCCCAAACTTTCCTTGTGGCTGCAGATTGCCAAGAGGAGGAGGAGGAGGAGGAGAAGTTTGGATTTATATTCCACCTTTCTCTCTTGTAAAGAGACTCAAGGTGGTTTACAAGCTCCTTTCCCTTCCTCTCCCCATCTGTTTAATTGATTCGAGACAGAGAGACAGAGTGCAATTACACTAAAACAATGCTGTAGCGGAAGGACTTCACTTGGGCACAAACCATCGAAAATATTTTAGCGTTACTATCAGTTTTGCAAAGATCGTTCAGCTGCTTTTTCCCACACCCCGCAAAGGAACGATTGACTATGTCTGCGATTTGAGTCAGTCTGGGCAATCATTTGGAATGTGATATCTCTGGGTGAAAAAAAATGGTTGCTTGTTGTCCTTAGCTGCTTGAATTTGGTTAAAAGCCAAGGAAAGCATTTGCACTCGCAAAACACATCCACTACCATGCTCTGAAAGCAAATAAACGGAGGCAGTGCTCCAAGCGCCACGTGCCCGCCAGAATCCTAAACGACCGCGGTTGCTTCCTGCAGGCCAATATTAATGCTTCAGGGAGAAAAGCCGCAGGTGAGTGATCCCTCATTGCTAGCTTTTATTACCCAATGTATGCCTCTTTCAGTTTTCTCATATAGTTCTATCAGCTGGAGACTTCCTGCACTTGACCTTGACCTTGGAAGGTACTTCACGTGGTGCAATGCTCGGAAGTTAGTTTTTAGATGATGTTAAAGCCAGAGCTCGTCTCTGCCACATAAAACAAGCCCGCGTCTTGCAGGTGATGAGAACCAGAGTTGCTTTGCCAAGGCATTGTCTAGGCAAGGTGCCATTTTCTAACTTTCTTCAAACCTATCAGCATTTCCTCCGGGTGCCCTGCATTTTCAAAACAGGGAAGAATTTACTCAGCCAAATAGGAGGGCGGTAAAATGAATCCACCTATAAGGAGCAGCTTTATAAAGAGTACAAACACGCAACAGCATCAACAGTTTGAGAACTCTGAGATGTATGCAGGACCAGGTTTGGAGGTTGGCTTTCTTAAGCACTTACCGAAGCCCCCTTGCCCAAAGAGAGACCACGGCTGACCCCCTTAAGATGTCATCACTGTTTCCTGGCCTTGGGAGCAGCTGCGGGCTTTTTTAAATTTATGTTATTTATAGTCCACCTCTATCACTGGGTCTCAAAGGGGATTGCGCAGTGTAAATTAATGAAGCGATCAGGTAGGCCACTTCATAAGGGGGGGTCACAACAGAGAATGCACATGATGTATGTGTAATTGTTGATCCTGTCTATTTGTGGAATGGCAACAAGAATATGTTGACAGGAACGAACAAACTGAATTGGCACCCTAACCTGGACTTATATGTTCATAACAATTATAATAAATGATTCAAACATCCGTTTGTACAAAGTTGTTATTTCAGTTATTCTTCATGTAAATGATAACACAATTATCCTAACACTAACCCTATTATTATTATTATTATTATTATTATTATTATATTTATAAACCTATTCTAATCTAATCTCATATTCTAATCTCAAATTCTAATCTCATATTCATGAAAGTCATAAAGTACCATTTACATTTATATAAAGTGCCAGTGTCAATGAAACATTATCAATATACAATTTTCATAATATCCTTATTTGTATACACCAACAATTCTTTGTAGTTGTCTTCAAAAAATGATTGTTAATTCTCATCACATTAATTGTCAAGTGTATATCAAAGAGTCCATATAAGACTTCAAATTGATAAATTCCAAAAGATATTTACATATCCATTGTCATATGATTCCCATATGGAACTTCACAAAGGAGCTAGTATATCCTGTGCCTTAAGTCCATACACAGATGGTATATTGAAAACGAGAATCTTGTATAGAATCGCACCACGCGTCTGAATGCGTTTCCTCAATATACCGATTCTCAATAACTTGATTTCATCCTGGGGTTAACATTTTTATAAAGTGTCCTCTTTCCCCCTAGAGAATATGTTGCCTTTCTCCTGGGCAGGGCAAGCGAAGAAACAGGAAGTCCGAAGAGGACATTTTCCTTTCAAAGCAGTACCCTCATCACTGGTACGAAAATTAATATTTTAGCTTTAAAAAAAAGAACACTGGCTCCTACGCTAGTAGAGGTAAAGTAATATTCCTTGAAGGGGGAAAAAATCCTCAAATCCAGATGGGGGTCTCGTGACTGACGAGGAACAAGGTCTTGGGGTGATGGTGGTTAGATGAAAATGTGAACTCTGTATGTGGCCCTTGTGAAGCGTTTGTCTCTTTCACAGCGGCCACACATTGAGTTGACATTTTCATCAAGCTGTCCATCATGACTCCAGGATCTCTTTCCTCACCAGTCACCACCATACAGTTCTGGCTACCATATCTCAAAGTGAAAATTGTAGCACTGGAAAACGGTGCTGAAAAGGGAAGCAAAAATGTTAGAGGGTTTGGCAAACCATTCCTTTAAGGAAAGGCTAGGGAGGTTTGGACATTTTAGTTTCCAGAAAATACAGTTAACGTCCAATTTGATTGGGCTTCATAAAATTATGGGCAGAGTGGAGAATGTGGATAGAGAGAACTTTCTCTCTCTTCCATAATACTAAAACTTATGAGCACCCAATGAAGCGGATGGAATAGATTCAACAGACAAAAATACCCCCACTTCTTCGTCAAAAGGAATTTACTTGTGCAATTCACAGCCACAGGATTTTCTGATTCAACCAAATTCTGATTAGCCAAATTCATCGAGAACAGATCCACTGATCAGCAAAAATGACTACATGGAACCTCCATGTTCAGAGGCACGAACCTTCTTAATGGTAGGAATTAAAGTTTGCACCTACCTGCATGAAGGGCTGATACTGGTCCAAAGAATGGAGTTGTGAACATCTTGGCATTAGGGAGAGGCAGCAGAAGACTGTGGGAAACACGAGCGAAGGAAGCAGCACTTATTGACAATCTGAGAAACAGATTATATGTATTAAACTTCTGGTAAATAAATGCTAATTTAAGCTATGACTTTCATAGCCAGTCTGGAAATCAATGTTATTTCCAAGGGAACGCCAGACTTCACCTGGAAGTTGGCAACCTTTCTCTGCCTCTGACTTTGATTTTACTGTGTGGATGCCTTCACTTGGAGGAGGAGGAAGAAGAGGAGGAAGAGGAAAGAGGAGTTTCGATTTGTACCTCACCTTTCTCTCCTGCAAGAAGATTCCAAGCAGCTTACAAACTCCTTTTCCTTCTTCTCCCCACAACAGACATCTTGTGAGGGAAGTGGGCCTGAGAGAATTCAGAGTGAACTGTGACTAACTAAAGGTCACATCGCAGGTTTCGTGTGCAAGGAAACAAATCCAGTTTGCCACATAAGAGTCCACTGCTCATATGGAAGAGTGGGGTGGGGGAACAGGTTCTCCAGATTAGATCAGCCTGCTCTTAATCACTACACCAGGAAAGTATACTAATTGACCCAGGAAATGGCTAGGTTATATCTTACTTCAGCCATTAACTCGTTTGGGCCACCTTGGGCAAGCTACTATCGCCTGTTTCACACATTCAGGAAAGCAAGGTGTGAAATTAGTGACATAGCCCAAAAATTGTCCAGGCAATCCAGGACTTGATAGTCTGTGAGTTGATGAATCCAAGTTCTCCACGCTAATTGTAATTTAAAATAAGCCAGGGTTTCACATTATCAGTGAAATCCTACAGAGAGTCAAATCCTTCTAAACGCACTCAACTGCACAGGATTTCGCAGGCATAGCATGATTATCAAAAGTCGGCACAAACATCTACTAAAGAGGGTTGCAAATTACAATCCTGTTCAAGGTACATTACAATAAATGGAGAGCAGCATCAGTGAGCTTTCTTCAGCCCCACCTACCTCACAGGGTGTTTATTGTGAGGGGGGAAGGGCAAGGAGATTGTAAGCCCCTTTGAGTCTCCTGCAGGAGAGAAAGGGGGGATATAAATCCAAACTCAAACTCCTCCTCCTCCTCCTCCTCCTCTTCTTCTTCTTCTTCTTCTTCTTTATCATGAGCACCCCAATCTTAAAACAGGTTTATTAAAAAAGCAGGATTCTGTTCCATAAAACTTCTCGATCTGAATTCGCTGCTCACGTTAGGCTTCCGTTGAAAACTTTAGAAAAGCTCTAAATGTGTTTGAAAGTATGAAATGGCAACAATTTATATGCAGGCCTGATTTGTCTGATTATTTGTAATGTTTTATAAGATCAAGGCCCCAAACTTAGAAGTTGGGGGAGTAAAACTATATCATGTTTTCTTAACACCAAAGAAGAGATTCTGACAGAAACAGGCTACCTGTTTTATCTTTTTTTCTCACTCTGAAGACAGATGAAAAAGATCAGGTGGGATTCGTATCTCATTAGAAGTAAATGCAGTCAAAGAGAAGTTGTGATAAGAACAGCAGGCTATTCTTTCTCAGGAAATGTTGCACAAACACGTCCTGAATATATTGTACGGGGTGGGGGTGGGACACGTAGTTATTAGAGTGTTAGAACCTTCTAGATCCATTGAAGCCAATTATCTTAAAAGGGTGTAACTCTGTTTAGGATTGCACTGCAGAGACCATTAAAAGAGTACCCTGATTTACTTTTTTGTTCCTCTCAAATAAATGGAGCCATTCCGGCTCTTAATTTTCGTTATGGCCTATAGGAAAATTGGAGGTTACCAGAAGACTGATGACAGTTCAACTCAATATGCAGGGAACATCACAACAAATTAAACACATGTCTCAGGAACACACTTCATTCTCTTTTTCTCTATTCCCTCATTTTGTTCCGTTGCTAAAAGACATACTTTTTTGATTAAGATAATATTTTTTCCCTAATCAATATTTTTTAAACCTCTGGGTTATTACTTCCTTAAGGGCTCCTTTGTTCCACCACCTCCCTCCCGATAACTCCTTTTCACTTGCTGCTAAATTGCCCTTTGTAGTTTTTATGAAGAATTTAGAGCGCGCCGAAGCTTACATTAAACCTTTCATGTGTTTACTATGGTAGAAGCCTCATGTGTCTGTGGCTTACTTGATACGTACCGCATTGTGTTTGCACATATACTGTGGAGAGGAAGGAATCAGAAGGACAAAACATAGCTCTCTTTGCCATACAGTGGATGTTCCAAAGAAACAAGTGTGCTGTTTAAGTTGCCAGCCCCCAGAATTACAACTGATCCCTAGACTACAAGAGATCAGTTCCCTTGGAAAAAATAGTTGCTTTGAAAATAAGGCTCTATGGCATTATAACCTCTTCTCCCAACCCCCACCCTTCCCAGCCCCCACCCCCTAATCCCAAGGAATTTCCCAGCCAAAAATCAGCAATCCTAAACTCCATTTTGACGGGAGCAGCAGTGGCATAGGTGGTTAAGAGCTCGTGTATCTAATCTGGAGGAACCGGGTTTGATTCCCCGCTCTGCCGGCTGAGGTGTGGAGGCTTGTCTGGGGAATTCAGATTAGCCTGTGCACTCCCACACATGCCAGCTGGGTGACCTTGGGCTAGCTTCTGGGAGCTCTCTCAGCCCCACCTACCTCACAGGGTGTTTGTTGAGAGGGGGGAAGGGCAAGGAGATTGTAAGCCCCTTTGAGTCTCCTACAAGGAGAGAAAGGGGGATATAAATCCAAACTCTTCTTCTTCTTCTAAAGCAATTGCTACTAGTAATGTAAAATTCGGACAGGCTCTTTTAGAAAATTCACCCTGGCCTATTAAGACACAGAAGGCCCCCTTCGATTGACAGTGGACTGCAAGAGAATGGCCCATTCTGTACACATCCCCAAAAGCATTTGCGGAATGTTTGCAAAATGTTTTCAATTCTCCCCATTTATCTATACTCCCTCAAAATTATTCCTGGGTGCCATTTTGTGTGTTTTTTGTTTTTGTTTTTTTTAATTCTCTGATGCTTCAGTGCCTCAAGCTGCGATTCTCCATAGCTTGTGTATTCAAAGATTTGAAAATTTAACACACTCACACACCCAATAAAAAAACCCAGAAATTATAAAATAATCAGGTGAGAAGGAACAAAGTGAGCTAAGTGATATGATAGAAAAAGGAGCTGAGGAAAAAGTTTGGAGATGGCAGAGAGGCATGGAAAACATATGAAATAGATCACACAGTCAGGAAAATGTTTTGAAAATGTTTCAGGCTAAAGAACTGTTATAAAAGTGGATGTAAATAAAACATTTTCTGGCTAGAAATACAATGTTTTCAGAATGTAAAGGGGAGGTGGGAACCATGCGGAACTTCACAGAGAAAACATTCTATTTCCTGCCTCAAAATGTTTTATTTTGGTCGTAAAGGCCATCATGTTTCTCACAATTAGCCCGTCTTAATCAGTGCATTCACCCAAATATGCCTACCCCACACCTCTCACATAATACTAGAATTTAAGGGTACTAAATGCAGCCGGTGGGATGGGCAAAAGATTCAGAATAGACACTTCATGAGTGATTATATTGGAGGCTCATTGGCAATGTAATGATAGTGTAATAATAGATGGATGTAATAACAGTGGATATAATAACAGTAATAACAGTGTAATAGTAGATGGCTCTAAAGAGGAACTAATCAGATTCATGGAGAGTAGTATGTCCATCAGTGGCTAATAGCCCAAAATGATAGCCAAAGGCAGCAAATCTCTGAGCACCAGCACCAGGAGGAAAGATTCATGGAAGGCCTTGACACCTATGTCATTTCTTGGCCCTCCAGGGCCACAGGTCAGCTACTGTGTGTAACAGGATGCTGGACTTGATGGAACACTCGCCTGATACAGCAGAGCCCCTCTTATATTCACACAGCCGATGATGTGATCTTCACTCTCCAACAGGAGAGCAGAGAGCAGAAAGCGGTGCATGTTTAGCATGCACCCGAGTTCTCTACTTGCCCATGCCATTCAGGCATTCCACAAAACATCTAAAGGTGGATCAGGGAGATACAATCTTGCTGTTACACCACTGACTGAATTCACCAAATACTTGAATAGGGACCAGTTAACAGACCCATGCAGGGGAAGACTGGGTCTGCCACCCACCTTTCACGTTGCACACCACATTAAGACGCAAGAGGCACGAGCGACTGATTCCCTTATCTGCCGCATTTGAAAAAGCAACCTGTGAACTGGCACTAGGGTTGCCAAACTCCAAGTGGGGGCTGGAGATCTCCCATTATTACAACGGATCAGTGGTGGGATCCAAAAATTTTAGTAACAGGTTCCCATGGTGGTGGGATTCAAACTGTGGCGTAGTGCCAATGGGGCTGGGTGGGGCATGACGGGGCGTGGCTGGGTATTCTGGGGGTGGGGCATTCCTGGGCGGGGCTGTGGCAAGGACACAGCCACTGTGCCGGTCCTTGGGCAGGAAACGAATGCATGCAGGTGCAGGCTGCCATGCACGCCGGTGCACCTCCTGCTAGACTGCTTCAAGTTCTGCTGAAGAGGAGGGGCGTAACTAAGGCAAAAATCACATGGCAAAATCACCAATTAGTAACCCCCTCTCGGCACACACAAATAATTAGTAACCTAATTAGTAACCTTGGGAACCTGTGAGAACCTGCTGGATCCCACCTCTGCAACTGATCCTCAGGTGACAGAGATCAGTTTGCCTGAACAAAATGGCTGCTCTAGGAGGTCACCTCTGGCATTTATTGAGACTCCTCCTCTTTCCAAACTCCACCCTCCTCAGGCTTCACCCACAAAATTGACAGGTATTTCCCAACCTGGAGCTGGCAACCCCAACTAGCCCCTATTTATTTATTTATGATTAAATTTATATTGCTTGCCTAATTTGTGCTAAAGAACCACAGTTCTGTGGGAGTGCAAAACGTCTGTGGATTTCCACCGTGGTTTTTGCTTGCTGTAATGTATTAGGAACTCGGCCCTATCCGGGCTCTTCCCCAATGCTCCACTTCATCTCCCCACTTCATTGGCCGTCCCCCCCACCCCCGTCTGCCTCTCCTCTAATCAGCTGGAAACTGTACGTCAAAACAGAGTCTTCGATGTTTTATTATTTCTCGCGCTCCGGCCAATACAGAATGATGAACGCTATTTGAAATCGCTGATGCTGTGGGAAGAAAAAAAATCTCATCCCACAAAATATCTCTTGTACATGATTACTAAGCTAAAAGCAAGTCTTTCTAATAAATGGCGACTCATGATCACTTCCTTCAGTATGTCCGTCACCTCACTGGAGAAGAGAGAAAGGGGAAATTTGTCCGCAACTTTTACACGGTGGTGAAAAATGAGATTTGCCTTCAACTTATTCGAACATTAATATAGCTCCACTCATTCTTTCCTCCCTGCTCCCATGCCTTTGATACCAGAACCTCCAAATATCCTATAGCTTTACTTATGGGTATATTTAAGGTTAAATTCTACCACGGTATAGTTGGTGCTTTAGGACTAAAGTTTCCAGAGCTTAGTATAAGTTTCCTTCTGGCAGCAAGGAGATGGGGAGTGAAAGAAAAAGGGACTACTAGATAATTCTACACAATAGCTACTCTTATAGAAAACGCTGACCATAACCTGTTGATCCCTCACAACCAATCATAAGGCTGTCCTCATGGAATCTTCCTGCGGATTGAGCAAATGGCTCCCTCCCAACAGAGATTCTCATCTGCATTATCTAATTAAGGTTGTCTGGGAAATTGTCCTTGAGATAAGTGATAATGGTGGTGGCAGGGAGTGTGGCTTGCACCTGCAAAGGCAACAAACTAGCTAAGGCTGGAAAATGCCTTCAAGATGGATGCTTTCTTGACACAGATGTCATGTGATCCTTCCTTCTTAACGCTGTCTCACGTCTTCTCTGATTCAGAGAGTATTTATCATTAAGGAACAGGTGAAGCCTTATCATCCTGAGCAGGGTGTGTGTGTCTACACAGATTTTTTTGGTCATTAAATATAAAGTGTCCCCCTCATTTTGGTCTGAAAGGAAGGTTTGCCAAGCGCCAGGTGGTGACTGGAGATCTCTTGGGGAAAATAGCATGGGGAAGACTCATCTGTTCTTAACTACTTAACATGCAAGGGAAGGGAGGGAAGGGAAGGGCCCCCGGCATCTGGACATGGCCCACCCACCCTAGCGGAGGGAGGGGAGGAAGGGGTGGCATGCAAGGGAGGGGAGGGAGTTAGGGGTGGTATGCAAGAAAGGGGAGGGGGCCTGGCATCTGGACATGGCCCACCCACCCTAGTGGAGGGAGGGGGAGGGGAGGGAGGGGTGGCATGCAAGGGAGGGGAGGGAGAGGTGGCATGCAAGGGAGGGGAGGGCGTGAGGCAACAGAGATGGGCTCACCCGGAGAAAATGGCCAGCAGGAAGGTGGCGTCTATGGCATCATACCTCACTGAAGAAAAAGAAGAAGAAGAAGAAAAGTTGGATTTATATCCCCCCTTTCTCTCCTGCAGGAGACTCAAAGGGGCTTACAATCTCCTTGCCCTTCCCCCCTCACAACAAACACCCTGTGAGGTAGGTGGGGCTGACAGCGCTCAGAAGAACTGTGTCTAGCCCAAGGTCACCCAGCTGGCGTGTGTGGGAGTGTATAGGCTAATCTGAATTCCCCAGATAAGCCTCCACAGCTCAGATGGCAGAGCGGGGAATCAAACCCGGTTCCTCCAGATTAGATACACGAGCTCTTAACCTCCTACGCCACTGCTGCGCCATCCCTTCCCCAAACTCCATCCTCCTCTTGATTCACCTACAAAATCTCCAGGTATTTCCCAACCTGAAAGGCAGACAGATTGCCTATTGCTGCAGTTAGTAGGTGACCAAATTTGACATCTTTTTCTACACACCCCCTGCCCCAATCTTGACAGCTCTGCTTGCTAGCCAGGTTGTACAAAATGAAACATTAACTTTTTTTTATGTCAGAAGAAGATCAGCAATGGTTGGTGACAACTGTCTATTGCAGAGGGAGTGGATATAGCCATAACTGCTTTGCATCTATGTGCTCCATTTTGAATGGATCACCTGTTTCAGACCACAGGTAAAAAGACTCAAGTGCCTATATTTTAGTTTACATTCTGGTTTCATACACCAAGTGGCTTAATGTTCTTTTACTCAATGCTACATGAGATGTGGTACCCCAGATAATGGCAGTAAAGCCACGCATAATAACAGCCCTTAAAATTCCTGAGTCACAGTCTTCCTCCTTCTGAAGGGTACCATTTATTTTAAAAGAGGTCGGATGTCTGCTGGCTGTTTAAATATTTAAAGGGAGAAAATGGGCCTTTTGTCACAGAATAAAACTTAAAGGCAACTGTTATTTAAAATATGGATATAAAAATGTTGTGTGTGTTCGCCCCCATTGGATGAGCAAAAAACAGTTAACTAATAAATGCAATTCCCAAGTGGTCTACAAAACAATGAAGTAACCAAAAAGAACCATATTAATTTCTACTCCATTTTCAAGCAAGGGAAGGAAATCAATATTTGCTTAATGGAAAAAAGGAAGTACTGGAGGCCAGAAAGAAAGAAAGAAAGAAAGAAAGAAAGAAAGAAAGAAAGAAAGAAAGAAAGAAAGAAAGAAAGAAAGAAAGAAAGAAAGAAAGAAAGAAAGAAAGAAAGAAAAAAGAAAGAAAGAAAGAAAGAAGCAATCCAAACCTTGGAATGGGAATTATGTGATTTTTCAGTTGTGATTTTGCACAAGTCATTTACTCCAGTGCCTCAGTTTATTCGAAGGGAAAAGAGCCTCAGTGTAGGAGATTAGAAGCCTGTAATGCTAGTTACACGCTTGTAGTCCTTAATGTTGAAACTCCTTTCGTGTATAGACCAGTTTGTGGAAACAGCCGATAAGAAGGTAGAACTCTTTCTGGATTATACAAATACACAAAAACACAGCTAATTTTAGTGCTCTTTTTTTATCACCACCCTGAGACACTACACACACAGAGAGAGAGTTTGTGAATGTCTCACATGCTTTACCTGTGATTGATACCTGCAGTCTTCATAAGGACTATGTTGGTTCCAGTGCCAATCTCTCCCAGTTCAAATAAACTAGAATTGCAGTTCATTTTAGAAATGTTTTATCACTTGTCCAGTCACTTGCAAAGGAGAATCCAGATTATACTGCCGTCAACCTTGCTGCATTCCAAAGTTTTCCCTGTTATCTTCCTTCCTTTTGGGGACCTGGTTTGTGGTGATATTTACAACAGAAAATACCACTGCAGAGTCTGGATGTCCAGTGCAGGCAATCAAAGCTCTGTTGAGGTTTCTCAGTGCTCCTGTTATTTAAAATCCTCCTCTTTCTCATTTGCTAGAACTTTATAATTTCCACTTCCCTTCAACAGCCTGAGCACAATATGAATCGATGGATAATTATCAGTTCTTCCATAGGGAAGAGCAGAAATTAAATGCAGCTCTTCGTTTTGTATCTGCTTTCATGTATTGTGATTTTATGGTGATCTAATTGCCATTATGAAATGACAATAGTTAAAAAATAAATATTTCTAACTCGCCCGCCTTTCCAACACAGACTCAAAGCAGACTCTCTTGTATTGTCGAAGGCTTTCACGACTGGAATCACTTAGGTGCTGTGTGGTTTCCGGGCTGTATGGCCGTGTTCTAGCAGCATTCTCTCCTGACGTTTCGCCTGCATCTGTGGCTGGCATCTTCAGAGGATCTGCCAGCCACAGATGCAGGTGAAACGTCAGGAGAGAATGCTGCTAGAACACGGCCATACAGCCCGGAAACCACACAGCACCCAAACAGACTCTCTTGATTTGCCTCTTTTCCACCAACAGTCATATTAGGCACATTAGACTGAGAGAAAGAATGACGGGCCCAAGATCACCCACCAAGCTCCCGTGGCAGAAAGGAAATTCGAACCTGGTTCTCCTGGAGCCTAGTTTGAAATTCCAACCATTATATAACACTGATTAATTGATTTAACTGCCAATTCAAGAGTGGTATTTTAAGCCAACCCCCCCCCCCCCAACACACACAAGTAATAAGAACCAAAATTAACCATTGATTCAGGAATGCCACAGCCACAGAAAGTTACTAACAGGTATTGCTCCATTTTTGTAGGGAACATGGCATTATGTTAAGTGCAACAGTAATTCTCCTTCAACCTGAGCACTATGAAAATATCACAGAGTGGGGAAAGCAGACTAGTAGCATTAAAGTCATTTCCACAATAATTTGGGGCAAAATTGGCAATAGGATCCCATAGGGGCTGGCAGGAAAGTGTGGGACAAGGTTTAGTGGGTGATGATGGACATACAATGGGTAGCTGAAGGAACTGTTGAAGGCTTTCCTGTCTGGAATCAACTAGTTGTTGTGGATTTTCTGGGCTGTGTGGTCTGGTAGGTTTTGCTCCTAAAATTTCACATGCGTCTGTGGCTCTGAAGATCCCAGCCATAAATGTAGGTGAAACATTAGGAACAAAAACTATCACACCATGGCTACACAGCCCAAAAACCCCCACAATGGTAGCTCAAGGAATGGCCAACAACTCTATGGGGCAGGGGATGCTCCACCCCACCTGGGGGTTTGGCAACCCTTCCCTACAAACTGGCCTCCCGTCTCATTGGCATCTCCTCTTTGAGATACTTCCTGTTTCTCTTTATGCTTTGAAAGTGCTTATCAGTGAGGGAAGTGACTGTCTGAAAGTGCCATTGTGCTGCTACCCATTGAATCAATGGGGTTTACATCCAAGGCTAAAATAAGGGGTTGAGGCAAATTTGACTTATTGGCTCCAACGCTGAGGCCTCTTCATAGTTGTAGATAGAGGAAGAGAGAGACATTTAATGAACCATCCATGATCAGATTGCAGAAATTAGTTTAGTATACCCCATTGAAGTCTCTTCCCCTCCCAAACTCCCTCCTTCCCAGGCTCCACCCCCAAATCTCCAATAATTTTCCCAGCTCAAAATTGGCAACCCTACAAACTAGACAAAATCTCCACCAGGAGAAGATATAAGGGATAAGCACAAATATTTTTCCTCTGGGAAACGGAGAACGTAGGCTGTGAGTAAAATGGCTGAGATACCAAGTCTGTTTGCTGAGCTTCAGACTCATGTTTCCATTAAGCTCACCGGGAGCTTCGGGGGTAGGAACATGCGAGCACCTCAATGTTGTGTGTGCTGCTATGTCACTATTGGGCTTTTCCCAAAAGAGACAGAGCAGTGCCCAAGGTGCTGATGTTCTTTTCCTTCCAGGCAGCAGGGAATGAAGGTTGCCCATGGGAGGCCTCTCACCACAGCAGGAGTCTAGACAGCAGTGGCATAGTGGTTAAGAGCAGGTGTACTCTAATCTGGAGGAACTGGGTTTGATTCCCCGGTCTGCTGCTTGAGCTGTGGAGGCTTATCTGGGGAATTCAGATTAGCCTGTACACTCCAACACACGCCAGCTGGGTGACCTTGGGCTAGTCACAGCTCTACGGAACTGTCTGTTGTGAGGGGAGAAGGGAAAGGAGTTTGTAAGCCCCTTTGAGTCTCCTTACAGGAGAGAATATAAATCCAACTCTTCTTCTTCTTCCTCTTCCTCTTCCTCTTCCTCTTCCTCTTCCTCTTCCTCCTCCTCCTCCTCCTCCTCCAAATGGGCCTGATTTCCCCTGAACGGGGCTAGAAATTTAAAACACTAACACACAGTGCAATCTATTGAAGTCAACAGGTTTAGAAGGGTGCATCTTGGTTTAGGACTGAATAGCACTGCGGGTTTATTTTCTGTGTTATGGGTATCTAGCACGGAAATAGTTACTATAGTCTTTAATGCTTGGGCCTGGTATACATGAAACTTTTATTGCTTACCAAATATCTTCTTGGTCTCAGGAATGAGAAGAATGGAAGGAAAATTGTTGGTACAGCTGCATCTTCTTCTTATTGCAGTGGATTGGCTGTAGTCACATACCTCAGACAACACTCACCTCATTAACATTTTTAGGTCCTGGCCACCTGCATCTGGAATTAGGCAGAACTTTCTAGACTTATGACTCTGAACCACTAATATCTCCTGAAACTCTTGGAGATGAATCACTTCCAAGACTTTGCCACATCTGTTTAGCTTTTATTAATTTTGCTTCTAGCAGAGAAGACTGAAATGCTGAACCTGATTCTACAAAATCAGGAAATGTCTGGACATCAAAACATACAAAACAAGGTTGTCAGCCTCCAGGTGGGACCTGAAGATTTGCAGAATGACAACAACGGATCTTCAGAAAACAGATATCACTTTCCCTTGAGAAAATGGCTGCTTTAATGGGTGCTCTAAGGCATTTATGCTTTCCTCTCCCCAAACGTCAGTCCCCCAGGCCCAGACCCCACTCTCAAATCTCCAGGCATTTCCCAACCCAGAGTTGGTTATCCTAAAAGTCACGTGTGTGTGTGTGTGTGTGTGTGTGTGTGTGTGTGTGTGTGTGTGTGTGTGTGTGTGTGTGTGTGTGTAAAGCGTCATCAAGTTGCAGCTGTTTTAGGGTTTTCAAGTCAAGAGACTGTCCACGGGGATGGGGGAGTGTCAAATGACCCCAGGTGTACTGGCAGGAAGCATAAAATTGCCACCCCCCCTCCTCCCCCGTGCTGATCTGGGAGTCATTTGATGCCCCCTGTCCCTGTGGGCAGTACACACCGCCTATCCGAGCAGCCTCTTTCCCTCCCCAGGCCCTTGGGGGCTGGGCTCGGAGGCGAAGGTGGCTGGAATGGGCACCACAGTGGCAGGCAGGCCCAGGAGCCCATCTGAGTTGCTCCGCCCTGAGCCCCATCCCTGAGTATGGGGGGGGCAGGAGGGTGCCCGGAGCAGGGGTTGTCCCCAGGCACCATTTCCCCCCAATACGTCTCTGTGAGACTACCAAAGGTAGTTTGTCATTGCCTTCCTCTACGTAGCAGCCCTGGCATAGCTGCTTAGCTTCTGAGATCAGGCTAGCTTGGGCCATTCAAACTTTGTATCTGGTTACGCACAGTAATTGTGAGTATTGGGGTGCTGTGTGGTTTGTATGGCCATGTTCTAGCAGCATTCTCTCCTGACGTTTCACCTGCATCTGTGGCTGGCATCTTCAGAGGATGTGAAAGCCTTTGACAATACATTGTGTGTATTATTTGTGCAACTTATATCTCTTTCATAATTTCCCCAGATTGAAATGATAATTTATTGAAAGGTTCCCCACCCCACCCCACCCCCCGCAGCCTCCACACACCAAGTTATTTTAGTGAAAGGCCACAAATACTTAAATTACCTCAGGCAACTCTTAAGGGCACTAACCTGCACACTAGGGATTTAGACACTGGCTTCATAATCAAGGATTGTCCTGGGGTGAACTGTCAAATTTCTTAGCCTTTATTGGCACCTACTTTATTTGATATCTTTATGAAGGGTGAACTGTCAAACTTCAGCCATGTAGTCTAGGGTCAAAGCTGAGGGGTACATATATTGGGGAAAATGGGAGGGGAGCATGTGGAATGGATGAAGGCTGTTGGCGTGAGGGGGGAAGTAGATCCAACAGTTAAAGATGTAGCGAAGGAAGCAGCTGTTTTATCATGAGAATATGTTTTATTTCATCTTTGGAATGATATGATTACACTGTGTGGGGTTCTGTTTCAAGGAAATGGAAAGGGCATCTCCTAGATACTGGAATTTGTGACTCAGGGAGAAAAATTAGAAGTCCAAGGCCTGGTTCTCATTTGTGCTCAAGTCTTTGTTCCAGCACCGTAAAGAACTTTTCAACTAGGCATAAATATAACTTACTCCCACCTTATATTCTGAAAGTGCCAATTGACATAACAAATGCTATTTAAAATTAGAATAGTTGAACACACAAACTAAGCCTTTTGATATTCTCACTCTGCTCCCTGGGTAAACATGTTACTTATGTAATAAGGGGCCAGTCGACATGAGTCAGCTCTGTTACAAGCCAGCTACAAGACTTCAGTATCAAAGTTAATGTATATTTATATGGACTTGATGGGTTTCCTTTTTTTCGAAAGAGTCAGGTCCTTACTTGAGCTGAGTAATACCCGATTCCTCAAATAAATATTTTTTATTTTAAACATAGCATTGTCAGAATCTTTAACCTGGGCAAATGTAACCTCTGCTTGTGGGTTCTGTGGGGCAGAACTTGGAAGGAGTTTGCAACAACTAATTTTAAAACAAAATGGTTTACTTTTCCTTAACATGTGACAGTTATTATAATTAACAGTTAATATAACACTTCAGGGTCCTGTTCAAGTTTCAATTCCAAGTCCTTATATTTACAGTCTATTGATAATGCCAAGTCCAATTCTTCCTGCTGGTGGTTGGCTTATGAAGACTTCAGAGGCTTGGTGAACTGGATTCAAGATGATTGAAGTCTATAAAATGATGCATGGGGTAGAAAATGTTGACAGAGAGAAATTTTTCTCTCTTTCTCACAATACTAGAACCAGGGGGCATTCATTGAAAATGCTGGGGGGAAGAATTAGGACTAATAAAAGGAAACACTTCTTCACGCAACGTGTGATTGGTGTTTGGAATATGCTGCCACAGGAGGTGGTGATGGCCACTAACCTGGATAGCTTTAAAAGGGGCTTGGACAGATTTATGGAGGAGAAGTCGATTTATGGCTACCAATCTTGATCCTCTTTGATCTGAGATTGCAAATGCCTTAACAGACCAGGTGCTCGGGAGCAACAGCCGCAGAAGGCCATTGCTTTCACATCCTGCATGTGAGCTCCCAAAGGCACCTGGTGAGCCACTGTGAGTAGAAGAGCTGGACTAGATGGACTCTGGTCTGATCCAGCTGGCTTGTTCTTATGTTCTTAAGGTCCCCAAAAGAACTCCCATCAACTACATACACAGAAAGCCCTTAAACAAGGTGTTAAGAGCTTATAAAGAAATAAATCAAGGTCCCAGCCTGGTAGCCTCAGAGCTTCCTCCAACTTCACCAGTTTTTGCAGCCTCCTGCTGCTTTGAGTCTCCACCCCTTTCTGGGTCAACCCATTCTGAACAGAGGGGTTACACAAACATATGATCATATTTTAAGGGCAAATCTGAACAGCCCGGACTTGGACAGTCCAAGGTAGTCCTACCTCTACAGATCTCAGAAGCGAAGCAGGGTTAGTACTTCAGTGGGAGACCATAATGGAAGTCCAAGGGTGCTACACAGGGATAGGCAGTGGCAAATAAAATAAGGACAAAATAGGATGGTGTGATTGAAAGCATAAAAGCAGGTTAGAACAAATGCTGCTGAATCCTTCCTATAAGTCTTCATTGCCTGCTGAAATGCCACCTCCATCCACTTATCTGTCAGCAGGAGTCATTTCTGGTTTTGGTGCCCCGCTGGCAGAAAAGTAGATAGGGTAGGACTAGGAGAAAAGGCATTAATGAGGGAAGGGTTCCTTTTCTTCTCTGTACCCAATCACCCTCTCTCCCATACCTGTTTGGAGGTGAGCCACATTTTTAAAAAATTTACTTTTTCCAATATCACATCCAGTTAAATCCTGAAAACAATAACACCAATAATTGCTCTCTTGGTACTGACCACACATATTGACTACATGTTTCATGTGCAAGAAGATAGGTGTGAACTTCCCTGCCTGAACCCATCTTCAATAGAGTACCATGTTTGTATTGCAATGCTGAGGCAAATTGGAAGGAAACATCCAATGCCTGTTTCCATTGGTGGCAGAGTAGGAGTTGGAGATGGTCTCAATGCTGGCATGACAATCTCAGAAGATTCCTCAAGTCAGGCTGAAGCTACAGTGTTGGATCTTTTATTTATTTAGCACACTTTTAACAACCTACCCTTCCTTGAAGGCAGTATACATCGTTCTCCTAGGATTGATAGCCATCCACCGGCAACCTCTGAGAGAACTAGGTGGTTAAAACTGTGGAAATCAGTGTCATGTGATTCCATGACATCACTTCCAGCTGCATTCCCAGAAATGATGCTAGGGCACCAATGATGCTCTATGAATTCTCCTAATGTATATGGTGAAAAGCACAGAGATTTAGCACATTCTTAGAGCAAGGGTCTGCAACCTGCGGCTCTCCAAATGTTCATGGACTACAATTCCCATCAGCCCCATCCAGCATGGCCAATTGGCCATGCTGGCAGGGGCTGATGGGAATTGTAGTCCATGAACATCTGGAGAGCCACAGGTTGCAGATCCCTGTCCTAGAGACTTGCATAGCATGTCTGGGTATGCAGTTGGAAGTGTGACATTGTAAAACTCTAGTTTTCCCCTATTTCCCCCTCCCCCCCACACACTTCTCTGTTGAACGGTGGCAGAACATGTTGGTAGGAGATTGCCATGGCAGATCTCCTAGGACTGCCAGGTCCACATAGGCTGCCAGCAGAGCATGGGGAGGTAAAGTTGCCAGATCCAGGTTAGCAAGCTCCTTTAGATTTGGGAATATAGCCTGGGGAGGACAGAGCTGTCAGTAAGGAACAATACCATAGAGTCCACCCTCCAGAGAACAGGTGTCAAACTCGTGGCCCTCCAGATGTTATGGACTACAGTTCCCATCATCCCCTGCCAGTATCATGCTGGCGGGGGATGATGGGAACTGTAGTCCATAACATCTGGAGGGCCATGAGTTTGATACCTATGCTCCAAAGCATTAATTTTCTTCTTGGGAATTAATTTGTGTAGTCTGGAGATGTAATTCAAGGAGATTCCCAGACCCTGCATGGAGACTGGCATCCTTAAGGCAGTCTGGCAACCCTCGGTTCTTCTCCCTCTGTATTATTTTACTTAAATATATTTGTTTGTGTATGTGATTGTGTGTGTGTGTGTATACTGCTTTTCTGATCAACAGGATACTAGAGGACTGCATCATTAAAACCAGCTAAAATCCCATTTCACATAAATACAATACCAATGAAAGCAGTAAGGCACCTTCTGCACATGTGGAATAATGCACTTTCAATCCACTTTCACAATTGTTTGCAACTGGATTTTGCCATTCTGCCCAGCAAAATCCAGCTTCAAAGTGCATTGAAAGTGGATTGAAAGTGCATTATTCTGCATGTGCAGGAAGGGCCTAAGAGTATCAATCATATTGACAGACCTCCACTTAGGAGACACCAAAACCAGGGACGTAGGTAAGGGGGGGGGGGTTCTCCGGTTCAAACCCCTCCCATTACATGTCCGGCTTGCTTGAAACAAAGCATGGAATGGAACAGCTGGAAAGCCCTGTCACCAAACCCACCCCATAAAAAATCTATACCTGCGTCACTGACCAAAACCATGCCAGAAACACTCAGCTTAGTTCTGGAGATGATCTTTGACAGTCTCCACCAATCATTTCTGTTTGCCAAAACACAAACTCTTTAGTAGGTAGAAGGCAAAGTATTTCTGATTACATGTCCATCAAAAGGAAAACAAAATCAACCGTTTTTCGAGAAACATACAAATGAGTTTTGACTGTGATCTATTTAACATGAATCGTTACATCACCACCACTTGAAGTAAAAAAAAGCAAAAACGGGAAAAATCAGAAAAAGAACAGATACTCATAAAACATCTAAATGACATTTAAGGGGAGGGAAAATACCTTGGTCTGAATCCTTAAACAGAGAAGAAAGTGACAGTAAAAAAAATGGAGATTTCTTTCTACTGTGTATGTTCAGTTAATTTTTGATAATTCCTACTGAGATTGCTATGCTACCTTTTATCTGACAGGATTACTGTGTTTTAAGAGGCGTTATTCCTTGCTAGTAATTTGTATTTTGAGAACCTACCAGGCGACAGAGATTAATTCATTCCGTATTCAGAAAGACTCTGCATCAGCGGATGCAGGACCCCTGATTCCGTCTCATATCCTGCTGGACTGTCAACTGTATAAAGATTTAAGGAAGAACTTATTTAGGACTCTAGCACCATTTTACCAAAGCATAAGCAAACGTGAGCTTCTTCAGTTCTTAATAATGGACTGAAACTCAACTGTCACTTTTGAAGGAGCAATTTTTTGGTAAAGGGGGGGGGGAGTAAGAAGCATACAAAACTACACCATTATATGCAAAAAGGAAGGGGACTCCCAATTAGACTATTAGCAGCTCATCTGCCTTGCATTAACAGAAACAACCAAGTAAATGCAGCTATCTTACTCCTGCAAGGACTTACTGAAAGAATCACTAGGAATGCCAACTATTCTAACATTAAATAGGAGGACTTGCTTCTGTGTGGATATGCATTCCCACAGGATGCTGCTTATTAGCTGTATTTTTATCAGAATTAAAACTTTGCGGGGAGGGGGGAGAGCGTGCTATGTCTTTGGAGAGATAAAAAGAGGACAGATTTGCCACATCCCTATTAGGATCCATGCAAGCCCCGAGAAGTGCAGCGGTTCTGTGTTGCCAGGGGTCTTTCCCAAGTACATGCCGGCATTGCACAGTCATATTCAGACTCTCCCCTGACTTCTCTCTGCTCCAAAGACGCGCCGAACCTTCCCAGGGCAACCAAGAGAACACACACAGATTGCGTCGCAGGAAACTTCAGAATGGGGACGGAAACTACATTACCCAGAAAGCCGCAGCCCTTTACTTCCGGGCGTGCTCATATGATCAGTCAGCTGCATGATGGCGGAAGCAGAGAAGGTAAAGCTTGTGGTTATATGATGAAGTCTTGTTGCAAAGTGGGCGCTTCTGCAAAGCGTTTGTGAACATTGGAAGGGGTCGCAGAAGGGAGGCGGGATGGGGCGGGGGTCCGTTTTAAGCGGCGGGGAAAATAAAGTGGGATATTGGAGGAAGCAGAACTGGTGATATTGACCAGTGAAATTGACAGGACCGGGAGAGCAAATGGTGGAACCAGGGAAAGAGCCCTGAACTGTGACTTTTTGGGGAACAGGAAGGGTCAAGGGATGAGTAAGAGGATCTGTGGGGAAGTGGGCTTAGAGAGGGACAAGATGAAGTGGCTACTTGTTGCCGGATGGTTGCAGGCTTTGGCTTTTGCCCAAGGAAAGCTTCAGGGGGTGTCAGTTGGAGCTGCATGCTTGGAAGTGCAAAGGCATCTCGCTGTAAAGATGCAGATGCAATGTGGATTCCGCACTGCATATTTGCAATGAGTTGCAATCGTTATAAATAGATTCGTTTTCCATTAGTTCATTTATAACGATTGCAACTCATTATAAATATACTGCATGGAATGTGCCTAAGGAAGTCTCACTCGAAATCAGTGGCTCCAAGGCTGTTTCAAGACTTTTCCTGGTGCAAATTCGCCCCTTCGCTAAGCCTTGCACTCTTACAGATTTCATTGCGACCAACAGCCTAAATACTTCACCAAAGCCAGTTAGTTCCGTTAAAATCAATGTGGTAATTTAAGCCCTGAAAGTTGATTTGTTGATCAGGGTGTCAGCTGTCAATGGGCTTGATTTGAGGATTTCACCCTAAAGCCTATGTCAGCTCTGGTAAGGTGTAGGCCTGGAACATAGAATGAAGTATTATTGTTGCTGTTACGTATAAGCAGTGTGATCCTAAGCTTGTGAATTTTTCATAATTCAATGGGACATGCTTGCTAGTGAATGTGGGTTAAGAGTGCTGCCTTAGGCTCATTCCACACATGCAGAATAATGCACTTTCAAACTGCTTTCAGTGCTCTTCGAAGCTGTGCGGAATAGCAAAATCCACCTGCAAACAGTTGTGAAAGTGGTTTGAAAACGCATTATTTTTCATGTGCAGAAGGGGCCTATGTGTGCCTTTTTATGTACAGTCAGAGACCTCCCCCCCCCCCCCAATAATGAAGATCTACAGCTGACATTTGGAATCAGTGTGCGATCTTCAAGACAGAGGCCATAATCCTGGCAAAGCTGAACCCTGCCTTACCATCTCATTTTTAAATTTCTGGTCAGATTCGAGTGGTTAAGCTGACTTGGGGAATGAATTGTTTTAAAATGAAATTATTAATACTTCCCAATGACACACTTTTCACCTCTGACAAAATAGCTTGATTTCTTTGCTCGACTATTTTGTTTAATTTGGAGGGGGGGGGGGGGAGTCGAGTCTAAATATTCCATCAATTTATCATGATGGCTTTGGGGACCTTTTAGAAGAAAGAAAAAGATCTCCCCTGTGTATCAGCCTACTGAACAGCGGGTCATCTGTTTCTTCATAATCTAATTTCATGCAATGAATATTATTGAAATTAAGAGACATTGATCATTCCTGGGAGCCAGGGGTACCATGGATGACAATTTATGTACTTCATTTATTGCTGGCCTCTCTCTCTCTCTCTGAGATTTAAGGCAGAGTACGCAGTGTAAGACAATGGAATCAAATAGTACCAGACCTCCAGCAAACAATACAGCATGACTGGATTACATTGTAAACAGCGCAAAAAGGTATCCGCCAAGATACATCATAAAGTGAAAAAATTGAATCACTAATATAGAAAATAATGAAATAGGAGGAAGACAAAACATTCAGTAAGCAGTGGGATAAATCAATCCTGCAACCTTTATGAGAGCACCTCAGTTTTTTTGTACATTGTAAAAAGATGCGCCTAAATCAGTGTGATTTACATTTAGTTAACTTTGTTTGGGACTGGACTGTTAAACTGAGATCTGGACCACAAATGAAAGAAGCTGCACTAAAATCAGTTGGTGCCCGCTAAGCAAGAAAGCGGTCTTATGCACATTCACTGTGGAGTCTTCTGCAGAGCTACACCTGTCAACGAAATCAATATACTTAGCCGGGAATAACTCAGAATTGGACAGCACTGTTATGTTAATTTCTATTATTGTATTTCTTCCCCAATAAGAGCACACAAAGGTGGCTCACAAAAAGAGAAGAATGTCAACTGTCAACAACATCATAAACTTTTTAAATTTCCTAGGGTTCAATGGTTAGAGTTTTGGACTAACCTAGCCTACTACGCAAGGCTATTGTGAGGATAAAATGGAGGGGAGGGAACAGTATAAACCATTTTGGGTCCCCACATTGGGTTGAAAGGTGGAATATAAAGGAAGTAAACACTTTCTTCATTCTCCACCTTTCAGAGATCCCCTGGAGAAAAGCTGTTTCACGTTCCTATATGCAACATCGAAAGCGAAAATAGGAATGGTACTATACCAAGGGTACATATATGGCAGAATGTGCCAATTTAATACAAAGAGTGCACATATAAAAGTAAACAAGACTATGAATAAAGCCATTTACCATTTGGGAACAAATCCAGTTGAAATCAGTAGGACCAGTGTTTACATAAACATGGACAAAATCCAGCTATAAATAGTTGTAGCAAACTGTGTCAGGTGCTAAGTAAAGTTAGGTTTGGATCAGGTTTTTATGCTTTTATGGTTCTTCCAGGCTCCTGTTTTATATTGCTGCTACAATCTAACAGGATTCCCCATATGGAATTATAATCAGTTCAGCTATATCTTTCCACTGCTCTGATTGGATCAAGTTGTCTTTGACAGTGTTCTTTCTTCGGTTAGACCTGATTTTATCTTAAATTCTATCTGTTCACGGGTGAGGTTATCTCCTGCTCCAAGTTACTGGTTACTGTTTTGTTTGACTCTCGTTTTACACTGGCTTCTCTTTGTTTGTATCTCGCCCTCCATCTGGTTCTCCGTTGTTTGTAACCTTTAGATAATGAATGATTCTGCTTGTGAGGGTCAGTTTCCTTCATCTGATGATTTCCTACAAAAAGCTTATGTTTGAATAACATTTGCTAGTCTTTAAGATGCCTCTGGACTCCTGTTTAATTCTTATGCTACCTTATATTGAGTCAGACCAGTGGTCTGGCTAGTGATGGGTCTCCAGCATGTCACATCAAGGGCTTTCACATCCCCTAGCTCACAGGTGTCAAACTCGTGGCCCTCCAGATGTTCATGAACTACAATTCCCATCAGCCCTTGCCAGTAAAGCCAATGCTCATGTTGGGAAGGACTAATGGGAATTGTAGTTCAAGAACATCTGGAGGGCCACAAGTTTGACACCCCTGCCCTAGCTGATTCTTTTAACTGGAGATGCTGGGAATTGAACCCGGGATCTTCTACATACAAAGCAGATGTTCTGCACCTGACCCATGGCCTCTCCATGAGACCTGTTGGGCTGTGTGATAACTGATAAAGATGCCTGCCTTCGGTTCTTTCTTTGGAGAGAGAAGCAACTTTTCACAGATTTGTAACAGAACCAGTATAGTGGTTAAAGTATAGGACTTTGATCTAGAAACCAGTTCAGATCCTCACTCAGCCGTAAAGGTTGGCCCAGTGGCTTTGTTACAGCCTTGCTTCTGTCAAAATATTATTGTGGGGATAAAATATAGGAAGGAGAGTCACTTACACTGCCCAGATTGTTAGCAGCATCTCCTGTTGGGAGAAATGATAGTGTCGATGCCGAATATTGTTTTGGGATAAGACCTTCTTTTATGCTCCTTATTGAAAATAAACAGGTGCTGTTGTTAGCAGTGGTGCACCCATTGAATTTATTAGATTTAAACAAGACTATGGATAAAATAGTATATTTAAAAGGACCTGTTTAGGAAGGCACTGTCAGTGACTGAAGCTCTCAGCTAAATCTTGGTAAGGCGGAAGGTCTATGGCACTCCAGATGTTCATGAACTACAATTCCCATCAGCCCTGAACATCTGGAGTGTCATAGGTTCGCCACCACTATGAATCGTGACAACTGGCTCAGAATTCGTACTCGTGTATCTGTTCCATCTTCTCATCTTCATTCTTAATTCTGCTCTCCAGTGGATTCCTTCCCACCTATCTTGTTTTTCTCTTTTATGTTCCATTCATTGGCTTTAGATTCCTAAGTGCTGAAATCTCTTTACTCGTCCCCTCCTCTTTTTCCTCTTCTCCTCTATGTGTACTTGAATGTTTTGACTTGTCTCTTGTTTGTCCTTTTTTTCTTGTTACTACTTCTGTGTCTTGGCTCCGTCCTTCCCCTCTGGTGGATCTTTTTCTTTGAAGCAGCATTTGGAAGACTCAAATCTGTGGTCTGCCTTTCTTTGTTTATATGGCTCTTCCCTTCTAGTTTTGTATTTTTTAAAAAGAAGTAAACCTGCGCGCAAGATTCTTTCTTATGAACAGTATCCAGTCCTCAAGGTGCTTTATGTTAAGAAAAAGAACACAACTTCTTCTCAAAATGCTGTTCTACTCAATTGACTTATAAGACTTTGTAGAAAACAGTTTGGTTAACAGTTCAGTCATGTATTCTCCAAAAAAAGAAAAAAAACAGCGCCGTTGCCAATTTTTTAAATCCACAGGAATGGTTCCCTGGAGGCGTCTTTCTCTTCTCCTGAGAATTCAGTCCTGTTTTAGTTCTTTTTTCTTTTCTTTTTCTGGTAGCCAGGGCAAACAGGCAAAAAAACAATAGTTTTAAAAGCTGTGAAACTGCTTTTTTAAAGATTAGTTTTCGAACTCCCAACAGGGAAGGTTTAAAGTAGGATCTGGGGACAAGTGGGGAAACGGGTTGTAATAGTGAGGCAGAGTGACAGGTGTCACAGTTGACTGCTGCTTGCTGTCTGTCACGGTTCACATGAGGATCAAAGACGTAGCCATGGGAGAAAAATAAGTTTCCCTTTGACTGGGAGAGGAACATTATACTGGAAGACAAAGCAAACAGCTGGGTCATTTGGAAAAAAAACCCCTCTGAATGCATTTCTTTTGTGGCTTCATAGAAATTCTCCTTATCTTGTTATCTGTATACAAGTGCCATGGAGTACAAATATTGTTGTCCAGGGCCAGGTTAATATAGTGTTTTGTACTCCCTGCAAAACGCCGTTTGCAGATCCAGACTCACGAATGCAGATTTCCTTCCCATGTGTTTTGGTGGCATTAGCCATGATTTGACATTGCATGTGCACCAAAACAAAGAATGGAGTGTGGTGATTGTGAGCAGAGTTTGGATTGGGTTTGCAAATCACCTTGGGGCTATCTATGTTTGTTGTTTGAGTTGATGCCCCTGTAATGCAAAACCATTAATAAAAAGGCTGGAGGAAGGAAATTGCTCTGGAGAGAGGAGGAGAGGTTTATAAAATTATGCATGGGGTGGAGAGAGTGGAAAGATCTATTTCATTTATTCCCCACCTTCCTTCCCCATTAAGACCCAAAGTGCCTTCTGTTACTCCTTGCTCCTCCAGCTTATTCTCACAACATTCCTGCGAGGTAAGCTAGGCTGAGAATGTGTGACTGGCCCAAGGTCACCCAGCAAGCTTCCATGGCACAAGTAGGTATCTCAGATACTAGTCCCATGCTCTTAATCCCTACACCAGTACCGGCTGTTAAATGCGAGAACTTGATGGTGGATGGGAACCTGAAGTGGATGGGCAATAAATTCAGTGTGGGCCAAAGGAAATGCTGCACTCATTAATTCAGCTGTCGAATTTTCTGCCAGTTGGCCGTGAGAGTGGGTGGCTTTGAAAGGGCATTTAACAGATTCATGAAGCGGAGATCCATCAGTGGTTACTAGCCATGGAGATTAAAGTCAGAGGCAGTACTATGTGGAATACTAGTGCTAGAAGGCAGTGTCGAGGAAGGCCTTGACCTCTGTTTGCTGGCCCTAAAAGCAGCTGGTTGGCCACTGTGAGAATCAAGATGGTGGAACAGATGGATCATCGATCTGATCTAGCAGAGCTCTTCATGTGTGTTGAGATATTTTTTGCCCTTCTTTACCACCAAGGGACTCAGGGTGGTATATTTGTAGTTCCTTACCCCATTTCATCCTCAGCAGCCCTGTGAGATAGGTTAGGCTGAGCAAGAGTGAATGGCCCAAGGCAACCCAGCAGTGGTGTACTGGGTCTAAATAGCGCCCAGAGACCAAAAACCTTCTGGGCATCCCCCCCACCGCGGAGCCCCGCTTACTCGCAAATCACGTGCACAGCACCTCGTCTCCCTCGCTTACTCTTTACTTTCCCCACAGGCTCTGTGGCTCGGTTTCAGGGAAGCTGCCACTCGGGCAGCCTGTCTCTATGATTTCTTAAAAGTCAATGCTCCAAAGATTGCTTAAGCAATAGTTTGACTTGAGAGTCACAGTCCAAATATCACTATCTGAAGATGGGACTTCTGAATAAACCATGCCTGTTTCGTCTAAACTTTTCAGGCGTGATCACTTTAAAGTGACTGGTCCATGTCCTATTTTACAGATTCTTAATAGGCATAGAGACAGCCATTTGCAATCCCAATTCAAAACATGAAAGATTCTCACGTAGAAGCTCCTGAGAACTAAAGTGGCATTAAAATGGTATTTTACTTTACTCAGGAGAAAAAAACTACTTTAGTCTGGATGTTTGTTTCTTGTATTTTCTGTCTGTTCTTGTGACATTTTGATGTGGTTTGCGCTTGCTGTTAACTGTTTATTATGATATGGTATACTGCTATGTGTTAGCACCTTTTTACTTGATTAAACTGTTGCACCTAGTTTGCACCTGCCGTTGGCCGTGGTGTAGTAGATTTTGTTCATGGCATTCTAGTTGAGTTCCACTACCACTCTCCCCCCTCCTTATTTTCTATTTGAAAGATATGTATAGAACATCTTCCAGCGAATTGGGCTGGAAGAATTTCAGGCATCAGGATTGTTTGGGCTATGATGGTTGTACTTGCCTGGGAATTAGAAATGTTCTTTTCAGCTCTATTCCAAGCTGGTATATAAAATTTTAGTTCTGGTTCTTTTGAATTCCTTTTCAACTACTATATGCCCAGCAGGTCTGAGCTTTGGACCTCAGAGGACTCATTATGGCTAAGAAAGTATGGAGTCCACCTTCAGAAATGGGTTCTACGGGAACTTGTTCCATGAGGCATCATCCAAAAACTTGCTCAAGGTGTAAGCAGTGGTTTGCTTGTGCCCTAATGGCGTGCCTCCGTTGTTCTCCCGTACTGCGGCAGTTATTCATCTTAGTGTCAAAATATTACCTCAGACGGTTTGAAATGCCTTCTTTCTTGTGCAGTCTTTGTTTCTATCATGCCGCTGTTAAAATGCTTACGCTCACTGTCAGCACATTAGTTGTAAGCTTTTATTGCTATTGATAACCGTAAATACGTTAAGTAAATCTTCATTTTGCTGACCTCTTGGAGGAGGCATGGCATCAGCACATTTTTGCCACTGGACAGGTGAGAGATTAGCAAGAGGAGACTCAATTTCTTTTGTGTGTGTGCGTGCGCACTGTGCATGCATGTGACAGTAAGATTCATTGCCTTGTAAGAAAGATGTTTTACAGTCACACTTTTCTTTGATGGCTTGAGAAATGTAGGAGTGAGAATAATGTTTTTTTTTAAATGTGCATCTTCCCCTGGTGTTCTTCTTGAATGAATTTAATTTGGTTAATCCTTTTAAAAGGAAATCTACAATCTACGCCTTTCACGTAAAATAGTATAGCCCACGTGAACTGTAATAGCAAAAAAGAGGGAAGTGTCCAAAATAGAAAAATAAACAGATATCAACCAGTACTTTGACCTGGATCGCCCAGGCTAGCCTGATCTCATCAAATCTCAGAATTAAGCAGGATTGGGCCTGGTTAGTATTTGGATGGGAGACCAAGAAGTCCAGGGTTGGTACTCAGATGCAGTGACCACTTCTGAGCATCTTTCCTTGAAAACTCTACTGGATCATCATAATTTGGCTACGACTTGATGGCACTTTCTACTTCAACCATATCAAGAACAGTATTTGATGAAGTGAAGTCTGATTCACAAACGTCAGCTGCATTGGCTCCCGGTTGAATTCCGAATCATCTTCAAGGTGTGGGTTTTGACCTTCAAGGCATTACGCGGCCTGGGACCCTCGTACCTTCGGGACCGCATTACCCCATATGTCCCTACTCGGCCTCTGCATTCAGCAGAGGCCAATCTGCTGGTGGCCCCCGGCCCCTCAATGATGCGGCTGGCCTCCACACAGGCCAGGACTTTTACAGCACTGGCCCCGGCCTGGTGGAACACCCTCCCTCCAGCTGTCCGACCCCTGCGGGACCTTGGCGAGTTCCGCAGGGCCTGTAAGACTGTGCTGTTCCGCCGGGCCTTTGGAGTGTCCAGCTGCTGATATGGTGCCCCCTCACTGCTCTTTGCCTTGGTGCTGCTACATCAGGGTCCCCTCATATTGAGGGACCCGCCGTCCCCCTTTTTGGGGGTAGGTTTTAAATTGGGGTTTTGGACGCCTCTTGTTTATTTATGTATTAACTGTTATTCGCTGTTTTACATGAGTTTTTAGGTTGTTTTATTGATGATTATGGGATGGAGCCTATGTATCTATATTTTGTGTATGACCTGCTCCTGTTTGATGTTGAATTGTGTTGTTCACCGCCCGGAGCCCTTTGGGGATCGGGTGGTTTAAAAATCGAAGAAATAAATAAAAAATAAATAAACATTTAAGCTGGAATACATTTTATTTGTCTCTAAGGTGTCACCAGACTCTATTAGGTCAAGCAATACCTGTATTTTTTAAAGGAGTTGGGTACAAAGATTCCATTCTGCTACAGGCAGAGCAGTGATATTCACTTTGTGACTCAGGAGCCACATGTGGCTCTTTGACACACCACCTGTTGCTCTTCTGAGATCTGTTCCCCACTGTGGCTTCTGCCCCATGTTTCAGGAAAGTGGGCAAGGTTATTGCCCCGTGGGGATTGTGGTTGGAAGGTGGTTCCCACTTAGCACAGAGAGAGGTTGTAACACTGGAGTTCATCTTGAAAGGGACTTTTAATGTAGGGATGCATTTGCAAAGAATAATATTTTTATTAATTTTCTCTAATATAATTCAAGAATAGAAAAAAGTATAAAAAAAGAAAAGCAACCCATGAACTATATATATTAGCTCTATCTAACCCATTGCACCTTAATATTACAACACTAATGTCATTCAGAAAGAACATTACATGCTTTAAAAATTCATTACCTTCTTGCATTTAATTCATAAACAGCAATGAGTATCTAGTAAGCAGTTACTTATATCTTAGTCAATTGGGATGCATTTATCTTTTAACGTCCAACCTAATCTAGAGTTCTAGAGAGAAACTGAAAGCTTGCATACTGTATTATGACATAAATATGACTGACAAGCACATCCTCACTTCAAATACATAATGGGTGTCTGAAGTTCAACAGTAATATTGAGAGACACCCTCCCCCCCCCCCAAGTTCAGAGATACTCTAGTAATTTTATGTCTTACTGTGAGTATGTGTTTGCTAACATAGTGCACAAGATATACTGTAGTTGGGTGGCTCTTTTGATTGATGAATATGTTTGTGAATATGGCTCTCTGAGCCATCAAGTGAATACCTCTGAGGTAGAGCCTTCCTCTATGCTCCAGTGTTCCCGCAGAGGAAAGTTCCTTGCAGTGGTAAAAGGATCCACCATTAGTGGACTGGATCCTTTGGATCCAACCTAACATACAATCAAGGAAAGTACAAAATATATCTTTAATTAATGTGAACAAGGTTGAATGTAATATTTTGATAGAGCATCTGTTTTGGAAGCGAACTTTCTCAGGTTTTAAGTCTCCTTTCGTAACTTGGTGCATCAATCGAAGGGCCAGAATTAAATGACCTGTTGTAGTCCATGGCTACATGATCTGTTTATTATATATTTACGCAATGGCTTGTGGGCAATGCAGAGTGAAAGACAGACGACCTAGTTGAATACCTGCCCAGTTCTTAAGAGGTGCAAAAAGCCGAGCTTTTGATCAGCTGCTTGTTTTAAGGTCTCAGACAACAGTGGGATAGCGATCTGGTACTATTTGTGTCACAAGCCAATGTAGAATTTATATTGATCTCTGGTGCTAATGCACATGTGTATCATGTATTCATGCCGAGAGGAAGAGGAGGAAGAAGGGGACAGTAAGGTATGGCTCCTTAGCACTGAAAAAGATTATATACATTCAGAAATTCTGGCTTCTCTTCCTTCTTCTCACATTACTTTTATTTATATCCTGCTTTCCTCATGGTTCAAAGCAGCTTACAATTGTGTCATGTGACTTCCAACCACGTTTTGCAACTCAGTGGCTCTCACACTGCCACTGGGAGTTAAAAGCGTTTAACAAACGCAGAGTTTGAAGATCAGCACTGCAGATGAAATGCATAGGGACAGAAATGTAGAAAAACAGTGTTTACTAGTAGGATCTTCTACGTTAAGTTTTGTCATTTAGCTCTAGCTGTAAAAATAAGAACATGGAAGATACAGTTCCTGATGCCAATATTTGTAACGTCTTCCTCTTTTTATGTGATTTTCAGGAGCCCAAGAGTAATGAAGAATCTACAGATGAGTCCGAAGTAAGTTGCTTCAAAGGGTCTTAGTGCTTTCAGAGTTGCCAGGCCGTGTTCCAGTTGTCCGGGGGTTTTTTTTGTCAACAAGCAGGATAAAACACTCTCCCCTCCTTCCCTCTCCCCACCCACCCTCCCTCCCTCCCTCCACCGCTTCTCTGCTTCATTTCTGATTTGGAAATTGCTTATTTACACACAAGTTATTATTGTTTTATGGCACGTGATTTTTGAAGCTTGGATTAAAACCAGAGAACTGTGCGGCTATGGAAATCACAAAGTGGATGATATTTAAGAAAAATAAATATGGATGGTCACACAGCTCGGCTCTAATAATGAATTTTGACAGAATGAATCTTGTCAGAAGTTGAAACCTGGACGCCGCCGTTTCCCTTTTGAGTAAATGAAAATGAGATTGACACAAACACTGGGTGCATATTATAGATTAAAATGCAAGGGATGCTTAGTGATATTGTGCCACTGACTGAGATTTGATGTTGCTGTTTTTCCAGAGAATATTGCAAAATATGATTTTCTATATTTTTATAATATTTTTATTAATTTTCTCAAATGTAATTCAAGAACCAAAAAGAAAATATAGAAGAAAAATATATGCATCTTATTATTGTTCTTCTTGCATAATCGATGCAGTCTCAAATAAGAAATACAGTTCCCATTTCTCATCAAGCTCTTGTTTTGACTGTTTGCGAGATTTGTTCATTTGGCGAAATGTGATTTTCCATATTGTTTGTGCTAGTTTATTCATTCTAAAACTTTTTGAACCAAACCATAATAGAACTGGAAAAGACAATAGTTCTAGTCAGCAACTGTTTTTAAAAGTGAGTCATGTGCTTTGTAACAAAGGGCCTTCTTGTTGGCTGCCCTTGCCCTCTGGAACCAGCTTCCTGAACAGGTTCATGCCTTGGGGGAACTTTTAAGGAATTAAACTGACTAACTTGCTTAGTGCAGCATGTAACTGACTAACAGTACAATCCTATGCAGAGTTACTCCTGTCTATGTTTATTAAAATGAATGGGTTTACACTGGAGTAATTTTCCTTAGGAGCAGATGTACTCTAATCTGGAGGAACCGAGTTTGAATCCCCTAGGAGCAGCAGTGGTGTAGTGGTTAAGAGCAGGTGTACTCTAATCTGGAGAAACTGGGCTTGATTCCCTGCTCTGCCGCCTGAACTGTGGAGGCTTATCTGGGGAATTCAGATTAGCCTGTGCACTCCAACACACACCAGCTGGGTGACTGTAAGGAATTCCAAAGAGCAGAAATAAAAAGGCTTTTGATTATAAGTCCGTTTATTCAGACATCCTGGAAAGCACACACACACGACATGGCAGGAATGAGCATCCCCGCTCAAACAACAGGTTATAATGCTGACTAACCCATCCCCCCTGCCCCGTTCTCATGAGAACGAAATTCTACTATGCAACAGCGAGATAAGCATTCTCACAAGGTTGGTGCAGGTCCTGGCCGGACGCCCGGCCAAAAGAATCTCCGTCAAGGTCAGGTTAGGCTGTAAGGGAAACAAGAACAACTGAGATCCTTACACTCCGCCTCCCCTAAAAGAAATCTCCCCTTTTTCCCCCTCCCCCGGTTTGTCCGGAAAAGCTTGGTGAAACGCAGCAATTAAAGAGGGGGCATCGATATTCTCCTTATACACCCATTGATTATGGCCAGAGGAATAGCCAACCCATGACACCAGATATTGTAGACGTTTGCGAAAGAAGCGAGAGTCCAGGATAGCGTCTATTTCATAATGCTTATGTCCATCAATTATAACTGGCGGGGGTGTCTCCGGAGGGTCGTGCCAGGCATCTGAAGCGGGAGCCTCCTTGAGCAAGCTGGAATGGAAGACGGGATGAATGTTACTTAGTGAATTAGGCAGATCTAAGCGAGCAGTAACATCATTGATCACTTTTGTAATTTGAAAGGGACCCACAAATTTCTTGCCAAGTTTTGAATATTTATGCACGTCTGGAAGGTTTTTAGTGGACAAATAAACCCAAGCTCCAACACGTTAGCGGAATTCGGAGCGGTGTTTATCTGCCTGAAACTTTTGGGCTTCTTGAGCCTGTTTTAAGGTAGACTGAACTGACTTCCAGCCTTCAGCTAGTGACAAAATCCATTGATTGAATTCTGGTGGCTGCAATACCTCCGCTGGCAGCTGGGGCAACGGCGGGAAGGATCGGCCAGAGACTACTTCGAATGGGGTTTTCTGCGTACTGCTATGAATTGCATTATTGTAAGCATACTCTGCGAAGGGAAGCAATTCACACCAGTTGTCCTGATGGTAGTTTGTATAACAACGTAAATATTGCTCTAGTGTTCTGTTCGTCCGTTCACTTTGCCCGTCACTTTGAACGTGGTAGGGGGCGGCGACTGCTGGTGTGGTTCCCAACAACTCCAGGAAAGCCTTCCAAAATCGAGAAATGAATTGAGGGCCACGATCCGATACCACCTTCTCAGGAGAGGAATGTAGGTGGTAGATGTGTTGAATGAGCAGCCGGGCTAGTGTGGGGGCGGCAGGTATGGTGGTGCAAGGAATGAAAGGCGCCGGTTTGGAGAAGAGATCCACCACCACCCACAAAACAGTGTTCCCGTGACTGTTCGGCAAGTCAGTGATAAAATCCATTGAAATAACCTGCCAGGGTCGGGAGGCAACGGGGATAGGTTTCAGTAACCCATGAGGCTTTCCGGTATCGACTTGGCCTCCGCACATATGGAACACCCTTTAATGTAAGACTCCAGCGTCCTTGCGCATAGAGCGCCACCAAAACTGGCGGCGGGCTAGATGAAGGGTTTTCACAAACCCGAAGTGCCCAGCCTGACGATCATCAGGGCCTGCTTGAAGCACCTGCTTGCGGAGGGGAGTGGGAAAGTACCAACGCCCCCCCTTTTCCAGACACCATCCTCCCAAGCGTAGCTGTGCATCTTTTTTCCTCTGTTGGCAGCTCGCGTAATCCCGCCTCCTTGAGCTCTTGAAGGAAGGGGGAGACGATGGCTGGGATGGGCGTAGGGGGGGGGTGACGTAGAGGATTGTGGAGCGGGTGACAGCCAATCCTAGCTGGGAGGGAGAGAGAACGGTGCGTGGAATATCCCGTAGGGATGCGTCTCCCCCCTCCCCGGGGAGGCGGGACAATGCATCAGCCAGCTTATTGCTTTTACCGGGGAAAAAATGGACCGTAAAGGAAAAGCAAGAGAAAAAATCAGCCCAACGTAATTGTTTAGCGGACATTTTGAGGGGTGTGGAAAGCGCAGCCAAATTTTTTATGATCCGACCAGACTTGAAAGGGGTGCTTGGCTCCTTCTAACCAATGGCGCCAAGTGCTCAACGCAAGTTTGATGGCAGCGGTTTCCTTATCTCCGACAGTCCAGTTTAGTTCGGAACCAGAAAATTTTTTTGGATAAATAAGCACACGGTACCAATTTATTGTCTTTATTTTTCTGCAAGAGGGCAGCGCCCAGCGCCTTGTCCGAAGCATCCACGTGAACGATGAAAGGAAGCTCAGGGTCGGGATGTGTCAGAATTGGCTCAGTTGTGAAAGCTGTTTTCAGCTGCTAGAACGCTTAATTGGCATTCCTGCGACCAGGGAGGGCCGGGCTTGGCCGCTTTTGGGCGTCCTTTCCTTTAGGTGCGTAAAAGATCAGTGAGCGGTAAGGCAAGTTTGGCAAAATGGGGAATGAAGTCACGATAGAAGTTAGCAAAGCCTAAGAAAGATTGCAATTCCCTTCTATTGGTGGGGGCAGGCCAGCCAACCACTGCGGCCACTTTAGCCGGGTCCATTTCTAGACCATCATAGGATATTCGATAGCCCAGGTAGTCTATGGAGGTTTGGTGAAAACAGCATTTTGACAACTTGGCAAAGAGGGAGTTATCAAGTAAACGTTGTAAAACTTCCCGGACTAAAGCCTCATGCTCTTCCAGGGTCTGTGAGTAAATCAAAACATCATCCAAATATACGACTACTCCCTTTGTACAATAAATCATGTAATACTT